>NC_045779.1:27506573-27819832 GCF_008692025.1 Phocoena sinus
GAAAGAGTTATATGGATATCTAGGGAAGAGGAACAGGGAACAGCAAGTGCAAAGGCCCTGGGGTGAGAGCACGTCTAACATGTTAGAGGAATGGCAGGGTGGTCCATGTGACTGATGAGGTGTACGTGAGAGAGAACAGTCATAGGAAATGGGGTCAGACAGAATAATAGAGGTAATTACCTGCAATGTTGAGGACCTTCTTTTTACTGAGTGAGAGTAGAAGTTATTGGAGAGATTTAAGCAGAAGAGTAACACAATTTTAAAAGGATACCTATGCATGCTGAGTTGATGGAAGCAGGGGAACCACTGAGGAGGCTATCACAATAATAAAAGTGAGAAATGATAGTGGTTTAGACCACAGAGGTAGAAATGAGGTGGTGGCAAACTATTGGATATCAGATATACTTTGAAGGTTTAACTGGCAGGATTTGCTGATAATCGAATTTATGGTATGAAAGAAAGAGTGAAGTCAAGGATGAGTTAAGTATTTTTGATTTGCGTAACTGAAAATGTGGATGCGCCATTAGATGACACAACTTTGTCTTTTTCTCTGTCCATGGTTGATTATGTGCCAGCAGAAACAAAGTATGGTGAGAGTTAGATGTATCCAAGTTTGACCTTCTGCTGTGTGAGTACAGTGAGGCAAGAGAGATGTTAAGGAGCTGGATGTATATGCAGAAAGTTACCACTTTATGATGGGCCAAACAATATAATCTGGATAAATAAAAAGGCGAAGATGTGATGGGGGTAGGTGTGGATGAGACAGAGTAGAGATTACATCATGGAAAAGGAGAGATCAAGAAATTTTGAGGCCAGTTTATTGGGAAGATCATTGAAATCACCAACAAATTTGAGTTAGAGCTGGAGAGAGTGACAGAAACCAGGATCTGATATCCTCCTGAAAGCAGGGAAATTAACAAGGTGGTTGGTAGATTAATAAAATGATGAAAGGTCATGGGTGGTATCTGATTTTGTGACAGTTAGGAGATTTTAGGAAAAATGGAGGGATACGAACTAGTAGTGGCAAAGAGGAAAAGCTATTGTTTCAAGGGCTGTGGGAGAGAAAAACAGCCACCTTAATTTGAAGGGCTGTAGGAGAAGCATTATCCTGGAGAGACAGACAAGATTTAATTAGAGTAAGAGGATGATCAGAATAGTCAGAGAAGGATGTGTGTGGGTAAAGAATTTTGCTGATAATTGAACATGACTTCTGGAAGATCTGATGATTTCAGGATTGGAGAGTGGTGGGTGATGGTATCAATCAGGGGGATGTAGAAAGCTGTAAAAGATTTTTGTTGGGTTTGAAACATGACCTTGGATCCTGGGCTTCTTGTGATGACAGACATGCAGGCAATCCTCACTTGGCCCAGTTCTTTGATTACTGAGATCAAATCAAGTTACCATCAAATCTCAGTTACCATAGAATTGTGCAAAGGAAGGACTGCTGGTATTCTGAAATAAAAAGAATAAAGAAATTAATCCAGCTCCATTGGACAGAGAAAACCCACAGGCTGAGTCTCAGGTTGGAAGTCAGGCCAGTGTACATGTGGATGCAGTGAAGTGATATTGAGGGATATATGCAGGGCACCAAGCCTACTGGTTACAGTGATGATTCTGTAATATTTCTGCACATTAGAAACATCTGGAAATTAAAAAAAATATCGCAACACCCAGGCCAGCCCCCCAGCATCAGTATTTTCTAATATTCCCCAAGCTGACTCCAATGTGCAGCCACGTTTGAGGACCACGGTGCTGCAGTATCTCTTAATCCTACAATATTCAAATCATTGGAGGCATCTGTCATGTCATCATTGCTGATTTTCTCTTCTTCCGTTGTCATCTGTGCAAACTCTGACAGGACCTCATTTTTCAATGGCTTAGTTTGCTACATAAATAGTTGCAGAATGTTGCATTCATCAATTACATGGAATTCTGCGTATATGGAAGATTTCTAATGTCACCATGTGTTCCTTTTGCATTTTAGTTGTGCATTATTGTTCTATTGCATTTTAATGCCCTGTTTGAAACCATAATTAGCCAACAAAGATACTGACCCAAAGAATGGGAATAGATGCATGATAGCTTCATTTTACAACTTACTTCCTTACTTAAAAATCTGTGTGTGAAGATTTATAAAAGGAAAATTTTTTCTCTGATGTATTTTATTTGCTTCACAATACTTATAATTTAAGCAATTGGTATAATTGAACATTTAATATTTTTTCTTTTTGCTATCATAAATCACACATCACTATAGTAATGCATACCCTTTTATGCTTCCAAACCAAAAATTGCACTGGACAAGGTTAAGCAGGAAAGGTAGGCTTTATTTAAAGCTATCACAGTAGTGGAGAGAGACAAGAACTGAATTCAATTCTAAGAAATGAAGGGCAAGAGAACTTTTAAATGCTGGGGTGAGAGGAAGACCACAGGCCATCTGTGTTTGCTAATTGGTTTTACTCAAAGCAAAAGTGAAATTTCTCTTACCTTTGTGTCAGGAGATAGTTTTATTATTTGGAGCAAGGCACAGGCAGAAGGTAGGCTCTCACCTCTCACAGAAACTGGGAGATAGGGGAGCTGTCTCCTTTGATAGTTACATTTCTAAAGGATGGCTCCCAGGTCCTTGAGAAAGACCTTACTGGGTTGTAAAGCTAGCAAGAGGCTTTTAAAGCTTCAAAGGGCAGAGAGAGAACTTATAATTTCAACTTTTCTAAAGTAAACACTCCAAGATAAGGGAAATTAGGACCTAGAGTCAGAACAATGTCTGTCTAAAATTTAGTCAAGGCATTTTCATCAATGCACACCTCATATTAATTCTTAAGGAAGAGTTGTGAATTGCTAGGTGAGTGCAAGAATACTTTTAAAATATTTGATTCATAGTGGAAAATCGCTGTCAGACTTTCTTTTTTTATTTGTATTGTCACTAGTAGGGTATAAGGGAATCAATTTTCCTATATGTGTGCCAACATGGATTTGGTAAAAGAGACTATTCTCAGTTTTTATTTTTATTTTGACCAATATGTTTTCTTAAAATTCACTTTATTGAAGTATAGTTGATTTACAATGTTGTGTTAGTTTCTGGTGTACAGCAAACTTATTCAGCTATACATATATATAATAGTTTGCATTTTTTAATCCCAAACTCCCAGTCCATCCCTCTCCCACCCCTCTTCTCCCTTGGCAACCACAAGTCTGGTGTCTCTGTCAGTGAGTCTGTTTCTGTTTCGTAGATAAGTTCACTCAGGTCATGTTTTAGATTCCACATACAGGTGATGTCATACGGTATTTGTATTTTAACCAATTTGTAAGTGAAGAATGGAATATCATACTTTTAATTATCACTGAGATTGAACTTTAAAAATATATGTATTGTCCATTTGCAATTCCCCTGTTGGCAATTGCTGTTTCATGAAGTTTTTTTTTTTTTCTTTTATAGTGTTTATGTTGCTTTCAAGAGAAAACTGCAGTGTTAACCCTGATTAACAGTTCATAAATGGGAGAAAAATCAGTAAAATGAACCAAGAGTTAACTACAAATCTAGGTATTTGTTTTTTCCCTGTAAATTTCAAACCTCAGTTTTGACTGAATTGCTTAGTTTTTTGTAAGAACAGCTGTAGTAAGAGAATATGTCTAGCTTGGGGGTATTTTCTTCATTTTGGCTTCAGGCAGAAGGAATTGCTATGTCTTAGCTTTAGCGAAATATTAGACACTGACATTTCTGTTTCATGGAAGACAATCACTGCTTGTTGGAGGGAGAAAAAGAGAGGATAAATATTTTACAAGAAACATTAAATGACAATCAATCTTTCCTCTCTGGCTGCCCACCCTCTTCCCCAGAAACACCACCCACCCTCTCACCTCAGCAAACTCGGATGTGTATCTTGAATGTTTCAGCTTGTTATAGTAAATATTCTTGGTTGTAACACATCCACTGTCACCTCTTGTTTACATACTTTGGCCTTTTTAAGAGTCCCCATCTTTAAATGTCATTAAATTCTGAAAGCTTCAATTTTTCTCAGAAGGAGCCATAAATCATTGGAGAAAAGTAACACATTGAAATGTAATTCTGCTTTTGTTATCTTCCAGATCTCTTTCTTTTCTTTGTCTATTAATTTTATCCTCCTGTCACCTTTCAAATAATTAATGAATTGATTGCCTTTCGGACATAGGCACTGTGTATTCTTTAGGCTTGAAATAGTGAAATGAAACTCTACAAGCTCATTCTAGAGAAAACAGTCATACAAGCATATAATTTCAATGCTGTGTGTTTAGCTGTAGACTTCAACAAAGGTAGGAAGTGTGAAATGAGGGAAGGAGAGGGAGGGTAACTTAAGTTCACTAAATGTCTTCTAACTGCCAAGCACTGAGAGAGGTCCATTTACTTAAATAAGGGACATGATTGACTGAATGATCTGTGAGGAACACTGTTTATACTCAGTTTCCTCAGAGTTTACCATGGATCTGACACATAGTAGACATTAAATAAATTTGGGAAATAAGGGACATTTAAACTCGTCTTAAAGGTTATGTGGAATAAATGAGCAAGCATTAAAAAATTTAATATAGTATATACATTTTCATAAATATTATGAATATCAAAAATATCAGTTATTTCTGTCTCTAATAAATATGAATTATAAAAATTGATTTTAAATCATTGCCTAAGAATTAAAGCTGACATTTTATTGACCTGTTAATAACATGACCTTATTGCTGATTGAGAATATTAGTTAAAACTAGTAAAATATTATGCAATGTATATTAACTACAAAAATGTACTTACTGTAAATATAATTGGCATCCAGTTTCAGGAGGGCTTATCATTTGAATGGGGAGGGCTTGCCTTTATAAAAATGACAAATTTTATCTCAAATGATAATCAATAAAATGACATTATATTTTTGTAGAATCTCAGTGAAGCTGCATAATAATCAATTATACTTTCTCTAAAGAGCTGTTGGTTAGATGAGGGAGGATGCTATCTCAAACACCTTATGGTTCAATTCCAATAAAGTAATTAAAATAAAGGTATAATTATATATAAAATCTACATATATAGGGATTATGTATATTCTATAATGCATATATTAAGAATATATATTAGCTGTATATATGGAATATATATGTGGAAAATATACATATGGAATATGTATATATGTGAAATGTATATGTGAACATATTTATGTTAAATGCATGTATATATACACACATAATTTACAATTCTATCTACCCTAGAACCCCAAGTTACAAAGTTACAAACGGATACTATTCTATTCTCCACATAGTATTGATTTGAAATTTGAGTTCACTGATTTTTCTTACTAACATGGGACTGTTAACTGAAAAAACTCAGTTTAAAAACCTGGCCTCGAACCCCAGGGAAATAGCTCCTCATTCAGTCCTCCCCTTCCACATCACATTTGTATGCTTTGAATATTTGTAATGCTAATAAATTCTTTTTTAAAAGTACTTCTATGTTACATTTTTGCTTAATATGATAATGGGAAAATTGGAAAGAGGATAAAGAACTACTTCTAGATTTGAAATGCAAACCAGATAATTCATTGTAAATACCAACAAACTCACCAATAAGGGAAATTTTTAAAGAAATAAGGAGAAAGAGAGAGAAACAAAGAAAGAACCATCCCTAATTGTGTCTCTATTAATTAACACTTATATGGCTATCGTTACAGAATTGTATGTCACCTAAATGTCAGTTGCCTGGGGGTTCCCAAATCCTCTGGCCTTTATTCTTCTTTTAATACGAAAGTGAAATTTAGCTAAGTTTCCATCCCAATTATTACAGAAAAGTCAGCAACTCCCCCACACTATCTGTAAGAATACTTGGGATCTACATTTCTCCCAGTCACCTCTTGGCCTGATTTCACATTTCCCCTGAATTCTCAGTCTTCTGACATCTTTGTACATTCCGGGTTAGGCATCGTTTTTCTTTGGTTTTTCAAATCAATCATGATCATAGAACTCTTGAATTTAGCACAATTTTTTAAAACGAGTTTCGGTTGTACAGTGTAGAAAACAGTAACAAATTGATCCTTAGAATATTATTAACAGTCTCATAGTTATTCCCACTCTTGTAACTTCTCACAGGCTGTCATATGTCATCTGACATTGATGTCCCCATCTCCTCACTGTTTGTGATCTTGCTGAGATTCATGATCCCCACTCTTGGAGAACTGAAACTTTCCTCACTATTTTCCTTCTTCTTCTTTGTTTCTCCACATTTTATTATGTATGAAATTTAGTTCTCTATTTTTTCTGTTGCAGAAAGCTCTGACTATCCGAAAAACAACCTGTAATGCTATTTTTCTGAGTAGTTATCTGCGCTGGAGAAAAATTACATGTCTCTCTCTGAAGGCACATTGTATGTTTTCTTTCCTCCTGCATATGAAATTGCAGGATATATTTTCCTTCTCCACTCTCTATAAGAAAAAATAGTAAAGTCCTCTATAGTCTTCTTTTTAATTTATTTTAGTTCCTTTTCAGAAAATAGATACTTAGAAAATGTCATTGACATTTAAGAAGGATTTAAAGATAATAAATTGACAATTTAACATTATCATAAGTGATGCTGAAGGAAATAAAAGTGAATTGTGCTTAGTTAACCAGGTATGGAGCTAAAGAATGAAAAATGAGAAATGTAGAAGATAGTTTTTTAAGTGGCAGGATTTGGTGGTGAATTTTGTATGTGAACTAGATTATGTTATTCAGGAATGCTTGCTTTTGTTATCCTGAATTTCATATGAGAAAATCAGTAGTATCCAGAGCTAAAGTAACTTTTAAACTCTTGGATGGGCAGGGAATTTGCTAATTTTTCTTAAAAGCTTGACTGAAAAATTAGTAGTTCTGAAGAATATGCTGCCAATTCATTCTTCTAAAAGCTTCTCTTATAGTTTTGAAATTCTGTCAAAAACCAGCTCCTGTGGAAAGCAAGGAGAACCACTGAAATGGGAAAAATAGAGGCCATTAAGTTGGAGCTTGTTGTAACAGTGAAGTCAGCCACCATCACCTGTATTTGGCAGAGACTCAAAGGCAGATGGGAGTGGGAAAGCTCAGAGTAACAAAAAACCTGGGAAGGTGTTCATTTTTCTCTGATTGGAGGTTGTTGACATCGGAAGCTGGAGGTAGGCTGTCTGGAATGTGGGACATCTTTTGTGATTGGTTGGAGAGAATATTTGACCCTTTCTGGTTAGTCCTGAGTTTGAAGTGGGGCCAAAAATCAGGGAAATCTGGCAGTCATTGACCCAAGTCCTGCCCTTTCCGAACTGCTTGCTGAAGAGGTTGTGGGTTGGAGTTCTTTTGTCACATATGGTCTGTCACTCCCCAGACATTACTAACCAGAACCTGCTAATAAGACAAGGCTGAGTTTATTGCTTGTCTAGGTCACAGAGAATGCTACCTCACAAAGCTTTGACAGTGCTTTGGCATGGGGGAGTTAAAGGCAGAATTTG
The DNA here is from genome assembly GCF_008692025.1 of Phocoena sinus. Classification (NCBI taxonomy): domain Eukaryota; kingdom Metazoa; phylum Chordata; class Mammalia; order Artiodactyla; family Phocoenidae; genus Phocoena; species Phocoena sinus. The sequence continues at coordinate 27,514,043 of NC_045779.1, forward strand.
TTGAGAATTTTGTTAAAAAATACACCAAAGTGTGGTTCTGGTTCTCAATGTACAGAATGAGTGTGGGAGTAGATAACCCTTGTTCTCTCTTTTCAATTGGACCATCTTCTCTTTGCCTCCCTTAGATGCCATTGTCCTGTGTTGAAGGTTGCATAATAGATGAAATAGTTATGTTAATTTCATGTCCTGTTTACACAAAGCAGTTTTCTTCAGAATTGTACCTTACATTCCACTGTAGAGTGGTATTCTCTGCAAATGCTCTCTGTTCCACCCAGAGGTCTCCCTTATGGGTCTAAGAATCCTTGTGTCATTTAGTGTTTGATCTTGTTTGGTCCTGCTGATGATGGAAGGGAGACTTTCTCTGAACAAAATCAGTTAATGAAGTTTGTGTGTCTGAAACATGGTAACATAAACTATACTTTCTTCTGCTGGTACCAGGAGGCTCAGAGCTGATTGAGAAAAGCTACTGAGGTGGGGAAGCAGTGTTAGCTCTTGGTGAGTAGTTGCAATGTAGGTATTGTCCTCAGGAGGGGGAAGTGTGTGACTCCAGAATGTCTATGAAGTAGATTTTTTTGTGCAGTTGTGTTTGCATGACAAGCATGCTCCCCCTTTCTTCTTTTTCTTACTGTATGTGTCTTTCAAGTAACTTGAAGGTATATTATTCTCAAAACAATAATGTAGCATCTACTACTGGCTGAATGGAGGTTTCCTACAGAGGTATTAATTATTCAAGGCATGGAAATTTTCCTAATACTAAACTCAGATCAGAGTTCAAAGTCAAAAGATTCCCAATCAACCAGAGTATTATCTTAGTGAACAATGCTTTTAATCCCACACATATGATGTCCCAGGATACATCTTTCCTGGGGCTGCTGCATTCGCTTTATCCTGTTCACTGTATTCATCTTCCCCTTCCCTTGAAAAGGCCCCAGGCTCCTTATGTTAATTATTCCATCCAGTTTCCAGAGCTCTGCATGCAAAAATGCGGCACACTGAGTCAAGAAAATGTCCTGTTTTACCCTTTCCTTAGGGAAGGAGACATTCAGCTCTTGCATTTATTTGAGCGAGAGGTATACCACTCAAAAAAAGGTAGGAAAAATTAAATCTGCTCCAAGCTTACTTGGTTCTTCGTAAATCTAAAGTAATTAGTAGTTTCTCTTGCTTAAAAAAATCAATCAGAGGAGGATAATGAGGGTCTGGGAGGGACACCCACACACTACTGCATAACTAAACAGATACATAATGTTGATCAGCTGTTTGTTATCCTTTAATCTGTTGCTTAAAGAGACTTAGAAATGTCGGCATTGTTGCTTTTATGGAGTAGATATACATGTAATGAGAGGGCTAAATAGGCAACAGTTGAATTGGTCATGGAAGAAATTGGATGACTGTGGATTGATGTGTTGTAAGATTAGAATTAACAGAGTACAGGTATTTCTTACTTTGTGTGGGAGTGTGAGACCATATAAATGACTGTGCAAGCTGAAACTATGCAAAGTAATTTTGATAATCCATATGGGAAGTTATGACTGCTCTGGGACCTTTCCATTTTTGTCAGCACATCAAAAGCTCTCTTACTTGAAAGTGTAAATAAAAAATTGTAAAACTAATATTTATTTAGTATACTGTAATTTAAATTATAATGTTAGTTATAGTAAAAATTATACCATTAAAATTAGAAACAATGAGAATTAAAATGTTTTATTTCTTTTAAATAACTTATTGATTACAGTTTGAATAGTACTTATCTGCATCATCTCATCATATAGCTTATGATACTGAGTGAACATCTTTCCTTTGCCCTGGCAAATTGTCATATTCCTTTCTAAGAGTGGATCAGCATCCAATATTTTATCCATTGCACTTGTCATACCATAAAATATATCTGAAAGTTTCTTTAATAAAAGCTGGAGTATCCTGTAAGGAGCCTGAACTATCTTGTGTTACTGAACCAAACCTGGGTCCCCTGGCCCACACAAAGTAAAGTTAATCTATTGATACTAGGTTGTGGTGAAGGAAAGTGCAGTGTTTATTGTAGGTGCCAAAGAAGGAATGTGGGCAGCTGATGCTCAAAAACCTCAAACTCCCAGGTGGGTTTCAGGGAAGCATTTTTAAAGGCAAATTGAGAGAGGGGAATTGCAGGGTATATGATCAGCTCGTGAGCAATTCTCTGCTTGGTTGATGGTGAAGTAACAGGGTGGTATCACAGGGGTTAACATTATCTATCCTCAGGTCCAGTAGGCTTGGGGCCATGTGCTCATGGTCATCACGTAGTTAACTTTTTCTATTTGGTGGGGGTTTTAGCATCTGTAAAACAATTCAGGAAGTGTGCTTTAGATACTGTTATCTAGATTCTTCAGGGAGGGACTAAAGATTCTGTGACAGTCATATGGCTGATTTAAAGTTTAAATTGTTATTAGTTCTCCTGGCCCAACTGCAATTTTTGTCACTACATGTTGACATCCCTTCTATCATTAATTTTTGAACCAGGCTTTTGTGACTCAGGGGAGGCCTGGGAGACTCCAGCTGGAGGCAGGCAGAGGACATGGTGGGTGGAGGGGAGAGTCTGTCCTAGGAAGGCCCTAGAGGGTCCTGCTTGGTTACATAAGGTCAGTGGAAAGCCATTTAAGAGTTATATGTAGCATAGAAATGTGATAGCCAGCTTCACATTGTTATAAAGATATCTGTGCAGAATTTTAGAAAATGAAATGATGTTGGGGAGTGGGTTTAGAGGGGGTTTAAATATGAATTAAATGATGGAGATAGGAGAAAAGGAAGAAGAATTAATTAATGCAACACGTAAGACTTAACCAGTGGAGTATGTGGATATGCTGTGCATTGAGGCATGAAAGTCAGCAGGTTTGTATAGCAAAATGATTATAGGGTCTGGAGGGCCCCCAGGGAATTAATATGCATGAACTGAGTTTTACATGAATGGAGTGGGTTTGGGAATTCCGGAAGTAGAATATTTTTTGTCCAGATTCTCCTGGGGAGTGTCAGGGATGATGGAGAGCCATGGTATCAGTTCCTGGACTCCACTCTAGTGACCAGTTCAGAGGCTTAGGAAAAAAAGGAGGGCTGTAAATAAAGGTAAAATGTGTTTTTACATGAGGAACTGGATAACACAAGTATCAATGCTTCAGTACACAGATGGCAATGTGTGGCCAGAGTGTGGGTTAGCAGCATTCTCACCATCCCTGTACAAAATAAAATCTGGCTCTGGCACAATGAGAAGTGAAGTCAGCCTGTTTGGCTGCTTAAGGGTGAACAGCTTTTGGAAAACAAGGGACAGCACCAGAGGGAAGAGACACTGTTCTATAAAGAGCACTGGTGGGAGACACACTGCTGAAGGGAGTCCTCCATATTCCTTTGAGGCAATGAGCACTCATAAGGATGCTGGAGAAGAGTAATGGGAAATGATTGGTCAGGAATTTATATTGGACACCTGAGGCACTCCCAGAAATAATTTGGGAGACTTTGAGATGGAGCATCTTAAGTCCTACAGCTATGTAGGTGGGAGTCTATAACCAGAGAAATTGAATATTACTACTAATATCATTTCATTTTTACCAATATTCTGTTGAGGTTAGAGAACATTCAGGGTACATTTTCACTTATAATAATAAATTAAATTATTCTCTATATGTGTCTGTCTCTTCCACTAAACTGCAATCTGACTGATGGTCAATAGAGTGACATATTGGTGTTTCTGTCTTTGTAATAACAGCACCTGGAACATATTAAGAACATAATGAATAAATGTTAGCTCAATGAATGTATAAATGAATGAATTATAGAAATGGTATGTAGTTGTTATTCAAATTACCTTATTTAAGTTGGGTAAAATGTGTTGTCTATTATTTACTGTGTTTAAAAATAGACTGAGATAAAATTTAGTAATGAAGAGCTGCATTATAAACATTACAGAAACCACTTTTAGATAACATTTAATAGCTTTGCAAGTGTGTTTTAATGAACTTTAAGGTATAGCTTCACCTATAATTGCTAACAACTCTGTTGTTGTAGGTTGAAGATCACACATGCTTATCAAAGGTCCTATTGACTTATACTTGTTCTGTTTATTGATTACTTAATTAGTTTTCCAAGATAGCTAATCAGGGCAAGATGTAGGTATTTAGGAGTCTTTCATTAAACCGTGCTAAGAAATTTAAAACAGAAATGTGTGACCTGAAACTAAAGCTTAGTAATTGCAAAACTCCTGAGGACCACAGGTATAATGTAACACTCAATCATAAGTAAAATAGTTACATATTTCTATTTTCTTCTTCAGAATAATATTTTCTTTTTGGTCCACTGGATGGAAAAAGATATCACATGTACACTTCTGTGGTTATATGGATATTACAATTTCCATCTGAATCAAAGGTTAGCAGAAGTAAATGCACATTTCTATGGCCTATATATGAAACACACTTCTGTTATGACACTTTCTCTTTTTATAATAAATATATGATAAAATATAAAATTCATCATATATTTTTCATGTTTTAAAGTTGTATTTTTAAATCTGTATCAATTTTGTATTTCTGGTCACCTGTTAACTAATATAATGTGATATTAGTGAAATCTTTTACTAGCAATTATTTAACTTCAGTTACTTCTTTTGAAAATGAGTTCTCTTTCTAATCAGTTCAAAACCACTAGCACTTTAAAATCATTCTTCAATGTTCTATGAGAAATGAATTCCTACAAATATTTACATTATCTTTTAAAAAAGGAGTGACTTCTGATTTTCTACTTTTCTCACAATCACACAAGTTTTTAAAGAAAAGTTATAGGATTATTTTGCTTCTTCAACATAACTGTACATTTTGTTAGTTGTTTTGGTGCCTTATTTTTCATAATATTAAAGTTTATCACAATGAATCAGAATAGATGGGATCATGCAACAGTGAAAGCAGAATGTTAATGGTGTGTGATTAGCTTGAGATCTGAACTATGTACCTTGAGATAAGAACATTGATTCTAGAGAATTCTAGATGCTGACTTGACTTGTGGTAAACTCATTAAACAGTTTCTGTTCTTGAAATTTTTGTGTACTAGTGATGAAGGCTTTTATTGTCGAGTTACATTTTTTAAATTAAAACTATTTTTCATATGACTTTTGGGGAACAAATGATACAGAGCTGATTTGTGAAAAGTGCTTGAACCTAACAGAGTGAGAAATTGAGGTGATAAAACTAGAAGATAGCTTTAGTTTTTCTGTTTTAAGCTTAAAACCTAAGACATATATGAACTATTGAGTAAAAAACCCCACTCATTTATTCATTCTTTCATCCAAGCATATAACTAACATTTATTAAGCATATAATATTTGCTCATGTGAAAACTGAATCAAGAGAGTTTTTTGTTTCAGGGTAAATTGTTTTCATTTAAAAATTCTTCATATGGAGTAATAAAAGACTTGGGTATAACTCTAGCTGTCACTGATCCTTCCTTTAATAATGCATCTAGTCATTCAGCTGATGTTTATTCAGCAACATATGCTCATTCACATAAAATAAAAAACAATATGTTCAGGAAGTGGGGGAGATTAAAAGCACATAGTTATTTAGAAAATATGAATAAGCTTTAATTTAGTGGAATATATATGGGGCAATTAGAAAAAAAATCTGTATAGTTTTAATTGTGTGAAATGTGAGGAAAGGGAACAGAAATTGCATGACAAAGAAGCAAATGAAAAGAATGTACATGTTTTTCAACTTCCTTGAATTGTATTTGTTTATTTTCTGTTATTTATAGATAATTTAGGAGTATAAATTGGATTCATAATGTGTCATTTGTCATATTAGTTTATTAAAAAGCTTATATTCCACCTTCTAGTCCCATTCTTACTCTTCCTCCATTTATGGTAAGGAAACCACACTGGTTGGTAATTGAGTGTAATAGGGATCATTCATCTCAGGAGGTGACATAGCCGCCGTTACTGAATAGTTCAACACCAGTAGGAAGATTTGGATTGGAAAACCGAAGGTAAAGTAGAATATTAATGCGAAATGAAGGAAGGCATTCTACAATCTGTAGGGGAAGAAAGCAAGAGAAGAACATGTAGCTCCAGTGTCTTAAGGCAAAGAGATTTTTGGAAACTAGTAACCTTTATCAATGGCAAAAATTATTCCAACAGCATTCAAAATAAAACTTAGATGTCTATGACTATGCCCAAGTAAGATTTCTTAAGCAAATATTTTGGCTGTGATGAGTTTTTAGGACATTTTATAAATGATAAATAAAAAGAAAAATATTGTTTCCAAAGCTAGATTTTGGGTGGGTCTGCGAGGTAAGTTGATGCTGGAACCCTGTCTACTAGGTTGTTTTCAGACTATCATCCTAACAAGCTTTGGTCAAGCTTCGGTGTTGCAGTGGGTTCAGTGGTGCTCCTCCTTGATCTCTCATCAGGGCCAATACACCTATCCTCAGTTGCCTCAAGTACCAGTGGTACCTCTCTCCAACTTTAGGAAACTGTCTGGGCCAAGGTTAAACCTCCTCTCAGGGGACAGCCCATGGCCACTGACCAGCTGGTGCAAGGCTGGGCCCCCTTGCCTCAGTTCAGCTGAAGGAACTACCACAGCTTGAAAGTGAAGAGCATTGGAAGTGGACAGAGGATTTGAGGATTAACGGTCTTGGACCAAGATGAAGCACAAAGCCTTCCTGTAACTCTAGGAGACTTGTTCTACAAAAGCAGAATTCTTATCCTCATGGGAGTAAGTCAAATTACAAGAGCTCTGTATTCTGGTGCTTCAGATCAGGACCAAGAAAACTGGGGAGAGACATCAGAAGTTACCCTGAGGGAAGTTTTCCCAGTCTTAGCATGTACATCATAGGGCATGGAAAGAGTTAGACAATTTGAAAGCCTTCGAGGTCCTTCTATCTTGAGTGGATGGGGGAAGAGTGACAAGTTCTATTACAGTATCTATATGAGTGTAGCCAACTTACCTAACTCCTGAAGCAACCAACTGAAGCTTGAGGCCAGCAGTGAATGGGGGACTCATGTTGGCACCTGCCATGATGATTTACATTCATTACAGAGGGAGGAGCAGTAACCTTTCTGTTAATTAAGAAGAACATAGAAACCGCTTTTCTGGAATTTCTCTGTGCATATGTATGCAGAGTAGACTTGCCTTTCTTCCTTCCCTTTAGATTCAGCCGATTATAGGTATACTTCACCCTGGCCTATAATGTGATAAATTAGTCTCTAAATCCACCTGGACAGGTGTCTTTGCCTTAAAACCTAGGAAAATACAAACAATGGGTCTTTGACCAGAAAAGTAAAAAGAAAGTAGAAAGTATATCATCTTTCCTTCTAAATTCCAGTTTATATGTTTTCACAGACAAATTTTAAAAAATGCATAGCCATATATATTTTAAAGTAAATTTTTTCATTGATTAAAGTAACACTAATTAAAAATGACATTCAGAACAAACATTTCCTCTTTCTCCTTCTGAAAATTACTCAAGGCCAGAAGGAGAATAGAAAACAAACTTCTAATTATATTTGTGGAGACAGTAAATTAGAAGGGCTGCCAAACCCGTGGAGAGAGAGAAGAGAATAAAGAAGAAAGGGGAGTGGAGACGCTTACAGTGTACATCTCAGAAAGCTAGTCAAGTTCACTTTTCAAAGGTGCAGGACACACTCTGAGACACAAGACCATGTTCTCTATTTGAAGTAGTTTGAATGGGGTTCATTGGCTTGAGTCAGGAACTTCCCAGAATATAGTTGGTTTCTCACAAACAGAGGGTGGTGATAAATGAAGAATATTCACCTAAGCTGTACTTTTAGGAAGACATCTGTCTCCACAGCAGGGTAAATAAGGAAATCCTTGACTTGTGAAAAGAAATATTAGTTGTGTATTTCCACTAGCTGTTAATAAATAAAGGCTTATTGAACCTCAACCCAAAACTCTATTTAAGAAAAAGAAAATCCCACTCATCTTAAGAAATAGCTATAATCCCTCCTAAACACAAATCATATTTAAATAGATCATCAAGGAAAAATTCAGAGACTTAAAGGATGAGTAATCAAAAAGGAACCAACAAAATGTCTGTACAAAGATTCTGCCAAAAAAAAAAAAAAAAGGAAAAAGGAAATGAACATAAAAGGCAGAAAACAAAAACTACTTACAAAAATATGTGGCCACATAACAGAGAAAAATTTTAACCATCTTGCCCCAAATTTAAAAACCTTATGCATCTATGACTAAGTACCAAACATAGAGAAATAAGAGCTCATGGAATGCATGGAAAGATAAGAAACATTATTATGTGTTAAGTCTTTGAAAAATCTAAAATAGTCTTCCCTCCGTCCCAGGTTTTTTCATGCCTTTGATTTGGTGCATCCTGGTGCTTTCAAGGTCTCTTTCTAAAGTGGTCAACAGAAGGTTTCAGACAATGGTCAAATGGTCCTTAAATGGTTTGTTGACTACAGGTGTCCAATCATGCCACCTAGAATGAGAAAGAAAGCAGTGTGCTTTTCAGATAGTTTGTACATGTCAGTGAAGCTGTAACAACCCCTACCCAAAAGCAACTGTACGAGGCTGAAGAGTGTATTACTTCATGGATTTTAATAATCCATCTCAATTTTAGAGATGTTAAAATGAAAAAATGTGCATATTAAAATTGATGGAATATATTAAACTGAACTGTCAGAAGCAAGGCAAATATTTGTAATATAAATAAATAAATATGGGTTAAGTATAACTATTAAAGCAAAAAGACTGTTACATTTGATCACAAATCAAAGCTCAATTTTGTCCTTTAAACAACAGATACTTCTATAATAAGGTGATTCTTAATGATTGATAATATAAACATGATAATAAAAACATGGGCAATGATAAAAAAATGCCAATAAACAGCTATCAAAGACTGTGACTGTTAATTTGCAGAACGTTGAATTAAGGCCAACTGCTAATTTATACACAATTATAATGTTAAAGTATACATAATACAATGAAAGTATAGCAATTACAATTATTTTGTATACAAACAATATAGCTTAAACTTATAAAAGCAATCCAGAAAAGCAAAATCATCCAGAAAATCAAAAACATCCAGAAAAGCAAAAAACATATGAGATAGAATTAAATAGAACAGAGTCACATTATCAGCAAACATTAATTTACCTGTCTCAGTCAGTGATAAATTAAACAAAAATAAGGGAGATTTAAATAATATAATTAAGTACATTAAATTAATCTTTCTACACTACTATAACCTAAAAAGATCAAATATACATTCTTAGCATCAGTGGAAAATTAATAGGAATTGATAGCATCTTAGATTGTAAAGACAGTTTCAATCAATTAGTCAAAGTAGAAGTAGTGCAGAAAGCATTCTGTAATAAAACACATCCCATACAGAGTGAAGTAAGTCAGAAAGAGAAAAAACAAATGTCATATATTAATGCATATATGTGGAATCTGAAAAAAATTGGTATAGACAATCTTATTTACAAAGGAGAAATAGAGACACAGACATAGAGAACAAACGTATGGATACCAAGGGAGAGGGGGGATGGGATGAATTGGGAGATTGGGATTGACATATATACACTATTGACACTATGTATAAAATAGATAACTAATGAGAAACTACTGTATAGCACAGGGAAACTCTACTCAGTGCCCTATGGTGACCTAAATGGGAAGGAAATCCAAAAAAGAGGGGACATATGTATATGTATAGCTGATTCACTTTGCTGTACAGTAGAAACTAACAAAACATTGTAAAGCAACTATACTCCAATAAAAATTTAAAAAAAGAAAACAAGAAATTAATAATAACATTAAAAAGTTAGAGTCTGACCACTGTGGTATTAAAAATAAGAAAAAATAGTTGATAAAAACCTTCTATTTGAAAAAGTAATCCTAAAATAAAACCTTGTACAAATTCTAGAAAAATTATAAAATAGAAATGGTTAATATCTAAGTAGTTAGAATGGAGGCAGGAAGCTCAGAGATATATTCACACACCTAAACATTTATATTAGGAAAAAACAAAAAAGAAATTAAATATCTTAAGCATCTAAGTTATGAAAACAGTGGACTTAAGAAAAGTAGGAAACGTTAATAGAGGTAAAATGGGAAAATAATGGATTGAAAAAATAAAAAGAACAATAAAACTTCTTAAAAAGAGAAATCTCAGGGCTACTTTTTGAAAGAGAAAAAATTGGCTAACGTAATTAAGAAAAATGGAAGAATGCACTATGACCAAAAATAAATAAATAACAAGAGGGAAATGATCTTACACAAAGATGAAAATGTTAATACATACAAATATTATTACATAGTATATATATTTATTTAAATATGTATACAATAATGTTTTCTAGGTATACAGTCATTATCTTTGCAAATAATGATCAGTTAACTGAAAAATACATCAAGAAAATAAACAGAAAAGCTATTATAAACAATAAAAGAATTCAGCAAGGAAAATAAATAACTTTTTCTATTCATAAACAACATAGTTTAAACATAGAATGATTTTTTTAAATTCCTTTTTACTCTACTAGCAAAGCAAAAATACTACAAATAGCCTTGCAGAAATATGCAAGACTTATATGAAGATTATTCTATGTGCTCGGAAGACTGAATCTACAAAAGAGGACTGATATATAAAAATCTCTGAAATTCCCCAAATCCCAGTAAAATACCATGGGGATTTTGTTTTAGTAACTGATGGCATTATATCTAAGTAATAAAACCAGAATAAATAGTTAAAAGAAAAAAATCAGAAAGTGAAGAGTAATGATAGGAAACTAGCCTTACTAGATACTGAGATTTATTATAAAGCTGCGATCAATTGACAGATGTGATTCTGTGTATAAACTTAGAAAGACTGCTAGAACAATAAAGCAGAAACAAAATAAAAACAGAAATAGAAAACATACATACAGGAATTTAATGTAAAATAAAAGTGACATTCAAATTGGGTGGATTATACAATAAATGATGTTGGACAATCTTGTATCTACCTGGAAAAAAGTAAATTTGGGACCATGTGTACTACCTTAAACCCACAACATTCCAAATTGAGCAAAAAATACATGTATAATTAAAAGAAAAAAACAGGAAAATATTGGAAGAAAAATAATTACAAATACATATACATGTGTATATAACATATGTGTGTGTATACATACATGTGTACAAAACTTTTGTAAATATGATACAAAACTCAAACCCAATTAAAAAAAATACATAAGCACTTAAAAAAATATTCTGCCAATGCATTACCATAAGCAATATACAATGACAAAAGTGACAGACTGTGATATATATTTTCCAAGATACACATAAATAGCTAATATTAGTTCGTAAGAAAAAGTTGAAAATTTCAATAGAAAAATAGGCTAAAGATATGAGCTAACAGTTCACAAAAATAAATAGCTCTTAAACATATTGAATTCCTTCAAAATCACTCTCTGGTGTGTGGCTTTAGAGAGGCAGTTGCTCTCATGCATAGCTGAAAAGCAAATTGGCAGTTGCTATTGAAATTACCATGCATATCTAAGAATTTCCCTGTAGGTACATTCCCATGTGTATAAGAGGATATAGACTAAAATTTATTCACTTAATGTTATTAATGTTAATGATAACAAAACACTGGAAACAAAATTAATGTCCTTCAGTAAGAAAATAAATTACATTTTATCCACACAATCCATCTAGGAATTTTTCTATACCTATATTTCCATATGTATAAGAAAATAGTGATTAAGTGATTTATAGTCTACACTATAGAATAATAGCCACCTTTAAAAAGTATTGAGGAAGCCTGTATGAACTGATGTGTGATCATCTCCCAGTCATATTAAATGGTATGCCAACAGTGTACTTACTAATTTTATATCATCTTTATAAAGCTATTTGTATAAAAGAGAGGCAAAGAATATTTATACTCATTTGTTGAATATGCAAAAATATATACCTAAATTCATATAGAAGACACTGATACAATTTGCAACTTGTGGGAGGAGGACTTGCAGGTCTGAGGGAGAATTACACGTTAGGAGACTTTCAGTGACTGCCTATTTTGCACCTCCTGAATTTTGAACCATATAATTTTGCCTCACCTTAGGCAAAATAATGAACATTATTAATTTCAGAGGAATCTACACATTGATCAAAGTTGATTGAATTAGCTGCCCAATTTCTTGTTAATCTATGCCTAGTTAAATAGACTTTGCATACAATGAGGATTCTTGTAGACTTTTTACGGAATATAACCTGAGTCTAAGATAGTCACTAGCTGCATAGTTTATAACCAATTCTGAATATTTAATCTGAATGAGAAATTTCCAAATTCTGCTATTCCACTGCCTGGCCAATTTTTTTTTATTTTCTGAATCAGATACACAAGTATTAAAATTGTATATAATATTTCCTTGAAGTTTTAAACTTAATGAAAATTATAGGTTGCTTTGATAATAGTTCATTAAAAATTGGAGTAAGATTTAGCTTTTAGCATAACTGATCATGTTTAGTAAAATTACTTGACTAGAAAGCAAAGAACCTAATACTTTGTAAAAATTATTATTTTCAATTTAGGGAATTACACATGCATATGATTACTGATGTATGTAAAATCTGTGTCTTCCACTTCGCTAACTTTTAAGACCCAGATAATCAGACATTTAGAAAGTTCTTTAAATTCATGTTTCTATCACAATTTTATCAAAGTCAATCTTTACTTTGATTTCCTAGGAATTACTAGAACTTCTCTTGTTAATCAATTTACTCTTCAGCATCTCTGTCCTAAGTCTGTCTAAATGCCTGGTTTGCAATTTACAGAAATTCTGGCTAAGAAAGGTATGGAAAATTGCTGGTGGTGTTCCATTCTATGACCATATTTCAGGTACTCTAAATCATTCATTATTCTTTTCTCAGAAAGTATTTGGGTAATATCATGCTCAAAATTGAGAAAGATGAGAAAGATAAATTAACTTCCATAAGTTTTTTCAAGTTATTATTAATACTTATGTTAACATGTTTTATTAGTTGATATAGAAAATTAGGTAGAAAATTAGGAAAGGTGGATTTTATCCATTACATGCTCATTCTGGTAAGTATAGTTTGAGTAAAAGCTAAATCTTAAGTTATTTATTATTTTGTCTAATATCCTGTCTACCATTTGCTTAAACATTATTAAATTTAATTGTAGTTGTTTCCCTGGTGGATCTCTTTATTTTTTATTTCAGCATAAAATATGTTACATTGTTCAAATGTTTATTCTCATTCTGTACCCATAAATTCAATGATTTAAACTCAGCATCTCTCAAGAATTTGAAATTTAAGAGACTACCCTTCTTTACATTTGGAATCTTTATCAGTCTCTATTCTGACCACATTAAAAATAAGCCCATTAGTTGTTTGCAGATTTTCTGATGATGCCCATTCTAACAGGTGTGAGGTGATACCTCATTGTAGTTTTGAATTGCATTTCTCTAATAATTAGTGTTGTTGAGCAGCTTTTCATGTGCTTCTTGCCCATCTGTATGTCTTCTTTGGAGAAATGTCTATTTAGGTCTTCTGCCCATTTTTGGATTGGGTTGTTTGTTTTTTTAATATTGAGCTGCATGAGCTGTTTATATATTTTGGAGATTAATCCTTTGTCTGTTGATTCATTTGCAAATATTTTCTCCCATTCTGAGGGTTGTCTTTTCATCTTGTTTATGGTTTCCTTTGCTGTGCAAAAGCTTTGAAGTTTCATTAGGTCCCATTTGTTTATTGTTGTTTTTATTTCCATTACTCTAGGTGGTGGATCAAAAAAGATCTTGCTGTGATTTATGTCAAAGAGTGTTCTTCCTATGTTTTCCTCTAAGACTTTTACAGTGTCTGGTCTTACATTTAAGTCTCTAATCCATTTTGAGTTTATGTTTGTATATGGTGTTAGGGAGTGTTCTAATTTCATTCTTTTACATGTAGCTGTCCAGTTTTCCCAGCACCACTTATTGAAGAGGCTATCTTTTCTCCATTGTATATCCTTGCCTACTTTGCCATAGATTAGTTGACCATATGTGTGTGGATTTATCTCTGGGCTTTCTATCTTATTCCTTTGATCTATGCTTCTATTTTTGTGCCAGTATCATATTGTCATGATTACTGTGGCTTTATAGTATAGTCTGAAGTCAGGGAGTCTGATTCCTCCAGCTCCGTTTTTTTCCCTCAAGACTGCTTTGGCTATTCGGAGTCTTTTGTGTCTCCATACAAATTTTAAGATTTTTTGTTCTAGTTACGTAAAAAATGCCATTGGTAATTTGGTAGGGATTGCATTGAATCTGTAGATTGCTTTGAGTAGTAGAGTCATTTTCACAATATTGATTCTTCCAATCCAAGAACATGGTATATCTCTCCATCTGTTGGTACCATCTTTAATTTCTTTCATCAGTATCTTATAGTTTTCTGCATACAGGCCTTTTGTTTCCCTAGGTAGGTTTATTCCTAGGTATTTTATTCGTTTTGTTGCAATGGTAAAGGGGAGTGTTTCCTTAATTCTCTTTCAGATTTTTCATCATTAGTATATAGGAATGCAAAAGATTTCTGTGCATTAATTTTGTATCCTGCAACTTTACCAAATTCATTGATTAGCTCTAGTAGTTTTCTGATGGTATCTTGAGGATTCTCTATGTATAGCATCATATCATCTGCAAACAGTGACAGTTTTACTTCTTCTTTTCCCATTTGTATTCTTTTTATTTCTTTTTCTTCTCTGATTGCTGTGGCTAGGACTTCCAAAACTATGTTGAATAATAGTAGCAAGAGTAGACATCCTTGTCTTGTTACTGATCTTAGAGGAAATGCTTTCAGTTTTTCACCATTGAGAATGATGTTTGCTGTGGGTTTGTCATATATGGGAATGTAACTTGATGCAGCCACTATGGAGAACAGTACGGAGGTCCCTTAAAATACTAAAAATAGAATTACCATATTACCCAGCAACCCCACTACTGGGCATATACCCAGAGAAAACCATAATTCAAAAAGACACATACACCCCTATGTTCATTGCAGCACTATTTACAATAGCCAGTTCATGGAAGCAACCTACATGCCCATCGACAGACGAATGGATAAAGAAGTTGTGGTACATATATACAATGGAATATTACTCAGCCATGAAAAGGAACGAAACTGGGTCATTTGTTGAGACGTGGATGGATCTAGAGACTGTCATTCAGAGTGAAGTAAGTCAGAAAGAGAAAAACAAATATTGTATATTAACTCATATGTGTGGAACCTAGAAAAATGGTACAGATGAACCAGTTTGCAGGGCAGAAGTTGAGACACAGATGGAGAGAACACATGTATGGACACCAAGGGGGGAAAGTGGCCGGGGGTGGTGGTGGTGGTGTGATTATTTGGGTGATTGGGGTTGACATGTATACACTGATGTGTATAAAACTTATGACTAATAAGAACCTGCTGTATAAAAAAATAAATAAAATTAAATTAAAAAATTAAAAAAAAAATGTGACACAGACAATAAGTAAGCAAATGCTGTTGGAAAAATGGTGCCAGTAGACTAGCTCTTTGCAGGGTTGCCACAAACCTTCAATTTGTAAAAAAAATACAGTATCTGTGAAGTGCAATAAAGTGATACAATTAAAAAAAAAAAAAAAGCCCATATAGGAGGTTCTGTATTTCAGCAGAGGAAATAACATACTAAACCCTTTTTGAAATACAACATAATTTGAAATTACTAAAGAGCTTCATTTTGTGTGTGTGTGTGTGTGTGTGTGTGTGTGTGTGTGTGTAATCATTTGCTGAGCACGATTTTAGTTATGAATCTGATTAATTTTGAATAGCAGATGTTAATTAAAATTTAATAACACTTCATTTAACTAGGTTACATATTCTCAAAAGCACTCCACAACTCGATTTTACGATTCATAGAAGCAAAAATACCCACTTCTTATGCAATATAATGATTCCAAGTTAAATGGAATATAATGAGAAGAGCAGGGATGAAGTACATGTAAATCAGTATCAAATATTATTTTGTGATACTTTAGCTACATGTAATCCTTGGCTCCTAAATTAACTCACCTTTCATAACGTAAGATATAGTTATGAGATTGAAAACACTGTGTTTGATGCTTGGGGCAAAGTGAAGATGAATAAAACAGCCTCTGACCTCAAGGATATTAAATCTAGTAGAGGATTAAACAAAAGGAATTTTATGATTGCACATTAGAATTCCTGAAGTAGATGCTTAGAGGCTCTGTAATTCAGCAGCTGAGCACAAGTTTTTAGCGTCTTGCTGCCGTGTTATTCTGAGCTTGTAGTCTCTTTCCTCATCATGTCAAGATGGCTGCACTGATTCTGGGTTATGTGGCAAGGTCAAGTGGGAGAGGGGAGGAGGAAATAGATGTGTTTCTTTAGCAATGAGAAAGTACGTTCAGAAACTCTCAAGCAGATTTCCCATCACATCACATTGGACAGAACTGTGCCACACCCTGTTTCTAAACTAATAACCACCAAAGGGAATGGGTTTGCCCTGACTGGCTTGCTGAAGCACACGGCCTTGGAAAGAGGGGTTTCAACTGAACACAGTCAGGCCTCTGGTAGCAAGGAGGAAAGGGAAAAGGGATAGATTTTATTTAGGTAACTGTGAATACCCTCTGTATTATTAAACTTTTTTGAGGAGCGAAGTGTCATGATCAAAGCTGTGCTTTTTATCTTGGCAAGTGTAATTTGGCACAGTTTTAAAAGCACATCCTAGGTTTCACGGAAACTGGCTATTTTATGCTTCTCTTTTTCTTCTTTCCTTCCTTCTCTTTCTTTCTTCCTCTTCTTTATTATTTTAATTAATTATTTCACTTACTAAATATTTATATCTATCACCCTTACTTTTTGTCCTGTTAAATATAATTTCCTTTCACCTTCACCTTAGTCTTACAATTATTTCTTTTATAGACAACTAAAATATCCATAAAACCTATCTTAATCCATTGTTGACCCCCTACAATTAGATTGGCTACATCATTTGTGAGGCCTAGTGCAAAATGAAGATGCAAGGCTTTTTTTTCAAAATTTATTAAAACTTTAATATGGCAACAGCAGAGCATTAAACTAAGCACGTGACCCTGTGGCATCAGCACAGGCTACATTCCTGTGAACCTGGGCCCTGATTAACAGCTTGTCCTCCATCCTGTCCCCAAAGAGATCTTTTCTATTGTTCTTAGAATGAGGACCTACATCCTTAATATGAGCTAAATGTTACCATCCTAATTCTCCATCTGCATCTATAACACACTAGTCCCTGCTCTTAACTCTCTGGTCTCCAGCAATAGTAGTTTTCTTTCACTCCCCCTCTTATATCAAGCCACTGGACACTTGCATATGTTATATTTTCTGCCTGCCCCTCCTGTCCTGTTTATCTTTCAAATCATATCATTCATCACATCCTCTTAAAACATCCACTGACTTTGTAATTGTGGCAAATTTTCATCATGTGGCACTGCTTTTTTGTAACAATTGTAACATTTATAGATGTTACATTTATAAATGTTATATTTATAAATAAATGTATTCTTGTTTTGCATACTTTTTTTTTTAACTGTCTTCCTGGCCATTTGGTCAGGAAGATCAAATGTCTTTACCTGTTGTTTAAAATCTTACTGCCTAGCACAGTGTCAGGCATACAGAAAGAAGTGTCTCAATAAATACTCAGCAATTCAGTGGCAGAATGGGAGTGATGAGGATAGAGTGGAGAATAGGACAGATATAGTTTCTGTTACAATAATGGTTATAATCTAGACAAACTGGTAGTGAGAGTCTATGAAGCTAATGCATTCGTTCCATTATTTAAAATATTAAATATTTTAAAATAATATTAAATATTTATATTTTAATATTTTAAATTAAATCAATGAAAAATGATTTATATTTTTCCTCCTTATATAATTCTTACAGGTTTTATTTGTGCAGAATATGGGTTGGTTTTGATATGGGTAAGACTGGTTTGCTTAGGAATGACCATTAAGTGAATTGAAGTGCTTAACACACTCTTTGCATTGATTCTCAACCAAGAGCATTTTCTTAAGTGAATCTGAGATATATACATGCTTCCCTATGTGGCTGAATTTCAGCCAATTATACAATTGCATCAGGAGCTGGAACACAGTGTTCAAGTGGACATCTTGAAGAAGGTTTGTCTCCCTTCTACTGTACATTCATAGAATGAATAGATTTGTTCTACTTACATTTAAAATAGAGAAATTGTTGTATTTATTCATGATGCTAAGACTGTTTTAAGTCAGCTGGAAATAATTTCTCAATATTTCTTCACAGTACTCTGTCTTCATGGTGAATATAGATGGTAAAGTTTTTCTAGGAAAGGTTTGACCTCTGCAAGGGGTCAGATTTTGCCCTTGGTCTGAAGGTAGCTTTAATACTTGTAATAGAAAGAACTGCATTTATGTTGTGAATAGCTGACCAAATGCATAATTTTCTCTCCTTCTGAGGAGCGAGACTAAAATTCCTTCTCATTGTCTGTGATAGCAAGACAGAGAGAGGGTTTCCTTAAGTTCTTCTAAAGGTTGCTGCAGATACCAAGTGACATGCTAAGAGTGCTTTGCTGGTCATCTTTTTAACTTCCTATTCCTTTAGTCACAGCTAGGAGACAGGTCTCAGGAAGTTTCGATATTTTCCAAAGGTAAGTAAAGCTTTTATTACCAACAGTTTCTGAGTCATTTGTGCATAGAAAAAACTTAGGAAAGATGAAGCTATATTTGAGGTGAAGAAACACATTTTTTTCATCCTTTCATCACTTAAATATATTAGAATGTGTTCCTGTTAAATTTCCAAAGGAAATGTATCTTTTCAATGGTGTTAGTCATAAAAGAATTGTTTTTCAAAAGGTACACATTCTCTAAGGAATTTTGTGAAAGTGGAATACAAACATGTAACCAGTTTTATTCTGTTTCTTGTTCTCCAAATTATTTTAAAATGTATATGTAAGATTCCTGCAATATACATAAAATACATGAATGGTGTCAGTTGTACATAAATCTTTAAGTAAAATGTTTTCATTTAAAAATGTAAGCTGGGGGCTTCCTTGGTGGCACAGTGATTGAGAGTCCGCCTGTCGATGCAGGGAACACGGGTTTGTGCCCCCGTCCAGGAGGATCCCATATGCCGTAGAGCGGCTAGGCCCGTGAGCCATGGCCGCTGAGCCTGCGCTGGGCCTGCGCGTCCGGAGCCTGTGCTCCGCAACGGGAGAGACCACAACAGTGAGAGGCTCACGTCCCGCAAAAAAAAAAAAAAAAAAAAGTAAGCTGGGTAAATACTTTCTCCATATTCAAATTCCAACATTTATAGTTGAAATTCTGAATTTCTGTAGTAGAATTGGTTTTATAGGAAAGAAAACACATCTGTCAAAGTCAGAATAATGATATCAGATTCAGATTCACTATATTTGCTTAGGTTTTTCATGAAGGGCATAATACCAACTAATAATGTGTGTTATCTAATCTAGAGTGATATGAACTATAGGTAGGTACATGGTGGGTGTTCTAAGCTTGAAATTTTCCTTATCTATTCAGGTTGCCAATCCCCTTTCCACTCCTCTCTCTCTCTCTCTCTCTGTATGTGTATCATATATACCTACACATGAATATATATGTATAGCCATATATGGCCATATGGCCTATATGTATATGTATATATATGTGTGTGTATATATGGATATATACACACATACACACAGGCAAAACAAACAAACAAACCTGTGTCCCACTCCCAGTTTATTTCACTGTAATAAAGTTGCATTTCACACGTAATTACAGTTGACACTTGAACAATGCGGGGCTTAGGGGCATCAACCTTGCCTCCTGCAGTAGAAAATCCTCCTATAATTTTACAGTCATCCCTCTGAATTGGTTGGATTCAACCAACTGTGGATTGTGTTGTACTGTAATACATATTTATTGAAAACAATTCAGGTGTAAGTGGACCCATGCAGTTCAAACAGTTGTTGTTCAAGGGTCAACTTTATATACGTATATGTCCTGTGTGTTGGCTGCATAACACAATTAAATACAAATAAAAGGAATAAAGAACTTAATTTATATTTGCAGTTGGCTTTAAAGTTAAAATGAAATGGAGTCATTTATTCATTCATTCAGCAAATGGTTACTTAATACCTGCTATGTACGGGAACACAATAACCTTATTCCTATGTGTAGGTATAAAGACTTCTTTTCTCCCAGTGCCTTTCTGTGTACTCCATTTTTGTTTGTTTGTTTGTTTGTTTGTTTGACTCAAATGAACTAGAGTAGAAAATTAAAATATGATTTTTGATTCTTCATGGTTCCAGCTAAGATTGTTAGGAAGTTTTTATCTCTTTCGGCAATGCCTCTGTTTATTGCCTAACTTTTGAATTTCTAGGAGTAATAGAATTCCATGCCTTGGAATTTTCCATGAAAGTAATTCTTACTTAGACTTGATGACCTATCATGGCACCATTCTTCAACTTGTTTTCATTTTTTGAGATGCCTCAAAATATCTAAATTTCCTAATGAAAAGTCATTGGTTAAGGAAGACTATCATTTGTATGGTGGTAAAAAGCTTTTTCTTGGTCTAATACTATAAAGAAGAGGGAAAGAAAGTCGATTGTCAGGAAAATAAAGAGGAAAGGAAGAGATTTAAAGGCAGGACTTGTGATTTTTAACTTCAACACGTAATGATCTTGGAAGTCATCAGTCATGTCCTTACAACAAGAAAAAGTTGAACAAACTGAAGGTCAATGGCTTTTCTTGGAAGCATCAGATAAAAGAGGTCTCGTGGCAAACTGCCATGCTGAAATTTGGAGAGAGGCTAATGCAGAGGCACATCCAAGATCTGTTTACCTGGAGCAGAAGCCCTGGAATAGTACACTGGTTAAGGAATCTTTAAATTATAATTTTCATGAATGGCTAGAGGCTGTGGACTAGTGTGATTGTGAAAAATTCCGAGTAGTACAGTCAGGGAATACACCCATACTTTCATGGGTTTTACCTCCTGAGGAACTAAGATCCTCTCTTGGTTCTGGAAAAGAGAAAAGAAGAGTAATCATTGTGAAATATGTTCAGGGTGTTCTCCATCACAAAGTCCTGCTCTTCAGGGAAAAAGATCTTAAGGGGGTAGGGGGGATTTCTGCCACTACAGTACCTCTTGTCTTCCTTTGTCACCTGGCAGTTGCGGGGGGAGCAAAAAAACCCTTATTTGTGTAGGTCACAACCTTGGAACATGGGGCCACTAAAAGACCAAGACTTAGTCATAAGATTACGGAACTCTCCCTTTTCTCTGTACGCTACCATCATGCTAACAGGGTTCCAGTATAGGAATAGGGAGATTATAACTGAAAGGGTTTCAAGATACAGGCTTAGATCTAAAGGGATGGAGAAAAATATATCATGCTCAAAAGAAAGCTGACATGCCTATTTTAATTTCAGAGAAAGCAGATATCAGAACAAGGAAGATCATCAAGGGAAAAGAGAGTACAAAGAATTTCAGTAGCTTGTCAGTGACAGTCAAGATTCAAAACTAGAGACCCTACCTTAACCAAGCTTGATTTTGTTTATTCTATTAATATGGGGTTAAGGCTACCTTTTATGAAGCTGAGCTGGATACCTCAAATCTAGAATGGCTTCATTCATCAGTGACCATTTGTGGGGTGACCAGCTCCTGTTTTTCCCATGTCCTTTCCCAAATCAGTCTCCAGTCTCTCTGACACCAGCCAACCCTCTTGGATCACAGACCTTCCTCCCCCTTTGCTGTAAACCTTGTTTTCCTCTGCAGATCAATTTAGAATGCAGGGATGCTTTCATCAAGTACCCCACATCCATCACTTCATATTATTTAAATTAGTGAAAAGGCTATTATTATAATAAAGTTAGTGACATTGCAAGTAGAATTTGAGAGTATCAACTATTTTGGGGTTATGGGACCAGGATTGGGGTAGAAGCTAAATAGAGGAGATGCTTAGAATAAGGAAGCCATCATTTTGTCCTTCTAAATTGTGATATAATATTCCTCCAAGCAAAGATGGACTGCAGTACTTCGCATGATTCTTAAGGGCAAGGACCATAACTTACTCATCTCTGTTTCCTCCAACTTGGGATTTGTAAATAGAAGTTGTTTTAATAAATGTTAGATGAGTTACAATCCCTCATAATCATTTAAAATAGTAAAACATGCCTCAAGTTTTAGGAAAAGCTCATAAATATATGATAAATATATTGCATACAAAATTAAATCTATTTTATACAAAGATATGCAGTGTGGCATTCATATAACACATAAATAATATAACTCGATTGTGTCATAAATTTTGCCTAAATCTAACAAGCTAGCTATAAAAAGCAGTTTCATTTTCTTGTTCTTTTAAATTTAAAATCATTTGATAGAAGGTTTTAGATGACCTAGGTTTCTGAAAAAGGCTGTCCTTGGAACTTTGAATAATGCTTTCCTTTTATCTCCATATATGTCCCTTAACAAACAGTCATTCCAATTCTTGGCCTAGGGCTGAGCTCTTTAAAAAGGAAGTCTCTTTTCCTTTTTGCAATTCAATGCACAATGTTCAATTGGTAGACCAGTACAATAGTAGGTAAAGGCACTTGAAATGTAGTTCTAAATTAAATATCTTCAAATAAACAGAATGAGGAAAATCATGGACTGCCTACATGACCACACATTGTAAATTCCAGGGATTTACCATGAAAGGAAATTTCTCTTGTATTCTGATTTCCATCATTCATCACCAAACAAGTGTCCTGTCTGTTAAAATTTTTAACATGCCATCTTACAACAGATGAGAGTGCTACAGCATGACTCAGTGCAGCAATTATTCTGGTAATCACAGGGTTGGAATACTAGAATGTGTTAAAAGAGATTGGAATGTCACTACAGCAGTTATGTAATCATCTTTTTAAATATTTTGTGAGTCTCTTGTGTTATATAGTTGAATCATGTAATATAGTTAATAGCATATTTAAAACCATAGAACTGTGCTCCAGTGAATTTTGTGTGTGTGTTTGTGATAGTGTGTGGGTTGTGAATGATGATAATCTATCTACTAAACATGTATTTTGATGAATTAAAGGGTCTCTATTTCACTAATTGGTTTAAGATTAGTATATTGGTGATTTGCACTATTCAACTAAGTCTACTGGTTATTTGACTATTGAATATCTTGGTTCTTTTACTGTTGAATCAATCAAGTTTTTAATTGATACATGGCTAATTTTCCTCTTTCCTTCCCTTCCTCCCTTTGTTCCCCCCTTCCTCCCTCCCTTCTGCCTTCCTTCCTTCCTATGACTGTGGGTAACATTATTCATAGTTTGTACTTCAAACAAGATGAACTTTTACTGGTAGTATAGTCTAGAGCCATTTACTAGTGACCTTTCTTAACCATTGTGTGACTCAGTTTCCTCATTTAAAGTTAACCTCGTCAAGTTCTTTTGAAGAGTGCCTGAAACATATTAAAATTCTCAATATATTAAGAACCCATTCAGTGGAATTTCATTGCAAGGATTGTATTCCTTTTGGAATTTTTCAAGTCCCTGTTTATGTTTCTTCAGTATTACGTTTTTCAGTTAACACTTCACTTAAATTTAAGTTTTGGTGACTGGTGTGATGCTCTTGTTTTTACACTATTTAGTATTACTATTATAGAACTATTCATGCTTCTCTGCAGCCTGCTTTCTTCCTACTTCACAAATGCATGAATGTCAATTTCCGAACAATTTCTCACTTGGGGAAACTGGTTGTAGCCCTCTACCTCCTATCTGGGATTCTGAAGGTGTTAAATTCATAATTCTGTCACTGACGTGTGCCTCCCACATAACCCATAACACCATGCTTTCGTTAGGAAATGGTCCTAAATATATCATGCAGGCTCTTTCTGCTCTTTACCTCCTGCACTGTTACTTCCTCTGGTACTCGTAATTCTAGGAAGCCTGGATCAAACTGTATACATGGTTTATCCATGCCCAGATTTCCAATAACATTTCCCATTGTAGCCTAGGATGGTTGTGCTGGTGGGAAAGGAGTGTGATTTCCCTTTATATTTATATATTATATAATATATAAAACACCCACATTTCTGTGGAATGTTCAGTGGAGGTCACCAAGTCCACTTTTATAGATTCACTGTTATGGGGACAGAGCAACTCACCACTCACTCTTGAATACTACATTCATTATTTCATTATCATCAAACTACATATATTTTTAATGACCAAGTGATTCTCTTACATTACATTTTTGATGTCCTAGTCAATTTCATTCATGGAATTTTAGATTTCCCCTTTCCTGGATAAATTCCTGTAATTATACTGTTCTCTGACAGCCTCTGCAGTGACTACAAAGTCACTCTTCATAACTGATGAAATATATTAAACTCATAGTTCCCTGATTGCCTCAGCTTTTCTTGCATTTGGCATGCCTTCATTTCAGCCACCAGTGGTAAAGCCAAGGCTTGAAAAGTGTCATCATTCAGAAGTACTTCACCTTCAAGTTGAAAACTAACAAACTCTGAACTGACAATTGACAAATCTGAACCTGAATTTAAACCTCTTGTATATTCTTCTTCATGTGTCTCTTGGGGAAAAATCCAAAGAATAAAAACATTTGTGTCTCATTTGTTTATTTAAAAATAATAAGTAGTTAACACATTACAAACTACTACATTAATTTCATATTAACAGTTTAATATACATATATGATTGCTTACATTATAGTGCCATATATGATTGTATAAATTACAGCACCTGGATTTCAAGGAAAACTCTGTTTATGACTCTAATCCTTAATATGTTGTTTAAGATACTCTCATGGTCCATTTTAAACTGTATCAGATTCTAACCTTTCTGATTACTTCTCTGCTAATGGCCACTTACTGTCCTAATTGGTCTGTTCATTCCTTTTCTAGGAGATAAAATTAGAGTGTTTTCTCTTTGCACTTAGCTAATTGCTTAACTTTTCCCAATTGAAATAATTGCTACAACAGGTAGACAGTTGAAAATTTTAATTATTTAGTTTATGCCTTAAACATTAAGCTATTTTTATTTTAAAATACAGTTATAATAGCAAGGAGTATTTAAAAAAATTATATACCCACCTAATAAATAAATATTTTCATATTCTGTAGCAATACACTTTAAGATCAGAATACTAACATTAAGTATATTAATTATAATTATATTGTTCTTAGTATAATTAACGTGACAATGTAATCATGTATGACAGACACTGCAATGAGAGTAATTTAAAAACATAATTTCTTTCTCACATAAAAATCTATGTTGGAGGGCTTCCCTGGTGGCGCAGTGGTTGAGAGTCTGCCTGCCGATGCAGGGGACACGGGTTCGTGCCCTGATCCGGAAAGATCCCACATGCTGTGGAGCTGCTGGGCCTATGAGCCATGGCCGCTGAGCCTGCGCGTCCGGAGCCTGTGCTCCACAACGGGAGAGGCCACAACAGTGAGAGGCCCACGTACCGCAAAAAAAAAAAAAAAAAAAAAAAAAAAAAATCTATGTCCTCTCCCTTTAAGGGCATGGCCCAGAATTTGCATACATTACTTCTATGCTGATCCCATTGGACAGAACTTTTTTTGTCAGGGAGGCTTTAAATATACTCATTTTCAAATATCATATGATACCACTTATATGGGAAATCTAAAAAAACAAACAATGATACAAATGAACTTATTTACGAAACAGAAACAGACTCAGAGGACAAATTTATGGTTCCGGGGGGGAAGGGTGGGAGAGAGGGATAGATTGGGAGTTTGGATTGAATGTACACACTGCTATATTTAAAGTAAAATGCCTTTCCATGAAAAAAAAAAGTCATTTTTTTAGGCAGCCATGAGTTTGGCTTAAAATACCAACTCTACTACTACTAAGGATGTTAATGGCCATTGGGAGGCAACTCTCAGTCTCTACCTCCTATATTAATGACTTCTCCGGTCTTATTTCAGAAACAACATTTTTTGAGCTCTCACCATAAGCCAGATCCAGTTGATTTAAAATGAATGGAATATAATCTTTACCCTGGATATTATAAATTAGTCCTTGTGATAAGCAGGGGTGGAGGATAGGAGTATGATGCAATGTATTTTCCAGCGGAAGAATAGGCTAAGACATTCTAGGTAGTGAAATGTATCAGAACATGGCACTTCAAAATATGCCACTTTGGTATATTGATTATTTTGAGCTGATGACACTTGAAAAACAGCAAATGCAGATAGAGGCTTTCTCTGAACTCTGCTTATCTGCCTGAAGACTTATCCTTCAAAAGGAACTCAGCTGTCAACAGTCTGGTCCCGTCCCTGGGATTTTCATCAACCAATATTGACTTTTATCACAGGAGAGGAGACTGGAAGTCCACACCACACCCAGACACACTGTAACAAGCAATGATACCTCCCATCTATTATTCTAAGGGCTCATTCATTTTTCCTAAAAATCAATTGACTTCTAAGAGGCCTGCATCCCCACTCCCCCTGTTAAGATGGTATTTAATCCTGAATTCTAAGCCACTTCAGGGAAACTCATTTTTTCCTGAGTACCCACCATGCATACATGAGGTATACATGTTAATAAACTTCTGTTTGTTTTTCCTCTGTTAATGTCTTTTATTACAGGAGTCTGAACCAAGAACTCAGAAGTACAGAGGAAATTTACTTTTCTTCCTGCACAGTAGTGAGATAGGCTGTGAAAACAAGCTGTGTCATGAAATGGCACAATGTAGAGAACAGGAATAAGTTCAATATGGCAGTATGTAGAGAGTTTGTAGAGGGAAAGTAGTAGGAGATGAGCCCATGGAGGTATCTTGTGATGTGATGTGAAGGGCTCTGTGTGTTTGAATTTTATCATGTAGACCAAGGATCCACAAACTAGGGCCCATGGGCCAAATCCAGTTTGCCAGTTTTCGTAAATAAAGTTTTATTGGAACACAGTCACACCCACTTGTTTACCTCAAGTATCTATGGCTACTTTGCTGCTACAATAGGAGAGTTGAATAGTTGTGACAGATGCAGTAAGGTCCACACAGCCTAAAATATTTCCATCTGTCCCTTCACAGAAAAAGACTGTCAACCTTCCAGATGTAGACAAGGATTGCTCTTTGGAAGGAGCACAGGCTCTAGACGCGCAGGCTCAGCGGCCACGGCTCACAGGACCAGCCGCTTCGCGGCACATAAGATCTTCCCGGACCGGGGCACGAACCCGTGTCCCCTGCCTCGGCAGGCAGACTCTCAACCACTGCGCCACCAGGGAAGCCCCTCTTTGGAAGTTTTAAAGCAGTAGAAATCTCTAGACCTAGAAATCTGTCAGTTTTCCGAGTGACTTCTTCAAAACCAAGTTACCCCAAGTTTTCTTAAACTCGAAGCTTTTAAAGAGCTCTTCATGAAGTTGTCATATGGTATTAATGCACAATGAGCATCATTCATTAAGTCTACATTAATCTGATAGACATTATACTTCAAATAATTCCTGCCTACTGCATTACCTTTGTCCTTTGTGAGCTTAAATTTCACCTGTCAACAGCAATCGCTTTGGAGTGTGATATTTGTATATACACACAAAAAAGTCTTGCCTTGGCAAATGTGTACTTGAAAGGTAATGCCTTAAGCCACGAACTTTTGCACTTTTGTTCACTTCATATATTACCATATTTTTATAAGGTTTGAAGGTTTAGTGTTTCCTTGTGTAATTTTTTCTGTTCTATTGTTATAAATAAAAGTATTTCTTTTACTAATGCAATATAAATCACTGTGACTTGTTATTAAATAAGCAGATTCTGTTAGAACTCGTTTATTCCTCATAATTTAATTTACCATCAAGTTCTTGCATTTTAAATGACAACTGTGCTATCGAGCTACCTTTTGTTTTGCATAGTGAGGATGTAGAGCAATCTGATGCCTTTAGATGCAGCCATGAGTCTTTGTTTTTTCAGAGAGTCTCTGCCTTACTGCCTTACTGGAAAACAGATAAATCCCTTCAAGACATTTTAAAAGCACTATTTCATAGTTAAAACAAGAAAAAGAAACTGGTAAATCAGAAAAAACTGTATTATCATGAATATGTAAAGAACTTAAAAATCATAAATAGGGACTTCCGTGATGGCACAGTGGTTAAGAATCTGCCTGTCAATGCAAGGGACACGGGTTCGATCCCTGGTCTGGGAAGATCCCATGTGCTGCAGAACAATTAAGCTCATATCTCAACAGAAATTAGAAAAACGTGGACGTTAAGTTCACAATGTCAATAGAAATGGCTAATAAATATGTGAAGAGATGCATAACCTCAGTGAAATAAAAGAAATGCCAATTAAAAACATAAATAAATAATAATATTTCTACTTATCTGATTATAAAGGTGAATAAAAGTATTAGCTCCAGTAGCTTGGGTCCATAAAAACATAAACACTCTAATCTTCTGTTGACAAGAGTATGGTTTTCAGTCTTTCTGGAAGACATTTTGGCTATATATACTACATTTTAAGTGTTATGCTATTTACAGCATCATTTTGATAATTTTATAGGAATTTATGCTAAGGAAATAGTAGAACAAGGGCATAAAGATGCATTCATAAGACGGCTCATGTGATAGCATTGTTGGTCCTGAGAACTATTGATAGAAATAACCAAAGTTATTTTCCACTGCGAGCTGGCGGAATACCATATGGTGCATTCATCAGATGGGTGTCATTCAGCTACTATGTTGTAAGTGATGAGTAAAAATAATAGTTTCTTTCTTTTCCAAATACTCTTCCCTTTCCCTCCTTCACAGCATACCTGTATTTGCCTCTAAGTATCTGGGTTTCACCTCTCTTTGAAGGCTCATCCTCCCTAAACTAGCAGTAAAATTTTGGATTTCACAAAGTTCTACCTAAGACTCATTTCCTTTCTCATACTGTCTCCCTCAGTCATATTTTTTCAAAGTGTCATTGGTGAAAAAGTCATGAGTCATGAAATCAATACAGTGGGTATTATTGGTTACAGTTGGGTAATAACCAACATTTTAAACACTTATTGCAAGGAAAATAGCATGTGCAAAGGTACAGATATGGTGGTATGTTTGAGGAATTTCAAGAATTTCTATAAAACTAAACCATTATGTTCATTTGGATAAGATTTAAAAGTTGAGCGTGGTGAGAAAGGCCATGGAGGGCATTGTATGCTACACAAAATGGACAGTATTTCATCTTGAAAATGATAAAGAGACACTGATATTTTAAGCTGGATTTTATTGAGGAATTTAATATACTTTCTCTATAAACAGGAAGAATAGTGAATATTTATTCAATTTACTGAAAATGTACATTGTATCATCCTAATGCTTAGGATGCTATCCCCCTCATCAGAACATCTCTGCAGAGACTGAGCTTGTATCAATAATATTTTAAGAACTATTCAAGCAGCTAGTCACCATAAAATTCATCATTGTAATTTTACGGTTGTTTCATTTATAAAAACTGTCTGTGATCTTTACTATTAAAGCAGTATCTCAAAGCATAAGTGGCTGAATCACAGAAAGAAGAGTGTTCATCTTATCCTTTACAGTTACAGTATGTGTAACTCTGGAGCCACAGCATCAAATTCTTATAATCAATCTCATATCATTTGGATGTAGTAAAACCCAAATTTACCTTTTAAAAGAGCTGCTATTTTGGATAGGTTATAGACTCTGTGAACTTGGACTCCACAGGTTTCTTCAAGCCATCCTCAGAAATCCCCAGGAAGCTCGTTCTTTTTTTTTTTTTTTTAATGAATGAATGAATTAATTTAATTTTTTTGGCTGTGTTGGGTCTTTGTTGTTGCGTAGGGGCTTTCTCTAGTTGCGGCAAGCGGGGTATACTGTTCGTTGTGGTGCACGGGCTTCTCATTGCAGTGGCTTCTCTTGTTGTGGAGCATGGGCTCTAAGCACGTGGGCTTCAGTAGTTGTGGCAGCGGGCTCAGTAGTTGTGTTACACAGTCTTAGTTGCTCCGCGGCATGTAGGACTCTTCCCGGACCAGGGGTCGATCCTGTATCCCCTGTATTGGCGGGTGGATTCTTAACCACTGCGCCACCAGGGAAATCCTGAAAGCTCGTTCTTCATTATGCATCCTGAAGTCAGTAACTATGCTCACAGTCAGAGTCTATGAGAAAGGCTTTCTGAATAAGAAAAACTTACCTGAAAAGCCTACGCAAATTAATTTTTTCCCGAAATGTTTGTCACCGAAGTAAATTTAGCTATTACTAAGTTATGCAGAAATAAAGTCAAGCAGGGACTTCCCTGGTGGTGCAGTGGATAAGAATCTGCCTGCCACTGAAGGAGACACAGGTTCGAGCCCTGGTCCAGGAAGATCCCACATGCCGTGGAGCAACTAAGCCCAGTGTGCCACAACTACGGAGCCTGTGCTCTAGAGCCCACGAGACACAGCTACTGAAGTCTGTATGCCTAGAGCCCGTGCTCCGCAACAAGAGAAGCCACCGCAGTAAGAAACATGCACACCATAACGAAGAGTAACCCCTTCTCGCTGCAACTAGAGAAAACCCGCGCACAGCAATGAAGACCTAATGAAGTCAAAAATAATTAATAAATTAATTAATTAATTAAAAAAAGAAAGTCAGTTTATCATTGTCATATTTTCTCATATCAGTGACAATGTTCAAATAATATTACACATGCCTTGACTTGTTAAGCATAGTATTCTGCAATCAAACACATAGCTTCCATCTTTTCTGAATGATTCAGTCACAATTATAGTCTTTTTAAAATATTTATTTATTTGTATATTTATTTGGTTGTGTCGGGTCTTAGTTGCAGCAGGCGGGCTCCTTAGTTGTGGCTCGCCAGATCCTTAATTGTGGCTCACTGGCTCCTTAGTTGCGGCTCGCTGGCTCCTTGGTTGTGCCATGTGAACTCTTAGTTGCGGCATGCATGTGGGATCTAGTTCTTGGACCAGGGATCAAACCCTGGCCCGCTACATTGGGAGTGTGGAGTCTTAACTAGTGCACCACCAGACAAGTCCCTACAATTATAGTCTTGCAAATCCTAACGGTTCCTTAAATTTGTACAATACATATAGTAAACAGGTATAGGCTATATTATTTTAATCATGTGAAATTACGTTTGCGTTATGAAGTTCTTAAAATAATCAACGCTATTTAACTGTACATTTAATAACCCTTCCTCCAGCATTTGGGAGTTCTTGAATCTACTTTTTATAGGTTCTCTTACTTCCATGTCTTACTGAATTGTAACTTTCTCTTGGTTCCATAGGCAATGTGGCTTTCTCAAATGATATCTTTCCTTATAAGGAAAAGACAATGACTTTTGTGTGTAAAACAGAAGGGCATTTTGTTAAAATGTCAGTTTGAAGTGTCATCTCACTTATTTATTTATTTATTTTTTTGAGCCTTATGGGTCTAGTTACCTATCACATACTTTTCTTTTAGTACTTTCAGGGTCAGATTATCAAGAAAATACAGAAGGCACCTGGGAAGCGGAAGGGTCCACAGCTTGAGGAAGGGAAATGAAAGCATTACACAAGGTTTGATCCAGTGCCCATTATTTGTTGATAGTCTGATTCAAAGGAAAAAACAGAAGGCAAAGGGAAAGGAGAAGTCACTCAGGAGCATGAGAAATGCAAATAAAAGGATTATACAAGATTTGATCCCATTAAAAAAAAAAATCAAAGAAACAAAAAAACAAGTAACCAAATGATCAATGAAGGAAAAGGTTAATAAAGAGCTATCTTAACTATTCACATTTCATGAAGAACCTTGATAATAATATTCAGGTTTTTAAGGATTTTCCCCTTTTGAATGTCTCCGAGTTTATTACTTTAAACTCCAACCTATTATTGCTGGCTGCTAGTGTCTGTCTTCCTAGTGACTCTCAGAACCTGAGAAGGACTCTAATGAATTTATGCTGTATAATGGCAGCGAGGATGCATCCCCAGAGGCCATTCTTTGGATTCAGAGAAGAGCCAGAGGGGAGGAGGGGTGACCTGGAAACTAATCTAAGATTCAGATGTGAACCCAGACAGTTAAATCTTATTGAAGGTCCCTGGGTGCTTTCCCTAAAAATATATCAGTGGTCCTTTTATTTCACACCACTTAGGCATAAGAGCAGACTGTACTCTATTACCTTCCTGAACTAAGGAACAAAATTTCCAGAAAGGGAGAGGAAGACAGAAATACTCGTAAATATTTTACAGAAGAGTAATCATAGCTTCTTTGGACTCCATTTACCTATGGTTAATTATGTATTATTTTTTTATTTTTGATTTCTTTCCCCTACCAGGAGAATGATCTGAAGGCTAACTCTAACTTAACACCTTTAAAAAAATTGTGGTAAGAACACTTAATATAGATCTATCCTTTCAACAGAGTTTAAGTGAACAATACATTATTGTTGACTATAGGTATAATGTTTTACAGCACATCTCTGAGCTTATTTACCTTACCTTACTGAAACTTTATGCCCAGCAGTTAATAACTCCCCATTTTCCCTTCCCCCTGAATTTACACTTTTAAATAACCAATTCATGGCCTCACATTTGTATGTTAACATTGGACATCTAAATGCAATGTTTTAGTTGTTTGATCAGTCTTTCATGAATATCAGTGAGATGACATATAAAAGTGCCCAGTAAAGAGCCAGAGGTGCCCTTTAATGTTAGTGGTCTTCTTATATAAATGAAATAACCTGTGTGAGGCACAATAGAAACGATTAACATGAATTGAAAGCAGAGTCTATCCTTAGAAAGTTCTCAGTCTAATAGGGAAAATCATACTTACATCTTAATAGTAGCTAAAATAGAAAAATGTTAAGAACCATTAGAAGAACCATGAAGTCTTCTAACTTTTGACTTTGAGATGACCACTCATTGTCTACCCCCATTTCCCTAATAGTAATCCATGGACATTTACCTTATCTTCCTTATCTGGCTGAGTCAGCAATGATCTCCTCCTTAATACAGGTGGACTGGTCTAGAAAGATTGCAGACTCCTTCATTTTCAGAAAAAGTTCTGCCATGTTCCAGTTTGGGTCAGATGAGCTTGGCTTTCTAGAATTGAGTCAAATGGCTTATGTGGGAATTGGAGTTGTGATAACTATCTTTGGAAAAGTCAGTGGTTGCATACTTTCTAATGCAGATAATCCCTTAGAGTATTCACCTCAACAGTAAATATATTTTTTTTTTAGAATTTGACCAGAGAGGCTAGCTCTAAGGAGACCATGTTTTATACTTTTAAAAAAAAAAAATAGAATTTAGCACATTTAGCTCACCATAGTCAATATTTAAAGTCATTTACATATTTGATCATCAAAAACAATATTGGCAGGTAGAAAGTTTAATTCTTTGGCTTTATTTTTGTCTACTTCAACGGAGCTACTAATGAGCTCCCTGGTATTCATATGGGGGAAACCTTATTTCCTGATTGCATTTGGTACCTGTCAAGCTGTATGTGCTTTCATTTTGACACTTATATTCTGCTTTTTAAATTCCATACTATTTGCATGGACATTTGGGTGTATATGGGCAATATTTGACTTATTCTATCCACAGTCTTGCAGAATTAATTATCTCTGCAATGACTTTGAATACAATGGGGACATTGGGATTTTGAGGGGAGAGAATTATTTTTTAGGTCATTCTTCTAGAGTAAAAGGCATTAATCACAGAAATTCTTTTTAGATTTATATTTAAGTAATCTGACATGGATTAATGGTAACATGTGGGATAAATGTAGAAGAAACTTTTACGGTGTTCTCAACCTGGATGCCAGCATCATAGAATACATTTTAATGATCTCTTCTGTACTTTCTGTAGTCCTTCCAGTGATACCATTGTCCAGGTAAAAGATGTATTTTTCACTATCATTTTAACTTTGTGGAACTGTCCTTTCACTATCATTTTAACTTGGTGTGACTGGTTTTATTTGTGGAATGAGAGAGTTCAACTTTGTCTATCCAAGGAACTTAGTAAAAAACAAACAAATCAAACTCACTTGTCTTGAAGAAGTTCCCCTCTTGCCTCTTTTCAATGAATTGTTAAAAACAAAACAAAAGCAAAATGTTTTATCTATGTCCAGAAAATGTAGACTTAAGCCCTCTAGTTTCTGATTTGTTAAATATATTGAGTCAGGAACAACTTACATAAAATAAGTCTTGACCAGGTTAGAAAAACGATGTCTAAAATAAAAATCAGAAGTGGTTACATTCAGAAGTGGGTCATGTTAAAAGAAAAGTTTACCATAAACATGACATTGTCTTGATACATTGAGACATAATACATCATTTTGGGAAGATAGAGGTGAACCCATAGTTTTGGTCATGAGGTGCTGCCATAATCACCTGAGGTATGTATTTAGTGAGTGGGGCTATGGATTCTCAGATTCTGGTTGACTAAGGAAAAATGATGTTTTCCTCTAGTTTACATTCCAAAGTCAACTGCCTTGAAGTCTGTAGACTACAAGCTGGCATCTGATTGCCCCTCCATATAGCACAGTTGATAATAAAGCATCCTATGAAAATGTCCTGTCTCTAGAGCACTCCAAGTGCCACTCAATCATGTAAATTCCTGTCCTTCCCAGTGTTTAACTTTATTAACTTTACTAGTGTGGTCCTCTTTGGTTAGATTCAGATTGATTTTTTTTCACTTTTAAAAAGGAGTCAACAGTTCTTGCCCTCAAAATTGTAGACTGAGCTTAAGAACATAGAAAAGATATTATTTCTTATAAGAAGATAGGCTCAAAACATGCTTTTTCTATCTCTAATCAAATTTATTTCACTAGTTGAGAAAGCCAAAAAGAACAACATTATTTATGATGCATTCCAAATTTTACTTGGCTCTGTTTCTTTGGACCAGGAATATGTTATTGGCTAAGGAGTACGAAATCAGTATAGAACTCAGCTTATTCATGTTTTCTTAGAGTCAACCTCTTAGATTTACTGCAAAATCCAATATTACAAATATGTAAAGGTGACTTGTCCTTTTTTAGCTTCATCCTCCCACCTTTGCCTTTGATGTTAAGCTTTTGGTCACATGGGCCTTGTTTCAAACTCTCATACTCATTTGTCTCTTTAATCATGCACTCTGCTTCATGGCCTTTGTATTTATTCTTCCCTTTTTCTGGATCATCATGTCCCAGGTATTTGAATAGCTGCTTCTTCATGTTATTCAGAATTAGACTCAAATATAATCTCCTTGCCATATATCACCCTTCCCCATGTTTTCTTTTTTCATAGCACTTGACGCTGTCTAGAACTGTGCTGGTAGTGTGGTAACCGCTAGCCACATAAAACTTTTTAAATTTAAATTTGTTAAAACCAAAGGAAATTAAAAGTTCCGTTTCTCAGTCATACTAGCCATATTTCAAGTGTTCAAGGGCCAGCTGTAGTTAGTGGCTATCTTATTCTGTAGCACAGATCTAGAACTATTAGGTTCAATTATTTCTTTACTCTTTTATTATCTATTTCCTCTCTATGTACACTGCTGCCACCTCTCTTTTTGCCCCTCTCAACTAGAATATAAGCCACTGGAAAACTGAGATCTTGTTTATCTTCTTTACTGGTGTTTCTCCAAGCCAGGAGCAATTGGTCAAGTAGTGGATTCTCCTGGAACATTTGCTCA
The DNA here is from genome assembly GCF_008692025.1 of Phocoena sinus. Classification (NCBI taxonomy): domain Eukaryota; kingdom Metazoa; phylum Chordata; class Mammalia; order Artiodactyla; family Phocoenidae; genus Phocoena; species Phocoena sinus. Next base: position 27,549,680 of record NC_045779.1, read on the forward strand.
ATAAATAAATTAATGAATATTAAAGACTAGAATGAGTGGCATTCAGGTGTGCTATTCCAGAATAGTGGTCAACATTTGAAGGATGTTCCTCACTATGGAACTGATTTAAACATGAAAAAACTATACTGTATTCATCTAAGTGACAGTGTAAGACCATCCTGGGAAATCTGTATTTTTTAGAGGTTGTTTGGTTATACTACTCTATTATTAGCAACTTCTCTACATAGATTACAGGAGAATTTTCCCTCAGTTTTCAGTTCTAGGAACAGCTGTACTTCTTCTCAGTAGCTAATTTTTTTTTTAATGTTTTGGACACTACAGTTGAATGTTTTTCATTTGTGATGACCGCTATATCCACTGGAGCTAGTATGGTTGTTCACGTCTAGAAAATGTGCAAAACTCCAAGGTCCATATATTTTGTCTATAGATAAAACCCAGGCTTTATTTTCCTTCCCTTCTTTTTTTCTTTCAGTGAATTTCCTCACATTTTCCTTCAATTATAGCCTGGCATTAGAAAAATCCTTTTTGCAACAATTATGAATAAATTTATAGGAAGGATAGATAGCAATATTTTATTTCATATCAGGGAAGAGCTTCATTATAGCTTTCTATATACTTTAGGGACAGGTTAGGATATTTTTAAAGTATATAAAGAGCTAAGTGTTCTAATAGATACTTTTAGAGTGGTTAGGGAATTATTTAAAAATAAGACAAATCTTTAATTATTAGGGAATTTTCAAATTTCTTTAGATGACAAACTCTAAAGAAGCAGGCCTTATTTCTTTTTCATGGTTTTAAACAGCTTCTGATGACAGTTTAAATAGAGCCATAACCATAGCTGCAGCTGATACTGAATGCAGAAAGTGAGGGCCACCCATTCGGAGTCCATAACATGACTGAGCCGATGGCATGCAGTGCTGTGGAGCAGAAATGATGCTCACTGAGAGCCTAAGAGAACAAGGCCCTCCGCAGACACTAGTCTGAACACTACACTATTTACATTGGATTAAATGCAAGACTGAAACCTACACATGGATTATTGTTAGCTTGTTCATTTGTATTTATTTGGGGATAATTACACTGTGTGTGTGTGTGTGTGTGTGTGTGTGTGTGTGTGAGTGAGTGTATATACGGTTGTTTTAGTCTGCTTATTCTTGGGCTTTTCAAGGTAGAGTTAGTAGGTCATAGCAGTTGGCTGTGTCTGATGAAATTTGCAAAGGGTTAATTTGATTATTACATTTTTACGTGAAGCCTACATCACAGAATTACACACAGTGGAAAGCTAGATTATTACTGTTCTATTTTCACATTTGATTCATTTCAATATTGTTAGAAAATTACTACAGCGTTGTTTTTCTGATGATGTTTCCCATTTTAGTAACTATAGAAATGGAGCTAATCATGTCAGCTCATTCAAGGAATACAGCTTCAGGAATGAATGTGTTTTTTTTTTTCTTTTTATTGAAATGGTAGTTTTCTAACAGAGATACTGAGTGTTGTGTATTCAGATATCTTTAAAGGAATACTTAATTCAGAATTGAGTGCAAAGAAGCTGTAGAAGATTATTCACTCATGTAGATACAATTATATCATGGTAGATAATGGATTTGTGTTATTCTTAATGTTTATACATGGCTACAGCGAGACTAAAGTTGTTTTTATAACTTTTCAGTACATTAAACGAAAGAAAAGTATGACAGTAGAAAGCATCTGATAAATTAAATGTGACATGTTTTTTATCCATATAAAATGGTTTCTGAGCAGCTGGTAATTGTGAATATTTCAGCAGTCATTTTTGATGTGGAATACTTCTGTGTTCCACACTAATGAGTTGTGAGTTGTACTTCATCAAATTGACAGTTTCCTTACTTTTGTAAATAGGCATGCAATACACTTTGTAAAAGCTGGTAAAAGGTACTCAACTCACCTTTTAAGTGTGTAGAGTTTTTTTCTTTTCTCTCTCTTTCTCTCTCTCTCTCTGTTTAACCATCAACGTTTTCTCTAAGGGAAGATAATATAAAGAGGGGCTCACCTTCACTAGGTGCTTGATAATTTCCAGCATCATGCTGTGTGCCATAGCATATTCTATCCATTGGACAATTTTTACAGCTCAAATCAACTCAAAGGAAAAAGTGAAACTATGCATTAGCCAAAGTGGTAAATGAGTGCACCAAGAAATTAGGGATAGCTTAAAGTGTTTTGATATGAAATATTTGTCTTTGTTGTTGTTTTTAATATAAATTCTTTTTAGAGAATAAAAGATACCTTACATTGCTCCAACTTTTATAAAACTTTATAGAATATTTTTACAACACTCATATTCTTAATAATTCTGTAAAATGGGAAGTTTATGCACTATCCCATTCTAGAGGTGAGGGAAGTTAAATAGAGATGAGTGTTAGTCACAGAGTGGGACCACAGTGCTGACATTTGTGCTTTAAAATATAGTACTGATTTCCTAAGTGATAGAAAGAAATGAATCTAACTGTACTAGGAACTTGGAAGCATGTAGAATAGGAATTATCCAAAAAGAACTAAAGATGTTAAGATCAATTAATCAGGAGGTATATTTTAATAAATCTAAAAGGCTGAAATTAGCTGTGGTGCTGAAATGAATAAAACATCTTGGAACTGATTGAGTGTTATTAGCAATATTAACCCAGCTAATTCTCTGGGGAAACATATAAGATTTCTACTAAAACAAGCATGCTAATGTAAACTTTGAGTGGAGATGACACAGTGTGCAGCTGCTGCCAGACTTTCAAATCAGCCAGCCCTCTCTGATCTGTTTTATACTCTGGGATTCTGTATAATATCACCCTGAAAACAGAAGTCCAATGCTAACTAACATATTGTCTCCCTGCTAGTTATCTATATCTTCAGGTAAACTTCCAGTGATAATAATTTAGAATCTCACTAATAGAAATAATGATGATACTTAGTGCTCTTATAGAACATCATGGTTTTCCAAGGAATGTCATTTTGATGCTTCTGGAAATATGTCAAAATTAGTAACCTGAAATCACAAAATAAGAGCCTAGGCATTCTAAATAAAATAAATTTTTTGCAGGCATAGATGAGCTCACAAATAATTAAGAGATATCCTCAAAAATCATAAGAGCCAAAGACTGTCACATACCAAAAGAGCGCCAAAACTCAGACTGGGTCAGACATGAACTGAAGGTGGGCTTAACCCAGCGCTGAGGGGGGACCTGGGGTCAGTCTTGGTACCAAGGCTTGTGATTTACCATTTGCCCATGTGAACAAAATTGTAACTTGGTCTACTCCGTACATTGGAACCACTGAAAGACGGTAACCTAGATGGACTAGAAAACAGCTCCTCCGTCAGCACAGGGAAATGACAACGAAACACTCAGCGGAAATTTACTTTTGGCTCTTTGTAGTCCTGCTAGCAGGAAGACCTAATGCAAATCTGATGCTTCTCCGTGAAATCGTGCCTTCACTTTATGAGACAGGTATCATGTCTCTGTTAAGCCTTGCCTTTTCTGGACTAAACATTACCATTTTTTCAAGTATATTTATGTGGCATGATCCTTACTATTACATAATCATGTTAACCTTCCTCTGAACTTGGTTAAACATGGAGGTCAGCATGTAGAAATTCTGAGTTCCAATTCTAGCTCTTTGAATGCAGTTTCCTTGGCTCTAAATTTGAGATAATTGTTGCTTGAGATATAAATGAGGTTAGTAGATACGCAGTTCCTTAACACCTGGCACATAGTGCTTAATATTTCCTTTTTTAAACTGCTGCTTGTTTTGTAAACTGCATCACTTTGTTGTACACCTGAAACTAATACAACGTTGTTAATCAACTATACTCCAATCTAAAATAAAAAGTTAAAAAAACGCTGCTTGTCTATAATAAAAATCAGTTTTGCATTGATATACCTATAATCATGTTATGTCAGTGTGGACCTGTAGTAAGGAAAACCATTGTTTAGATATGCTTCACTCATCATGAAGTCACTATTCAATTCACTATTCAGTAATAATAAATATCAATCATTTGGAAGTTGTAGAAGGGAGAGTGTTTGGAATCAGACAGCCTTGGGTTATTGAGCTCCATCTCTTAACACTACCTTCAGTGGGAAACTGGAAAATTCACTTAACATCTTTTTCCTCAGTTTTGCCATGTGTAGACTTTAGTAGGCAATAAGAGGTCATAACTTACAGAATTGTAATGGGGATTTAATTAGGTTACATATGTAAATTGATTAACACAGAGCATGGCACATGGTAAAGAGTAAATGCTATTATTATCATTGTCATTATAGAGATAAGAAAAAAATATTTTAATCAAACTGCACTGACAAGTTAAATGCAATACAAATGTGTACACACAGACACACACACACACACACACACACATACACACACACTTACACTAAAATTGATCTACTTTACTTTAGAGGAGAACCAAACTGTTACTCAGGAAACCATTGCTTAGAAAATTTTTAAAAGAAAAAAAAACCCATTATAAAGTCAGTTAAATTCACAGTAGCAAAAATTGTTAACAATACCTTGACAGTAAGTGAAGGTACAGAACAGTTTAAAAATACATATCTATAAAACTCAAAAAGCATAGTCATCCCAAGTCATTTAGAATGAGAGCAACCAGGCCTACACACATTAATCACTGTGAAGGCATCAGCACAGACATAACAGAGAAATATCTAATACATTTCACAGAAGATGAAAATTAACCCAAAAGCTTTGGTGTTTAAGGCGTGAGTTTCCATTATCTAAAGAAATCAGTGAAGTAGATGTTTATTTCCAAATGGTGATGGATAAGTCAAGGGTTTCCATAATTGCTTACTGAATAAATAGACATTTGACCTAAGCTTCATATGCCCATTAATCCTTGATGTGCTACAGTGGGACCCAGCCAGCCAAGGTAATGCAGATTCATCTCATGTCACTTCTGCATGCCTGAGTAGTATTTTGTTTAGTCAAGTTGTGCTTTGCTTTGGCTTCCTTTGTTATATCAATATATTACAGAAAAAAGAAATGATCTGGATGGGAAAGTCTGTTGAAGCTGGTGTTTTGTCCGAGCTGTAATCACTATATATAATGTATATCAGATAAGCAGAATCCCAGTAAGGCCTCCAGCTTTTTCTACTGTTCCGAATCTGAAACAAGAGTCACAATGGAAGTATGCAAATCTCTCAAATGCAAAGAAAATCTAAAAAGTGATATAAAATGCTTAACCATTGATCATTTGGTATTCATCATAGAAGTAAAGAATTAAATCATTCTACATTCAAAGTGGATCAGAAATTGACAGTTGTGTGTACTGGCATTAAAGAATAATATCTATCAAAGGGGTGTATTTTAAAGATTTAGTTCTGTAGGTTACCTCTTAATGAAAATTCATGGGAAAATCCTCTCGCAGAAAGGTACAAAGAATATTTACTGTTGATAGCTTTATACTGTTAGCAAGTTTTATTCACAGTGGTATGAAATATTAGTTCTGTCAGTTTTTTACAATTTATGGGACTTTTGCAGACCTTCAGCAATGCAGATAAGCATTGCTCTGCTTACTCGGAATATCAGATACATCCTCCTTGCACTTTTAAAAGCAAGTAAAGTACATACATTTATTAATCCTAACATTGATCCCTTTCTACCTAGCTCAGCAAAGAATCATGTAAATAATACAAAATTGAAAATCTGGAAGGCCAAACAGAATAAGCAGTCTTATATTTTATAATTGAAAGGAAGAAATGAGTTAACTAATTCTACTCTGATTTAAAGTAATTATTTTTCTTTTCTTAATTCTCCCTCTCTAAAAAAGCTGCATACGAATAGATGACTAACCACAATCGGATATGTTTTCACAATTAAAAATAAGACAAAAACAACTTATATAAAAATTTTAAGATAAGGCCCTGAGGTACGGCAATTGGTTTACTGATCGTGCTTAGAAAAATCCCCAGTGTGTCTAATTTCACATTAAAACAAATAGTACTTCTTAAAATGTTTATCTATCATTAATAATGTGATCTTGTGTAACAAGAATTTCATATTTATAATAAAGGCATTTGCCACAGTGGGAGGGAAATTTGAAAAGGAACTTACTTCTTCTTTGGTTTATATTTCATAACAATTGCAACCCATGATCTCACAGAGGAGAATATGATTAAGTGTAATACAAATTAAACTATTAAGAAATGCTTGTGATTCTGACAGTTAATCAAGAAAAAAATGTGTCTTATTACATAAAAGAAAACTATATTGTTTTTCAAAAGAAATACTCTGTTACCATACTTTTAAATTTTACAATTTTCTCTTTCTATCTTGTTTTAAAAAAGAGTATTGTAAGTAAATTAGGATAACACACTTAAATACTTTCAGGGGCCAGGCAGTGACCTAAGTGAATAAATGACTAAACTGGGAAATGTGTAAGATTATGGCAGCAACCAGATTGTAGTTTGACCAGCATAACACTTGCCTTGTTATATTTACTATTAAAATTATTTGGGAGGCAAAGAGTATATAGTCGTGGTGTGTACCGGGCTAGGTACAGCTACCAACTAGAGCTTCCTGTTTAATGTTACTTAGGAAGATGCTCCCAGAGCCTGTTAGATCAATGGTACTCATGTGCTTTGCATTAGGAAATATTAGCCTCTTCTCAAAAAGGCAGTTTGGAAAAGCATCATCATAGAAGTTAAACAAAATTCTGTTGTATTTACTAAACGGTCTCTTCCCGTTCAATCCATAACACTTTATATTTACCGCAATAGTATCTTTTGGATCCATGGGTCTTTTCATGTCTTCTCTAAGTAATTAATGAACTTAATTGGTTGAAATATCACCTTTGAAGTAAAGTCTACTCTTTTTCAATATGACCAATACTGTCTTTTAAAACACTCTCCAGTCTGTCCCTCTCCAACCCCACTTGTTTCAGCCCTGTTCTTCTTTCTGCTTCCATATTCTAGAATATGGAAGCACATTCCTTCACTTATCCAGTAATGGAAATTGAGCACTGACAATAAGCCAGGCCCTGTGCTAGATGCCGGTGTTAAATATCAGTGAACCAGAAAGACTCCATCCTACTCTTGGGGATCTTTACAGAGGCTAATGGGGACATTACCTAATAACTATAACTCCAAGGCCTGCCATGGGACAGTTCAGGTATCATGAACTGGATGGCAGTCTTCCAGATTGCCTGTTACTACTTTATACCTCTACCTGTTCTTCCCCTCTATGAAGCCTTCTTCAACCCTCCAACCTGCATTAATTTCTCCTTATTTGGGACCACCATTGTACCTTCTATGAATTTCTGTTATTTCATGTATCCAAAATTACTCTGAATGCAGTGGTTTGCCTGCTTGGATGTTTCCACCCTGAACTGAAATTTGTTAAGGACAAATGCTTGATTTTATCTTCCTCTGTGGTACTTATTCGGTGAGTAATAATAATAAATAAAATATTGCAATAATAATAAGGAATAAAATAATGCAATACCAGTAATAATGAGGAAAGAATGCTGCATTGCTTAATTTTTAAAATTATATAAATTAGTATTGAAGCAAGTTGACATCCAGTATATGACTAGATTTGCCAAATTCAGATGATTGTAAACCTCAGGTGCTTCTACTACTGGTGTTAATGACTGACTGACAAGCTAACTTTTGTTTAAATATAATTTTATTTCTTCATGTTGATTTTTGTATTATAAATGGTTACTGTTTATCATGAGAGTGTATTTATATTTATAGTAGAGAGTTAATAAATATGTACTGCATGAATGAATGAATAATTATTTTAATTGTAGGGGAAATTGATAAATGAAAGTTTCTAATGTTTCTTTCAGGCCTGGAATTTTTATGCCAAAATATTGATTTTATTGGAGACTTGAAAAGTAATACAGTCCAAAGCTCAAGAGTAAACATGTCGGAGTACATGAGTATATACAAATAGAAATTCTGATAATACAGAGTTGATATTTATGAAATATTTATAATAAGCATGTTTACTACTGTAGTATTTTTTAACCCCTCCATCTTGTTATTATTAAGAACTCTAAACTCTTGACCTCTTTGCTTTGCTGTCCTTCCTGTTGCTTTTCCATTTTTGCATCTTTCTTGTGCAGATTCTGTTCTTGGCCCTTCGGTGCCACCCCATCCATACGAAATCTCTGGTATCTCTAACCCTTACTGTGTTAAGGTCTCTCCATCCCTTAACCACTGATGACCTTATTTTCTATCTGTTACTGCTTCATCTGTGATTCCAGGCTTCAGAGGAGCCTGCCCAATCTATCCTCTCTAAGGTGAATAACCCTGTCCCCTGTTGATTAGTTAGAATCTCTTCCTATTTAGTTTTTTTTTTTTTTAACATCTTTATTAGAGTGTAATTGCTTTACAATGGTGTGTTAGTTTCTGCTTTATAACAAAGTGAATCAGCTATACGTATACATATATACCCATATCTCCTCCCTCTTGCGTCTCCCTCCCATCCTCCCTCTCCCACCCCTCTAGGTGGTCACAAAGCACCGAGCTGCTCTCCCGGTGCTATGTGGCTGCTTCCCACTAGTTATCTACCTTACGTTTGGTAGTGTATATATGTCCATGCCACTCTTTCACTTCATCCCAGCTTACCCTTCCCGCTCCCTGTGTCCTCAAGTCCATTCTCTATGTGTGCATCTTTATTCCTGTCCTGTCCCTAGGTTCTTCAGAACCATTTTTTTGTAGACTCCACATATATGTGTTACCATATGGTATTTATTTTCCTCTTTCTGACTTACTTCACTCTGTATGACAGTCTCTAGGTCCATCCACCTCACCACAAATAACTCAATTTCGTTTATTTTTTTATTTTTTTTATTTTTTCGGTATGCAGGCCTCTCACTGTTGTGGCCTCTTCTGTTGCGGAGCACAGGCTCCGGACACGCAGGCTCAGCGGCCATGGCTCACGGGCCCAGCCGTTCCGCGGCATGTGGGATCCTCCCGGACAGGGGCACGAACCCGTGTCCCCTGCATCGGCAGATGGACTCTCAACCGCTACGCCACCAGGGAGGCCCTCATTTATTTTTAGGGCTGAGTAATATTCCATTGTATATATGTGCCACATCTTCATCCATCTGTCCTATTTAGTTTTAATCTAACACATCCTTCATATTTTCTCTAAAACTACTTTTTACCTATAGGCTGATCTTGACTCTAATCCGGGCAAGGGCATAGGCTTCTATTGTTTATTTTCTGAGAAGAAAATATAAAGTATGCATAAACTGCATCTGAATATTTTAGTCTTCTAATCATTTGTGTTGCTTAGCTTTCATTGGATTTGGCAACTCTAGCTTCTCTGCAGAGTGTTAGTGTCTGCAGCTTTGCCTCTTAGGCTCTGTTGACAAAATCACTTTAAAAAAAAAAAAACATTGTTGGAGTATAGTTGCTTACAATGTTGTGTTAGTTTCTACTGTACAACAAAATAAATCAACTATACGTGTACATGTATCCCCTCTTTTTTGGATTTCCTTCCCATTTTGGTCACCACAGAGCATTGAGTAGAGTTCCCTGTGCTATACAGTAGTTTTTAATTAGTTATCTATTTTATACATAGTATCAGTGTCTATATATGTCGATCCCAATCTCCCAATTCATCCCATCCCCTTTGAGTAAAGATCTTACAATTTGGTATCTTTGTGCCAGGCCATCTTGTGAAATGCTGTGACTTTTCCTGAGACCAGGTTTGTTGTTTGAAGGTATGACTGCACTTGAAATTGTCTTGCATGCTTTTTTTCCTGCATCCTCTCTTTACCATTGCTTCATTTCAGTTCACCTTGCAAGAACTCATTGAATGTCCCACTGCCATCCATTCCTCTCAGGCTGTTTGCAGCTAGATTGCCATGAACATCACTTTATAAAGCTGGTTATTTTACCCAGTCATTTGTCCATTTAATGTACAGAAGTGTCTGGATATAACTGAGCAAATCATTGCACAATGCCAGGCAATTAAACCACCAGGAATTGTTACTGCTTTATCGACCTTGAACATTTTTCTGGAGTTCAGAATAACAAGAAAACCATGTTCTAGCAGCTTCTCAAAAGCGTTCAATTTATATGTTTAATCCAATCCTAGAAATATTTATTGAGAACCAACTTTCTTATAGGTTCCAGGTCTATGATAGAAGGTTTGTGGTGTGTGTGTATGTGTGTGTGTATGTAAATTAACATGAGAGAAGTAGAGAGTTCTGACATTTGTGGTCCACTCACCTATGGTTAAAGTAGCCCTCACCTGCAGGCTGAGTTCAAACCTGTTCTTCAGGCAACTCTTACGCAGACTGGACAGGGAAGAGAAGTCTAACACCACTGGTTTAGATTTGCTGCTCTACGCCTTGAGATCATTGTCTCTGAGATTAGTGTCTTGGCACCCCCAGGTCCAGGAAGCAACCATTCAGACACCATATTTGCTGACTTCTCCTGGGTTTGCCTTCTTACCTAAGTTTGTCATATTTTCAGACCACATCTAGAACCAGGGCCTAAAACCCATTTTATTTGGTTAAGATCCCAGGTACCCAATTTAGCATTTACACCTGCCTCTATCCGGGGCTATGTCCACAAATCAGGTGATTCACCCAGAATACTCAGCTATTGTCCCTTTCTTGTCTGTATAAAGACAACCTATACTGACAACTGTGCTAAGCACTTTACATAGATTATATCCAATTCTTACAATAATATTACATATTACAGTTTAAAAACTTGAAAAAGTACAAGAGCTGAGATCCAAACCCACATCAGTCTCTGACTTAATCTGGGGTACCATAAGCTCCCTAGAACTTCTGTTGCTGCATCCTTTGGAGCAGATTGGACACCTTTCCTCAGCAGGTCAATCATGTGTAGTTATCTGAGCTTTAGATTCTTGAGTCTACCTTCATATTTTTTTCTCCCTGCCGCTCAATCTTGCAGCCAATCAGTATTAGTTATTGCTCTTAATTGCAACCAACGGATACAGACTTTAAATAACAAAGGTATTAATTATAAGGCATTTGGTAACTCAGAGAATTGGTGGTCATCCTGGAGAACCAGGCTTGAAGCTAAGTCTTCAGGAGATAAGCTTACAAGCATGTCATAAGAGCATTAGCCCTGTAGCTACTTGTGCAGTAAGATGGAGGAATGCCTACCATCCCAATGAGGTGAAGTCTGGGCCAAGAATTGACCTTGCATCGTTTGGGTCATTATTGTCCCTGATGCTGTTACCAGGAATAGTCATAGGCCACTGCAAAACCCCCAAACCTCCAACAGAATTAAGAGCTTCTTCCTCACATTATTCCCATCCAAATGCAAGTGTCTCAGTTTCTGCAATTGATTTCTGGAGCCTCAATCACATACCTCCATCTCAATTTAAGGGAATTTGGGAATATCAGTTTGACCTTTGAATGAGAATGGAGAAACTCATATTTTGAAAATTTGTTCAAGCACCAAAGGGCTTTTCAAAAGACAGTGTGCAGCCCTGTGTATGGCCAATGCCCACCACAGTTGGCTAGCCCTATAACTTAATTACCCCTGTGTACTCTCCACTGCCAAATACCTCCTTCAGTCGACCAATTCACAGGCCCCAAATGCCAACTGTAATAACATTTAATAACATTTGCTATACAGAAGTAGAACTATGAAAAAGCAGTTGGAATTGAGTGTTATTTGCAAAGCTTTTTCTAAAATGAAGAAATTGTTTCCTAATATTTACCCATGATTTCAAGTTTTATATTTATCTACTTGGGTTTATAATATTCTTTTTTTTTTTTTTTAAGTTTTATTGAAGTATAGTTGATTTACGATGTTGTTAATTTCTGCTGTACAGCAAAGTGACTCAGTTATACATATATATATTCTTTTTTATATTCTTTTCCATTGTTTATCCATCTATAATATTCTTCTGAAATCTATATTGTCCCTGGTTTACCCAGTACTATACTGGTCTGCCTGAGGTCCCCAAGATGAAATAAGTAAGTCAGTAAGCAAGCAAATAAGTAAGTAAAAACAAGTCATGGGTACATTGCTCCAGGATCAGAGCGCTACAGTACACTTCACAAAGGCACATTAATCAGAGTGCTGCACCATTTACAATGACAAGTGGCCCCTCCTCATTATCACTGTGACAATACTGCCAAATAACAAAACACAAATAAAACTCTCTAGAGGAAAATGGCTACAAATAATTAGGGGCAAGGAGTTTTGTGGTGACTGAAATGCTATAATTAGAAGGGAAGATTGGAGCATTATTTGATGGAGGGGGATCGATAGAAGAGTTATTTTCTCTGCTCGCAAGAGCTTTTTCAGCTATCTTTGTTCCGTGGTAAAATGGAGTTATCTTGGAGTAGATAATGACCCTGGGCTTTTAAGGACCTGGGACTGCCTTGGGATGGGGAGGGGGCCTGATGGGGCTGGGAGGTTATGTTATAGCATGGATTTTTGCAATCATGTTGTTAATAGTAAAAAAAAAGTTATCAAAAACAATAGTGATAAATAATTTATTCCCTTCTGTTTGTTCTGGGTTACTTTTCCTTTGAACATTAGATATCATACAATATTACTTTAAGTGAAATGCTTGTTTGTGATACCCAATTAAAACCAGTTCAATACTGAATAATAATTTACTGTTACTTTGGATCTGATTACCTAGATATTTTGTTTAGAATGTTCTAAACTGATCAATAACTAAGAGGAAACTTAAACTCTGAATTCATTTTCCCATATTCCTTTTCTGAAAGTGATCACGATATTGCGTACTTATATTCACATGGTTTATTCCTCAGGCTATTTCTTACTGTGGTTTCTTTTGAATGTGTATTTTGTAATTGGGTATCCATTTCAAAAGGCGGTTAACTCTATTATTTGTACTTAACATTACAGAATCCCATGAACTGAGGGACTTTTCCACCTCTCAGGGATGACTTGAATTTCTTTCTACTGCTTTGCTGGCCAGTGGGTAATTGACTTGCATCTATAATATCCCTAGAAAGTGGCCTCCTCGCTGTTCTTGAATATAGCCCATCTTTGGACTGTGCTCTCTGACGAACTGTCCTGTTATTAATCTGAAATTTTTTTCTTGGCGGTGTCTTCTCATTTGTCCTAGTTAGTTCTCTTAAGATTAGTAATTTTTGTTCCTGTTTTTGCTGTTTATCTGTGGCATAATATGGTTGCTCCGCAACTTTATTGGAGGGTATATAAAGTGCTTGTTATGCAGTAGATCTTGAAATACACATTGTGCTTATATATTTGTAATAATAAATCTTTTGGCATTTTAACACATTGGTTATATTTTCAATTTACTTAAGAAAAAAAAGAATTTAAGTTTATAGAGACTGAATGGGGTGGGAGTGAGAGTTTGCAAAGTGACATAGAGAAGTTAATTTCACAGCATACAATAATTGTTAATTTTTCCATTGAGATATATATCTGTAAGCCTGACTTTTACCCTTCCGTGGAGAGGGAGCTGCAGACTTTAAAGCAAGCTGATTAAGAATGCTCTTCATTTAAGAAAGTTATATCCACCAATATCTCTTTAATTTAATTCTTGCTTTGTTAGTGGAGATATTGGAAAGTTTTCTTTTTCCTTTAATTTGCTATTCCCGTGCTAGTAATACAAATCCCCCTGTACTAAGTCCAGAAGAGAAGATCCCCCTTGTTTTTGCTTTTACCTGGTTCTTTCTCTGGTTATACTCTTCAGTAATTCAGAACTTTTGAAAAACTGAAACCCCTTCAACAAGTTGCTGGGTTTTTTAAATTTTATTTTATTATATCCCCCTCATTTATATAAATTGAACCAGAATTAATGAGGAATAATAAATGAAAAAGGAAAGCTAATCAATAGGAGATACAGAAATTATAAATACCGAAATAATCTTTAAATAAATCTTTAAAAATCCCAATAGACAGAGTTCAAATAAAATTAGGATATTTGAAAGGCCAGTTGATATGTTTTTGTGATACCTGTGGGAAGGTACCACTTTGATTCCCATTTTATAAAAGAGGAAACTGAGGATCAGACAGTTTAAATACTTTCCCTACAGCCACAGAACTAGCAGGTGATTGAGACTAGATAATTGGATTAAATATGGAAATACGCTGTGTTTAAAAATTGCTAGTGAAATGGAAAGGGAACTAATACCCATTGAATGTAAACTATATGACAAGTAATCTGCTGTCATTTGGTGCTCAATTATTTCTCATTACAACGATATGGATTAGATTTTATCATCTCCATTCTGAAGACAATGAAACACAAGCTTGCAGTGTTTAAGCCATTTTCCTTCACTGCCCATTTGGGCAGCTAGAATTTGACCATTGAGCTCTGACTGCAAAACCTATGACTTTTCTACTCTACAAAAGAATTGTAAACTCGTTTAAAGCCAGAAAATAACTTTACTTGAATATAAATACCAAATTCTGGGCCTTCATAGAGCTGTTGTTTTTACTGTCATTACTACTCCAATGAGTCATTTAACATACTGTCTTGATTATATGTGTACATGTTCCATCTAGATTGTATGCCCCTATGGGACAGGACTTGTGTTTTCATAATTTTTGTATCTCACACAGATACCTACTGCAGCAGTATTCCCAATGCACCCCTTCTTTTATATTTTTTTCAATCATAAACAATATAAACTTACAGTTTCATGAAATTTTTCCCTTCACTTAAATAGATTCCAGCTGTGGCAATGTTTATAATTTCCTTGTATCTTGAACTTTCATCAAATTTCTACTTTTAGAAATGCAAATTTGCAGTTAATCAATGAATCACTCAGAAAGTAAGATTCACTCTTTGGTCATAGGGCATACAGAGGTTTGTTATAAGGTATGAGACTGAACATTGACTGAATTTCTAACTTATGAAAAACATTTTAACCACCTAAAAAGAGATTTGTGAGAATTTGTTAGAGGACTGGAAGTTGTTCTCTGAATGGTGTTAACAGTGCTGAGTAAATTTTTTAATAGTCTTCTAAAATGAAATATAAATATTTTCATTCATATTTGATAGTGTCATAAAATATCTTTGTTCCTCTTTGAAACCTATTATATTACAAAATAATTACTTTATGTAAGAGGTTTTCAGTTTTCAAACACAGATATATTTGTTATTAAATATCCTAGGATAGTTTTTGAGAGTCTGAAGCTATTGCCAATTACTAACCATGGAAAAGTGCTTTTTGTGTAGGTCTTTGTTTGCATGCCTGAGGCAATTACCATTAAAACATTTTTTCATGTGGCCCCTTTTTATCAGGATTTTGTTCAAGCTTTATTGAGGTATAATTGGCAAAATTGTGGGATATTTAAAGTGTACAATGTGATGATTTGATATACGTCTACATTGTGAAAGGATTTCCCCTCCCCCATTGAGTTAATTAAGATAGCCATCACCTCACGTTTTTTTCCTTTTATTTGGTGAGAATATTCAAGTTCTACTATCTTAGCAAATTTCATTTATACAATACAGTGTTACCAACTATAGTCACCATGTTATACTGATACAGTTGATCCTCAGATCTTATTTATCTTATAAGTGAAAGTTTGTACCTTTTTGCCACTGTCTCCTATTTCTTCCACCTCCATCCCCTGGCAACCACTTTTCTACAGTTTCTTAATGTTTCTATGAGTTCAGCATTTCTTTAATATTCCAAATGTAAGTGATACCACACAGTGTTTTTCTTTTTCATTCTGGCTTATTTTTTCACTTAGCATAATGCCTTCTAGATTCATCCATATTGTTGCAAATGACAGGATTTCCTTCTTTTTTAAGGCTGAATATCTATGTGTCTATATCTATATCTATTTACTTGCCTGCCTACCTACCTACCTACCTGTATCTTATATTTTCTTTATCTATTCATCTGTCAAGTGACACTTAGGTTGTTTCCATGCCTTGGATATTGTGAATAATTCTGCTGTGAACATGGGAGTATGTATATCTCTTCCAGGTAATGATTTCATTTCCTTTAGATATATACCAAGAAGTGAGATTGTTGGATCATATGACAGTGCTATTTTTCATTTCTTAAGGAACCTCCATACTATTTTCTATAGTGACTGTATGCGTTTATGTTCCCACCAGCAATATACAAGGTTTTCCCTTTCTCCACATTCTTGCTAGCATTTATCTCATCTTTTTGATAATAGATGTCCTAACAGATGTGAGGTGCTATCTCATTGTGGTTTTGATTTGTAATTCCTTTATGATTAGTGATGTTGAGAACCTTGTCATGTGCCTGTTTGTCACTTGTTTGTCTTCTTTAGAAAAATGTCTATTTAGATCCTATTGGGTCTAACCAAATTGGGTTATTCGTTTTTGTTTTATTACTGAGATGTATGAGTTCCTTGTAAATCTTGGATATTAACCACTTAATGGATATGTGACTTACAAATATTGCCTCCCATCCCAATAGTTGTCTTTTCATTTGTCAAAGGTTTCTTTTGCTGTGTAGAAGCTTTTTAGTTTGATGTAGTCCCACTTGTTTATTTTTGTTTTTTGTTGCTTTTGCTTCTGGTACCAAATCCAAAAAATCATTGCCAAGACCAATGTCAAGGAGCTTACCCTCTATGTTTTCTTTTAGGAGTTTTACTATTTCAGGTCTTACATTCAAGTCTTTAAACCACTTTAAGTTGATTTTTGTGTATGGTATAGAATAATGCCCATTTCCATTCTTTTTCATCTGACTGTCCAGTTTTCCCATCATCATTTATTGAAGAGACAGTCCTTCCCCATTGTGTATTCTTGGCTCCTTTGTCATAAATTAATTGACCATATATGTATGAGTTTATTTCTGGGCTCTATATTCTGTTCCATTGATCTATGTTTGTTTTTATGCCAGTACCACAGTGTTTTGATTACTATGGCATTGTAATATAGTTTGAATGCAGCAAGTTTGATGCCTCCAACTTTGTTATTTTTTCTGAAGATTACTTTGGCTTTCAGGATTTGTTGTTGTTGGTGGTGGTGGTTCCATACAAATTTTAGGATTGCTTTTCCTATTTCTGTGAAAATGATATTGGAATTTGATGAGGATTGCCTTGAATCTGTAGATTGCTTTGGGTTATATGAACATTTTAACAGTATTAATTGCTCCCATCCATGAACATTGGATATCTTTTCATTTATTTGTGTCATCTTCTATTTAGTTCATTAATGTCTTATAGTTTTCAGCGTACAGGTCCTTCTCCTCCTTGGTTAAATTTATTCCTAAGTGTTTTATTTATTATGAAGCTATTGTAAGTGAGATTATTTTCTTAATTTCTCTTTCTAATAGTTACTTGTTGGTGTATAGGAGCACAACTGATTTTTGTTGATTTTTTATCCTGCAAATTGACTTAAATCATTTGTTAGTTCTAACAGTTTTTTGATGGAGTCTTTAGTGTTTTCTGTATTTAAGATCATGTCATGTGCAAGCAGTGACCCAGTACTGGAAGTCCTAGTTGGACAAGGAAAAGAAATAAAAGCCATCAATTTGAAGTAAAGGAGAGTAAAAGTGGCAAGAGCAGGTATCATTGTCTTGTTCCTGATTTTAGAAGAAAAGTTTTCAGCTTCTCATCATTGAGTATGATGTTAGCTATGGCCTTGTCATACATTGCCTTTGTTATGTTGAAGTATGTTCCCTCTATAATCACTTTGTTGAAAGTGTTTATCATGAATTGGCATTGAATTTTGTAAAATGCTTTTTTTTTACATCTATTGAGATGACTGTATGATTTTTGGCCTTCATTTTGTTAATGTGGTGTATCACATTAATTGATTTGTGGATGTTGAACTTTCTTTGCATCCCTGGAATACATCCCACTTAATCATGGTGTATGATCCTTCTAATATATTGTTGCATTTGGTTTGACAATATTTCATTGAGGAATTTGTGTCTATGTTCATCAGGGATACTGGCCTATACTTTTATTTTCCTTGCAGCGTCCCTAACTAGTCTTGGTATAAGGATAATTTTGGTCTCATAAAATGAATTTGGAAGTGTTCCTTTCTCTTCTGATTTTTGTAAGAGTTTGAGAAGAATTGGTATTAATTCTTCTTTAAATGTTTGGGAGAATTCACCAGTGAAACCATCTAATTATGTATTTTTTGTTGTTGTTGGGAGATTTTTGATTACAGATTCAATGTCTTTATTAGTAATTGATCTGTTTATATTTTCTATTTCTTGTTGATTCAGCCTTGTGAGGTTGTATACTTCAAGGAATGTATCCATTTCTTCTAGGTTGTTCAGTTTTTTGGCAAATACTTTTTGGTTGTTCAGGTTTTTGGCAGATACTTGTTCACAGTAGTCCCTTATGATTCTTTGTATTTGTGTGGTATCAGTTGTAATGTCTTCTCTTTTATACATAGTTTTATTTCTTTGCATTCTCCCTGTTTTTTATCTTGGTAGGTTTAGCTAAAGGTCTGTTGTTTACCTTAAAAAAAAAAAAACAACTCTTAGTTTCATTAATCTTTTCTCTTGTCATTTTGGTCTCTATTTCATTTATTTCTGCTCTGATCTTTGTTATTTCACATGGCCCTTTAAAAGACATTTCCTTGTGGTTACGTGAATAAATTATTAGAAGCTGTGTTAAGGATTATAATTTTATATATATAGTAATGACTTTTCTTTTGACCCAGCTTGGTGAAAGCCATGCTGACTGAAGACAGTTTGTTAGAGTTTTCAAGTTTTTAGAAGACAGTTTACTCAATGTATTTGACAAGCCTTGTAATCCTACATTCCTGCCCTAAACGATGATCTCCCTTAAAATAAAATATAAAAACAACTCTGGACAGTTCTACTTAGAAGTTTTACTCAATGTTTTTAGTGCACAGTAGGGTCGGGATCATACACCATACTTCATGAAGCAAACTTCCTAAGAAATCATTTTCTTCATTCTCTTTCTCACAGGGTCAGATTCACCCAGACAGCTCTCCACAGCTCACTTCTCCAGCTCTAGCTGGAATTCCAGCTCTAGCTCCAGACCTTTCTCATTCCAGTTTGACTCTCTTCTCCCTCTTAACTTTACATTTTCTGTGGCATGTAATTCATTCTTGTATAAATCAATTTAGCCTCTCAAAGGGTCTTCTAATTTTTCTCTACATTGAATTCCTAAATCAGTACAAGAGTTTTTGGAGCCAAGCAGAGCAATGGAAGAGTACTTCTTAGAAGGTGCAGATAGCAGAAAGCTTGTGTCTATTTATACTTTGATATTTTTGCCCTATCACAGTGAGAATTTAAGATTTCAGTTTACTTCTGAGTAATAATCCTTTGGGAAAGCCACACCAATAGGGCCTCACAACTTGACTTTACTTGGGTTAATTTACCACCTTCCAGGGAAGAGCCCTCAGCTTTGTAATGAATCTGATTTTTATGATCATCCAAGAGCACTTCTGTCTCACACTAATCACAATCATATGAGACCCATGTGTAAAATCAGAATGATTAATTTATGTTGGCAAATGCAACTTTTAAGAGGGCAGGTCTCTGTTTGACATGCCTAGTTCATTTCCTCCCTGAGAACGACCTAGGGAGAGAGCCAAATTTTATCCTAGGAAAATTGTTTGTTATATCTAGAATCAGATCGGGGAGATTAAATAGTTCATTCTTCCATTCATTCTACCAGTATCATTTGATCACTTAGTCTAGGACAAGGGCTCTGCAGGGAAGCAGGACTACAATGATAAGTATGTCATATCAACTGTCCTCATGTTGCTTAGTGTTAATGAGAGTGAGTAACACCTGGCTGACTGAATATATGGTTAGAAAAGGCTTTTCCAAGGAAGTGATGTTTTAAGCTGACTTCACTTGAAAATGGCTATGAGTTAGCAATGAAAAGAGAGTTTGTGTGTGGAGTGGTGGGGTGGTGGAGACAGTGGGAAGAAGGGTTTTTCAGGCAAGGGGAATAACCTGGCTAATGTGTGGATTGTGAGACTGATGTTATGTACCTAGTTAAGGCTTTGGGAATTTGTTCTGCAGCAAGAGGAGGCTTCTTTTCCTGAGAGGACTAACACGATTAAATTTATATGTTAAAAAGTTAAGTCTGTTATGGGTAGAGAATATGGTTGGGGATGAGGGAGACCCAGTGAGGCCAATTAGAAGGCTATAGCAGAAAATGCAATTAGAATGTGATGGTCATTTGGCTTAAGATTCTGAAAGGGGAAAATGAAAATGTAAATGCCTTCCACATATTTATGAGGTCAAATCCATAGTATTTAAGACTGATTAAATGTGGGAGATGGATAGTAATAAAAGTGACTCTAAGGTTATTAGCATTAACAGCTGGGTAAATGGTGGCATAGAACAATGAGGAATAACTAGGTTTGAAGGTAAGGTATTATTCAATAAATTCAGTTGTGTACCAGGTACAACTGATTTAGGCTGTGTAAAATCCAAATAACAGTCATTTAAACCATGTAAACCCCTCTACCCTGATATATCAAGAAGACTGAGAGAGTAGTTCCAAGGTGATCCATTGGTTCAGTGGCATTTGCCCTTTTGTTCCAAGTTTGTTGCTTCATTGTTACAATGCAATTGTGTTCTCATTGAAGGCATGAGGATGGAAGAGTAAAGACTTGACAGGATCTCCTCTATTCTTTCCCCTTTTAGAATAAGCAGTAAGTAAATGTTTTCCTCTAAGACCACCAGAGGACTTCTTTACTTCTTTATAGTTTTCCCTGTCCTTGGCCTCCCCTTCCTGCAAAGAATGATGAGTGCTTGGTAAAAGAGAAAGGGATCATCGCAGTTGGCTTGGAACAGTGGTTCTCAACCCTGTTAGACACCAAAACCCCTTTTAGTAATCTGAAGTGAAATTCATAGACAATATAATTTACCTATATACCTCATACAAAAAATATATTTAATGATATATTTGTCATAAAATAGAAAAGTTAAACGATATGTAAATGTTTAGGCAAGGTTCAAAATGAGGTAATTGGATGTTTGCAACTCTATATATAGTGCAGTGGGGTACATGATGTTTGCAGCAATATGTAGAATCACCACAACATAGCAGTGGTGATCAGACTGACACATATGTGCTGTATTGGTGTCACAAACAGCATGAGTGGTGTTGCTATCAACCTTTTCTAAAATGTTGAACAAGTCTTGGTAACACAGTGAATAAAACAAACTATAACAACATGCTAGTTCCAATCCTGGAGGCACATTGAAGAGCATGTGGAATGCAGAACAGTCCTACAATATGTACTTTTGTCCCTCATATTGCAGGAAGACACATCTGGGACCCCACCAACCTATGCCAGTACTGTCTCTGATCATTGTGACAAGCAAATTTCCAGGAAAAAAAAAAGTGTGATTGACACACTGTAGATCAGAGAAGAAATATAAGAGCAGCTGAAGGCGAAGAAAGATTGATTTCCCTGTTTTTGAGTGGCATCTCATAAATTCCCACGTACTGTCTACAGCTATTACAGACATTCACCATAAAGTTAAATTAAAACTTACCCTGCACTAATTCTTGTTATGTGTCTAGCCCTAAGGAGTCTGATTAATTCTGTCCAGCATAACACTAATTGAAGGTCAAGGTTTCCTTGCGAAATCTTGCTCAATACCTTAGGCACTGGGGAAATGTATGTAGTGAAAACAACTTTTAATCCATGTTCTCAGGACTTTCAGTGAAATACCTAACTTATATTGTTGGATCTCTAGAAAAAGTTTTCATCATTTTAGGATGTTTTCTTTTAAATTATTGGCTCATGTAGTTCATCATCCTATACTGAACTAGCTAGACTTCAACTTTTTCTTTCTTATTATTTACTATAGTGTAACTTGTCAAACTATTTTGCTGATGGCTATTTGCCCATTAGAAATCAAAAGTTAAAAGCCGTTAATCTTGAAAATGATTAACAGAGAAACAAAAAGAAACAATTAGTGTAATAAAGTTTCAAATGCTTAGCTTTTTTTCTTCTGCTACATGAAGGAAATAAGAATTTTTCTTTGAAATCTGGTTCTCCACCTGCATGGACAGCCTAGTAAGAAAATAATTTTGAACAACACATTAGTAATTTTAGAGACATTAAAATTATATTTTGCATTTAAGTTAAATTAGAATTATTTCACCAAACAATTTCAAGTAGCAAATAGAAAGAGATGTCAAGGAATGAATTTAAATATCAATATTTTATTGTTTTTCATTTGGAATATTTTAGTGAAGTCATTGGTCTTAAAATTTCTAAATCTCATTTAAAATATTTAGTTTAGGTAAGAAATGGTCATTTTATTAATTTATCAACCCAAAATGAAATATTTGGGGAATAGGACTTTACAGCGGAATTTGGAGAATACCCCAGAATCACAGCATTTAGGCAGGAAGACAAAATTGTGTGTGTGTGTGAGTGTGCATGTGTGTTCTGTAAAATAATAAAGACTGTTACCTCTATGAATATATGAAGTTTTGTAGCTTATTGCTATGAGGTTTGAGATCAGAAAACTATAAAGCAGGACAGATTAGCAAAAGATTAGAGAAGAGATTAGTGAATGATAGATTAGCAAATCATGGGCATAGTTTTTAGCAGGGGCTTGAAGGGAATGATGAATATGTGGCAGTGAGAATATTGATATGACATTGAGTGCTAAGAAAATATGGAGAAAATAAAGCCATCTTGAACTGGTCATGGAGGAAGAATGGCTTGGCTGCACTGATAAAACTGTGTTAATGAGGAATTGAAAAATGCTTAGAAATATGAATGTTGAGAGAATGAGGAGGTGGTTGATTTAATGTCATTGATTCAGATAACAAAATGTCAAAATCTTCCAGAGATGCTTTAGGTAAGAGGGTGGTGTTACACAAACTGTATGTGAAATAGATTTATGGTATCTTATTGGATAAGGGCAAGGTTAGAGGGATCCAGAACGGTTATAAAATTGTTGAAGTAGTTCAGTTATGAGGTGAACGAGGACTAGGTGATTAAACTGCTGGAAATAAAAAGAATACAGATGCTAGAAATAGAACCTGGTAATGAAAAAATGAAAAGATATGTTTGTGTGTGTATCTATCTATCTATCTACAGGTATATATATATATATATATATATATATATATATATATATATATATACTATTTAACCAATTTAATCAATTTTATTAAATATGAATTAAAGGAAATATTATTTTTCATTATTATTTCACAGTATATAACTGTAATTTTATTTCCTAGGGGATGGAGGTGGGGGTGAGAGATTGAATTATAAGGTACCAATCCTTAAATTATTTTGAGACAGGGTTTGAAAGTGCAAACAAACCCAGACAAAAATTTCCAAAATTTAATGCTATTATCTTGTAGGTTTCTACTGAATCAGCATAAACCACATTTGTTAAATTAACCATATATCCTTGTGAAGTGAATAGAATGAAGGATTGAATTAGCTGCTGGATTAGTAATGAATCACTTGTAAATTCAAAGATAAATGTGCTGTAGTAAAGTAAGAAAACATTTATTCTGCTTACAATATACTTATTTTATACATGAGTTTAATATTTAAATCTTTAGTGTTCTTAACTATCTTCAGGAATCATTTTTTTTATTTTAGTTTAAAATAGAAGCATTTTTAATGATAGCTAGTATTCCTACCTGTACATTTTCATATTTTGTCTGACACTTGGAAAATACTAATTTCATAAAATAACTATATAATAAAAGAAAGAACAGACTTTCCCAGTTTGTATACACAAAATGGATACTTTTAGAATCTGAATTCACTCTTGCAGTAACAGGATATGCTCTAAGATAAAAAACATAAACTCACTTTCTAAAATTTAATAATTTCCAAATAAAATTTCTAATATACAATTTTATAGTTGTATTTACTAGACATGCCTTGTGCAATCCAGTAGTCATTAGCTACGTATGGCTTATTAAAACTAAATTAATGAAAATGAAATACAATTTAAAGTAGTGTGTTCATCTCTTGCTGTGGAGCACGGAGGTGTTATTTGAATATTCTTTGATCTTTTTAGGGTTTACTTGTTTCAGTTAATGCTAGAGTTTGGAAACCCCATACTCCTGTAAACTACTAAGAAATATTTTCTGAGACCCTCCCAGGTAAGCACTTGTGCTAAATGATAAACATGAACATTTTGTATTAATCCAATAATTGTTGTGAAGTTTGTAAGACATTGTATTAACATAAAAACTACTTACTTGTAAAAGACATTGAAATATTCAGGAAATTTCTAGTGAAAGAGACACTGAAATGTTCAAGAAAGTTATAATGAGTTATTCATTCCAGTGAAGATTAAACGCCAATAAATAAGACAATACAGAACAGTTGATTTACAATATTGTGTTAGTTTCAGGTATACAGCAAAGTGATTCATATATATATATATATATATATATATATATATATATATATATATATATTTAAGAAAGCATCCATTCCTAATCTTGACTGCAAATAGGACAAGAGGAAGCAGGGGGCACAAAGATACTATAGAATAAAAGATTTTAGTTAGATATAAGGAAATGTTTCCTGGTGTGGAAAGTAATTGCACACTGGAAGGATTTACTGAGTGAGGTTATGGGATTTCTGGAAATCTTTAAAAATAGAATACATTTCGATCTCTCTAGAGAGGTATGTGATATGCCGGCAGGCATTGAGTTGGAGGATGAATTAGATTCATTGCCATGTTTTTTTCACAGCAACAGTTCTATGAATCTGTAGAGGACAATGACATTGGATAATTCTCACTGTGTTCTGCAGGGAGTCAGGTCTCCAGACTGCTTGTCCTTACAGTGAATCAGGGCCAAAATATTATCCTACATTCAACAACTTCTCAAAAACAGGAAATTAAAAACCTGAAAAATACAAAATGCTAGTGTTTTGCCATTTTAAGAAGCAGTTTTTCTTGAAGTGGATTAGCATTTCCTTTCCTATGCATGCTTTAGAAGCTGTGCATAGTTCTAATTATGTCAGACTGTATATTCAAATTGTAATTTTATGGTTTAAAAATTAGAAAAGTATGTAAGGAAGTATAATTGCCACTATTTTAAAATAGTTCAGTTAAATACTGCTACAATATTTGTGTTGTGCTTGAAAATATGTACAGTTTTTCCAATGGTAATACCTTTTCCTGTCCTTAAATATATCTATAGAGTGCCTTGATTTTAACATTACCTTTTTCCCAACATTATCTTTTACAAACATTAATAAGAGTTGTTGCTTTTAGAAACTCTAAAGGAAATAATAGCTGGAAAACCCTCTGTAGCTTAAAGTCAGTCATTAAAACTCACAACAGGGTAAGTAATTAGAACTACCCACTCTTAACTTGTAAATAAGCATAATTCGTTCCAAAGAGGAAATATTGAAACTTGGTTCATGTCTACTGTAATGTATTACTCAGATAATACTGAGCATTGCACATTAAGAACTTATTTCAACAACCACAACAAAGACCAAATCTGAACTGCTGATGTGGCTGTTCTGCAGTGAATGGGCTAATGTATTTACTGTGATTTCAGAATACATATGAAATAATTATTTGTGCCTTTAATCTGAGTGACATGATAAGCCCCACTCCTCACTTTGTGTGAAAATATTCCATCGGAGTTATACAGGTTTGATATTCCAGTTACCTGGATTGTGTTCTAGCACTCCAATATTCAAGCCTGCGGCTGCGATGGAAATGAGGCAGTGGGCACCCAGGTCAGAGCCACAGAGAACCAGGAAGTTGGGAAGTGGCCTGAGTACACCCACTAGGGAGTCATTGGAAGAAACTGGACAGTTAGGAAACTGGGACAGGAGGACTAGGTTTGCTGCCATAGTTGACGGCGTGGCTGCTTCAGAGCTGCAGTGAATCTCGTCACATATCCTGTACATCAAAGAAGAAATCCAAAGCCACAGCTCACCCGAAAAGCCAATGACTAATTTTTTTTATCCATTGATGTCATTCTTAGCCAGGTTTAAAATGGAAAGCAGAAGCAGGTCAGGCTGAGTCATACTCACAAGGCAGAATTTGGGAGAAGCAGGAATCAAAGGCTGGACCAGATGGCATTTTAAATCTGCAGAAAACTGTGTTTGAGAATAGCCGACCAAACAAACAATGAAAAGTAATAACTGACCCTGGAAGGAGAACATGCTCCTGGGAGATGGGTGGGTGAGGAAGTCAAGATAAAATTGCCTGTGTGAGGCTTTGCCAGAGAGGAGGTTCTTTTGCTAGGCAGCCTGATGTAGCAGAACAAGCCGCTGCTTTTGGGGTGAGACAAACACAAGTTTATTCTCATACACTGGCTGTGTGATTCTGAGCAAGATACTTACTTAATCTCTGTTTCTTCATCTGTAAAATTCCAATAATAATTCTTATCTTCCAGGTTATTCTATTTAAAATTGAACAAGTACTGTGCATAATAATGTAGTAGAGAATCAGTGAACATTATTATGTTGAAGTTTCAGTGGATGGAAAGTGCCTTTAGCATTCATTCATTCACTGCATCATTCCTTCCTTCATTCATTCAGTAAGTAATTCTTGAATAGACACAAAATGCCAGAGAGTGCTGGAGGCAGAGGATACAATCAGAAGATAGTTACATTTCCTTAGAATATAGATCACTGGTAGCAAAGTATCAGCATAGGACTTGCTACAGAGGGGAAGGCACCAAGATTTAAGTACAGAGAGGAATTGCATGAGTTGGGTATTTGTTCTTATCGGGATCATATGGTTTCAGACATCTCAACATTTCATGTGTCCCTAATTATTCTCTCTAGGGGGATTTCTTCCTCTCTGGGTAATAGCACTTTAGCCAGTCTCACAGGAATTGAGGCTACTAAAGGCTACTACTAAAGGCTTTCATATATATATATATGAAATGTGTGTGTATATACATATATATAATATAAATTAGAGCTTGACTAAGAAAGCAGAACCACCATGAGTGGTTTAGACTAAGGGATTTTTTTTATTATTATTGGGATTAAACATTTCACAATTGTAAGAAACACTGGGAAAATAAAGATCTGAAAAGGGGTGATTGAGGGATCCAAAAAAAACACTAATTAATGGTGAAGAAGTTCTGTGGAAAGCTGCTACCTACGCATGTGATGACAAGCATGTTGTCCTTGTAAGTCAACTGGACAGCTGGACGTAAAGCAGAGATAAAGCAAGGACAAGCTGGGAGCCATGAGGACACTCTGGAACCCACAAGGACAAACCGGAAGCCACGTCCATCTGTCACTACACCTAAACTCAGTGTTGTTGGCTATTTGCTGAAGAAACTGATGGCCTTCATCAGGGACCTGCACATACACCTCACTCAGGACACCAAGGAACTGGAAGAGGATGGGGAGAAGGGTGAGTTTGAACGAACTGCCAGTTTGGCTGCTTTTCTGTGCGATATGGTGCCATCAAATTAGCCACAAAGGGAGTGAAATGCAGCAGCTCGTGGGACCGTGCACAGATCTCTTGAGGATAATGAGTGATGCTTTATCGCCACCTTCCAAACATCGTGTATATTCCTGTATGGCCAACCTAACCCAATACCACAAAGGAAAGGGAATTCCGGGAGATTCAGTTTTCAGCCTTTCCAGGCTGGCACCGTGCAAAACCACCCCTGAGACAGGGAAGCCTTTTGGTATCGTTATCCTTATAGACAAACTCCCTGCAGTGTGATTCCATTTAACCCTGTCTACATCTGTGATTCTCAAAAAGAGGCGGAGGAGGAGTTGAGAAGGGTAGAGCTAGGTGAATAAGGGGAGACATCCAAGAATCACTTCAGGAGCATTTTCTAACTGCTCACCTCTGCTTCTGTTTCTTCACCTCCCAACGCCCTGAGATTTTAATTACGTATTTTGATTTACAGCAAGAGAACTTACTCTGCTACTGCTGCAAAAATCACAGCACAAGGCTTCCGTGGTGGCGCAGTGGTTGAGAGTCCACCTGCCGATGCAGGGGACACGGGTGCCATGGCCGCTGAGCCTGCGCGTCCGGAGCCTGTGCTCCGCAGCTGGAGAGACCACAACAGTGAGAGGCCCGCGTACCGCCAAAAAAAAAAAAAAAAAAAAAAAAAAAAATCACAGCACAGCAATTACCGATACTGGTGGAAATGTTCCCCTTCCATTGGATATGTCTGTGTGGAATATAGATGAGTACCGCTGTTTTGTATTCTATAGTAGTATTTGTTTGTTTTTACTACTGAATTCTTGGCTCCTTAAAGGCAAGAGGAGAGTCTTTCTTCTGTTTTTCACACTCTGTTCCAATTTATGTTTAGTCTTGTTATGTAGTAACTCTCAGTTCTCAAACTCAGGTGCCCTCAAGGGCCAAATACACAACACAAATGTGCGACCAAAGAGGATGGTGGGGGCTGAGTTCTAGAACCAGAGTAGCAGTACCTAACCTAAAGCCATTCACATGGGGCAGGGCAAGTGGGAGGCAGAGGAGGGAGAGCGAAGAGTGAGAGTGAGAGTGATTGATAGGGGAAAAGACCAAATAAGATGCATATACCATTACCACCTGCCCCACCCCCTGGGGACGTCTACACACCACCTGCCATCACTTCTGAGAAAATGGTGGAGGTTGCCATTTTAATATATAAAGTTTACTTTTATTACTAGGAGCCTAAGGTTCATCCAATGCGGCTTACATTAAGGAATCAAGTATTATGGATTATACTGTGACCAGCAAATGATGTTCATAAACAATACAGATCTCTAACAGCTTTGACAATAACCCTCTAATGGAAACTAAAATTAAAATATTTTAATATTTCAATGAAGTAGCATATGACCTACTTAAAAAGTCCTTGATTGCAACTTATTGACATAGCTGGAGGAAAATAAGAAGTGTATTAATATATAACATTGGCTTACTTGTTCCCCCAATTAGTAAAATATTAGGAGTTTAATAACATTAAAACTGTGAATGTGATCTGGTATTAAATAAAATGTCGTTTACTGTTATAATTAAATTAAGTTACTAAAAGAGTAAATGATCCTGAATTTACAAAAATAAATAATATTTATGTTAGTAAAAAGTCTGTATGTTGTGATAAATCTTAAGTTTCATAAATGCTAACTTATAAAACATGGATTTGCATTTTAAAAATTTTACAAACAATACTTACTAAGAAAGTACATTTCACACCAGTTCTTCAGTTCATAATTTTTTCTAGTTGTTCAGTTTAAGCTTTTAAAATGTTGCTAAAATGTTACATCGGAAAATTAATTGCCACATTTTAAGATAAATTAACATATAATTTAGAAAAGTCTACCATATATTGGATACAGAAATTTAGAGAAAATCTTATCTTCAGCTCCAATTTTCAATTTTTTTTTAACTTTCTATGCAATGCATGTACCCCCCCTCCCCCGCCCATGCACTTCAGGGCACAGACGTCCACTGGCAGTGAGAGGCACTATTAAACTTTCATAGGTAATAAACCAGAGTTGACAACTGGAACATGCTTGGTGCTTTTGGAACTGCTCGCTGATGAACAAATAACTGAATGAGTAAGTAAATAAATGAACGATTTCTACGCTTTGATTATTAACTAGTCTTCCTTTTAATGGTAAACTATCCTCCAGTCAGTTGTTAAAATACATAGCTGTTTGGGAGTTTTGAGATATACCATTCTGATACATTTTATACTTTACATAATGTTCTACCTGTCCTTTCTTACATATTGAAGGCACAAATATGTCTCTCATATATTCATCCAATGTTTATCTCATTTACAGATAGACACTACTTGTTTTTCTTTTCCAGAGTTTATTAATTACTTATAAATCACTCTTCATCTGTAGGATGAAACAGATTTACAGTGTTGCAAAACTAATGTTGGCCACAAAAGTCAATACCTTGCCTACACTCTATAAGCTATTTATGTAAAAAATTGATGTTAGTCATTATAACCCAATTTATATCATAAATAAAGAGATAAAGAATTGAACAGTTAAAAAGAAATTATTGGCAGCGGAAGGTACCACTGATAGGGCCTAGAAAATTAAATTTATTTTATGAAAGCAGTGAGATACATATGATGGAAAAAGAATAAAGCTTTACGGGTCGGTGAGCCTGTGTGCTAACTCAATACTGACATTATATTCAGAGATTTTGGGTGTAAACAACAGAGAGCAAATATGGGTTTTAACCATGAAAAGAATTTTTTTGGAAGGAAGTTTTTAGCTCATAGAATTAAATGGAATGCTGGAAACCACAGATTTCGAAATGGTTAGGAACTTAAGACAGCTACTTGGCAAAATCATGCAATTGGAATAGTGGCTAGGATCATTCTGTTGCTGATACTGGACCCCACACTGACCATACTGACACTATTGGCACTGACATCACACGTGGGTGCCGCACTGTGGCTGTGGTTATAGTTGGTTTTTAACTGCCCTTAATTCTTTGGGTCACTTGCTCTAGATTCACAGTCCCAGATGATGTCTTCCTGAGTCACATGTTGATGCTCTGAGGCCTGGAACCAGAGAGAGCAAGCAAGTAACTGGAATGTTCTGGTTCTACTGCGGGAGGGAAGACCCTACCTCTAACCAAAAGATAATAGGAAGACAGAGTCTCCAAAACTGGAAGCATGAATTGTATGTATGTTAAAGTGAAATTTGTATGTATCAAAATGACTAATAAGCACTAAAACCATTAAAAAGCTGTGTGATCTAAGAGGGCACATGATTCAACTTCTCTGGATATAATTTTCTTTTTTTTTAATTAATCAATTAATTTATTTGGCTGCATTGGGTCTTAGTTGCAGCCTGCGGGATCTTTCATTGTGGCGTATGGGCTTCTCTAGTTGCGGAGTGCTTGCTTGTATCTAGTTGTGGCGCATGGGCTCCAGAGTGCACAGGCTCAGTAGTTGCGGTGCATGGGCTTAGTTGCCCCGTGGCACGTGGGATCTTAATTCCCTGACCAGGGATTGAACCCGCACCCCCTGCATTGGAAGGTGGATTCTGAACCACTGGACCACCAGGAAAGCCCTTGAATATAATTTTCAAACCTGCAAAATGAAGATGGGATATCCATAATGTCTACCTTAAAGCAGCATAGGTTTTAAGTTCACTTAGAAAGATAATGCAAGCACACTGTGCAAACAACAACAACAATCAGTGAGAATCTGGACCACTGGGGGTGAAATGATAGAGTACTGGTAAAGAAAA
The DNA here is from genome assembly GCF_008692025.1 of Phocoena sinus. Classification (NCBI taxonomy): domain Eukaryota; kingdom Metazoa; phylum Chordata; class Mammalia; order Artiodactyla; family Phocoenidae; genus Phocoena; species Phocoena sinus. Next base: position 27,580,775 of record NC_045779.1, read on the forward strand.
TGTTTACACTATTTGATAACTAGTGATATCAGAGATGAGTAACTTGGGGGCTAGTCAGCTCTTCACCTGCATGATGTATACAACTCACCACTTCCATGAACACCATAATGACAGCTAGATATTATTACTTTTAAAGCAAATTTTCACAAGAGTGATGAAAAGGATGAGAGCTTTTGGGAGGAGCAGGAAATAGAGTCTGTGACAAAACATAGCAATCTTTCAGGTTATTTACAACAGAAAGTGGGGTAAACTATATTGTGGAGTTTGGGGAAAAACACTTTACAGAAATTCTCTTGAAAACAAAGCCAGCTACATAGTGATTGGAAAGAAATGTACCTCATATAATATACCATTATATATTTCATAATTTTTCATATCTTTCAATATAGTTTATATCTGTAAGAAAAAAATTACTACTTTTCAGATGCCTTAACAAATCCAAAGGTTAGAATCATCATAGAAGAACTCAAGTATTTTTCAGAATATTTTTATTTTAGCAAATTTTGCCTTGAGACATAACAGGCTCTCCCATACTTCTTTTGATAATAAATAACACTTTTATAACACCTTTTATCTAAGACCACTTCAGTATCACTATAATTTTTCCCTATCCTTTTGCTCATAATTTAGTTAAGGTATCTAAGCAAATATGTAATATTGAAAGGGCTTAAACCTCAGTGGACTAGAATTTTTAAAAAGCTGTGTTTCATTGATTAAAATTTAAAAAAAAAAAGATTGTAGAACCTCACTATCACCAACTCTGTGCTTAGGAAGTCACTTTTTCTCTCCCCTTTCCAATGTTCTCATATGACAATGAGGGAGTGTCCTAAATGATTTCTAAGATTACTTTCATCTCTGAATCTATGTGATTCCATCATACCACTCCTTACTTCAGCAAGTTACAAACTCGCACTGTGTGCATAAGTAGTATTGAGTTGATGTTTCTTGACATATTTAACTCTCCTGTTAAGAATGTGTAGCTGACAATGGAAAGTTAAATGTGTAAGAAACACAAATGTCCATGTATCTATTTGGATATGTGCTCTCTCACTTTCTCTCTCAAAGAGAATTATAGATATAGGTAGATAGATCTCTGTGTCTATTACATGTGTGTTCTTAAATTATGATAACATAATTTATTCTATGGATATTTATATTTGTACTATTATAATTCCTGGTGTAAGTCTCTTATCTAAAAACCTTAGAGGCATGTTTTTGAATTTATAATCTGAAAAGTAATATAATGCATATACCATGTTTCATATAACACCCCCAGAAGGATTTGGACAGCAACCCATACTCAAATATTCTACAAATATTTCTACATTCAAATATTTCTATGTTGAAATGTATTTACTATTCACAAATAAACATTGCAGTTGAATTTTTACCATGTGCATGTATTATACTTAAATAAAATCAAAATACTATTAATAAAAGAAAAGCAGAATATTGTGTTCAGAAAATAAAACCCTGATGTTTAAAAAAAGAAAAAAAAACAAATTTCAACAGTTTCACGTCAAGTTCATGCCTAGTTTGCCAAATTAGTTCAGATCAGGTCAAGTTTTGCCATCAAATGAATCAGAAAACAAAACCTTTAGTTTTAAGAGATTTTTGGATTTTATTTATGTGCATAATGGATTTTGAACATGTCTATGCTTTGTCTGACCAGAAAGGCCCTCTTTTTAGAAACAGTTTTTGGATTTGCTTCTGTTCCAACTAGATGTTCTGCATTGAAGCTTAATGGCATCTACAGACCACATCCCTTGCTGAACACAGTTGCTTAGCCCACCTGGGGACATTTACCTCCAGCTATGACAATCATATTTTTCCTTGGGATTCTTACATTACAGCAAAAAGACATGAATGCATCTGTCACTTTCTCTCTGGTGGCAGAGGTTTGAGAACCGTCAGGAACCCTGTTTCTTGGCTTGCGGGAAAAGTTTGGCCGCACAGAGAGAAAATTAAGGGACCCTATATGGAGATACAAGGGTGAGAAGTGGAGAGTGTCCTGTCAACATTGCAGTCTCTGATTCTTGTTCCTGAAGCATCCCATTTGCAACCCTCTCCTTTCCAACAGTTCTGTGGTTCCCATGGCTTTAACAAACCAGTGTACATTCATTTACCTTTAGTAGTTTGAGCTGGGTTTTAATTATTTTCATCTGAAAGACCCCTAACCAAGAATGGAAATATCTTTGTTGAGCTGCAGATGTTTATTTTGATATTTGAGCCTTTCCATTTGTCTTGAGTCCTGCAGAGTAACCCAGGTGCCCATTAATACCTTCATCTCTAAAGGGCAAGCCTGTTTAATCAGAGGTAATGCTGTGGCAGCAACTTAACCCAGAAATCTCCTTTGCTTAACACAGCAGAAGTTTGTTTCATGTTTACTGTACCTCTAAGCCAGTTTGCAGAGAGCTCTGCTTCATGTGGTCACCCATGGGCCAGGCTGACAGAGGTTCCACCATCTTTTACTTGCACCATCTGGGGAAGGTGGCCTCCTGGTCACTGTGAAGAGGAGGAGAGGACTGAGGGATCAAGCGCATGCTCTGAAATGCTTGTGTCAGGAGTGACACACACTACTTCTGTGCACAGCCTTTTGTACAGAAAGAGTCAGTGACTCTACTGATGCACAGGAGGGCTCCTGGTGCTGAGAAATGGAGAGCAGAGCGCACGGGTTATTCCGTGAACTGCAGCCACACTGTCATCTTGGAATCCAATAAAATCTAGACCTAAGTTTAAGGGGTATCAGACTTAACAGTTGTGATGGACAAAACTTTTTTCTTGGAAAATAATTAATCGATGGAGGCCAAAGGAAAAGAGAGCAGCCTCTGTAGGGGACTGTGTCCCAACTCTCTGTCAGTAAAGGCTCCTGATTGGAGTTCTGGGTTCTGCATGTTGTTTGTCTTCTCTGACTGTGAAGACACCTTTCTGTCCAGTTCAGTCATTTCCTACAGATCTTCTGATCAAGATTTAAGTGATAGATGAAGGGAACTGGGGAAGGTCAGCGGGATAGTAGGTTATAGAAACATTTCCAGGAGAATTCCTTTCTCCTTTAATCACTAGTTTTACTTTCACTCAAGCATGTTAATGTAGATGTTCTTAAGTCAGGAGTATATTTATTTAGAACCTTTTAACACTGCAAATCAGCTAGCTGAGTTTCATATTCTAAAAGAACAAGGTAAACAAATGACACTAGTGAATAGAAAATATTAATCTCTCACATGCTTTAGTTTAAATAGTTATAAGAAAGTGCTCTCCTATTAAAATACATTAGCCTATAGCAAACCATTAAAAAATTCCAATGAATCCTTTTCTTCCCAAAGAAAACTATTTAAGCATTCAATCAGTTAATATAATGGATTAAAATAGAACATCATTTTGGTGGCACAATTTCAAAACAGAAGGAATTAGAGACATTCAGATACTGAACATTCAACACAAGCTATGATTTCAGCAGGGAGTCTTATTTGTCCTTTCTTCATTCTAATTCCATCAATTTCAAATTTCATTAACAGCAATGGGGCACAAAAAGTTCCAACAGTGATGCTTTACAAAACCCTGCAAGTTTTGAATAATAGTGGTCTTTGTCATCATTTTATTTTCAAGTGTATGTGTTTATATTGTTTTGCTAAGGAATGACTCAGTATTTCTCCCAGTGGGCATTGAAGAATTAAGTTTTAAAAGACAATGAGTATTCAGTTTCACTGTGTATAGCTGAAATAATCTGATTTAACTTGGTTAGGTGTAAAAATTGGGGTAAGGCTAAGATAATTACCTAATTACCTTTTGAGAAGACTAAGATGAATTACCTAACCTTCTGAATCATCTGCTGAAATAATTAGATTTTCAAGAATAAGAAGTTATTATTTTCATGTAAATTAAAGATGTTTTCAGAGTAGTTAGAACTAACACAGGAAGTTATACACACACACACCCGCCCACCACACCCATCCATACATGCATAACGTGATGTTTTGTGTTTCAGTGTATATTGCCCATGAATTGTGTAAATGGCAAGCCGTATGATTTGTTCAGTAAAATTAGTATTTTAGCGTGGTAAGGGACAGAAGTAGGAACAAAGGAAACCAACGCAAGTTCCCAGCTTCGAAAAAGTAGGTGTGCTACAAGTGATTATCAGTGTAGACTCTTCAGTACTGCTAGATGGTGGTGGCTAGCTCCATGTATTAGGACTTGAAAAATTACACAAACTACAGTTGGGTAAGTGGTCAGAAATATTTTCAACATTTGTGAAGGAGCAAAGTGGCAGAAGCCTGGCAGCAGGATGAGGGCAGTACCTTTTAGTCACTTCGTGGGAATTAGGAGCTTAGGGTTGCTTTGGGGTCAGTAGGTTATCAGATTATCAGAGGTTATAAAAAAAGTCTCAGATTATCAGAGGTTGCAGAAATGCCTTGTTTCAGAGAAAGGAGAGAAAAAGAGTCTTACTAATAAGATTATTATTTCTGGGTAAAATATCCCCAAAGAGTGCTACTACTGAAAAATTAAATTATTAGGCAAACACAACCTGGTCTGTGATGTTGAGAATAGAGATTGAATAGAATAGAATGCTACTCCTGTTCCTCATAATCCGTTTCTCTCATGCCTCCTCACAGAAACCCACTGATTTTGCATTATGTTTAGTTTCTTTGTTTCTTTTTTTTTTGTGGTACGCCGGCCTCTCACTGCTGTGGCCTCTTCCATTGTGGAGCACAGGCTCCAGACGCGCAGGCTCAACGGCCATGGCTCACGGGTCCAGCTGCTCCGCGGCATGTGGGATCTTCCCGGACCGGGGCATGAACCCGTGTCCCCGGCATCGGCAGGCGGACTCTCAACCACTGCGCCACCAGGGAAGCCCATGTTTAGTTTCTTAAAAGTTTCCCAGAATCTCTATTTCTACTGTCTTCTATTCCCCTGTTAAAGGAAACCTCTTCAATTCCCATTTATTCAGTTTATTACATGCCAAGAGCTGGGCTAAACACATTAATGTATTTAATATTATCTGGTTAAAATATTTTGTGATAACAGTCATTGACACTATTTTTCTCTTCACCATGAAACATATCTGTGGGCAATATCCTAGGAGGGAGATGTTTAGAGATTTTTAGTGGAAATATTTAGTGGCATTTAATACCCCTCTTTCTTTCCAACAAACGAAAAACAACAAAACTGTTCAAAACTTACTACTTCCTTATTATATTTCTATATTACATTTTTTGTGATTATAACTGCAACTGTCATAATCATAAAGGAGAGCAATGTAAGACGTCTGGAACTCAAATTCTGGAAAAATGGAAAACAAATTTATAGTAATCATTCATATGTATATAGGGGAAACTTTTGACAACTTATTTAAGTGAACTTACTGGACACTAAAATCCTAAGTCCTTAGGAGGCTACATTCTGAAATGTAGCCTGGCTACATTTCATTAAAAAATGATTAGACTTTCTGTGATGATGACTTCCCTATGAGAAGATGCCTCTTGCAAAGGATCTCCTTCATCCCTCTGCAAGATAGAAGAGGAAACACAAGAAGTGCCTGATGCAGAGCCCCAATTCCTACTTCATGAATGTGAAATGCCTAGGATGCTATAAAATCACCACTGTCTTTAGCCATGCACGAACAGCAGTTTTGTGTGTTGGCTGCTCTACTGTCCTCAGCCAGCCTGCAAGAGGAAAAGCAAGGCTTACAGGAGGATGCTTCTTCAGACAGAAGCAGCATTAAAAATACCCTGAATCAAGATGAATGGGAAACCATACCATAAACACGTTTTGAATACAAAAGCATCATTAAAGATGAGAAAAACTTTAGATTCTTCAGCAAGTTGGAGAACTGTTCATAAAGGTAAACCCTTTGAAGATGTCTGCCTTAATGAACAATGTTCTTGAAAAAAAAGTAAAGTTGGTAAACTTTAATTCTGATGAATTCAGGAAGCACAGTGAGAATTCAGTGTTGTGGAAGGTGATAATGACACTGCATGCAGCCAGCTTATAAGACACTTAACAGCTCTGATTAGCAGTAGAATAGCCTGGCCAGGGCATTAAGTCGTCTGCATGAATTTTTAAAACATAAAAATCTGAAAAGAAAATAAAAACCAAGAAGTATTTAAAGTGCTTGGCAGCAACTGAAGTAATTTATATGTAAACCATGCTAGAGATTTCAAGATATAGAGGAAGAGAGGTAACAGTGGAGACATGGTACCTCCTGGCTGCTAATGGAGGATGTCCAGTATCCACAACAACAAAAACTGTCCCTGGGCACATTTTTGTGAACATTTCTGACTGTTATCTACCACTAGGGAAAAAGGAAGACCGGGTATTTGCCTTCTGAGAACTCTGGCAGGTGAGTGGCAGACATTGGGCTACACTCAGCCAATCATAAGCATCCTCCTGGTGTGTATTTAGTCTGGATGTATCATTAAAAAACAGGGATAGTTTAAAACCTAATCTGCAAGTGGCAGCAGTAACAGCACCCTCTTGGTTCCAATAGGGTAGTGGGCATGGGAGCAAAGGAGCCAAGAGCAGTTTAAAAACACAGTCTTTGTGAGGTCATCTTGAGTGTGGTTCTAACCACCAGGATTCCTTTGATTTCTGAACATTTTCAAGCCCAAATCACCCTCATGCCCTGTCATCTAGAATCTTGACTGCAGCCCACATACAATAGCCAGATACCACAGTGGATACAATTTGTCCGAGCTTCCACTGTGAGCCAGATCTCAACCATATGATTCTTTACCATTGTGAGATTCTTAAAGTTTATACCATGAATTTACTATTTGCAGTCTGGAAGAGAGCACATAGTGATATTTAACAAATACCTCTTGAATGAAAGAGTGAAGTAGGCATTTTATGCATAATTCAGTGGAATTTTGAGCCTCACAGATTCAAAGACCTAAAGCTATTTTATAAAATACACTAAAGCTGGTAACAGGAAGCTATACAGAGAATTACTTGATCACATTTTTGTGAAAATTGAGCACAGGCAGGGGTGTTAATTGTGCAATGGTGGTATGCAAATATATGCCACATGCTTTACTAAAAACTCAATTCTAATGATTTTTTTAACATCTTAATTGGAGTATAATTGTTTTACTTTGTTGTGTTAGTTGCTGCTGTATAACAAAGAGAATCAGCTATATGTATACATATATCCCCATATCCCCTCCCTCTTGCCTCTCCCTCCCACCCTCCCTAACCCACCCCTCTAGGTGGTCAGGAAGCACCGAGCTGATCTCCCTGTGCTATGCGGCTGCTTCCCACTAGCTATCTATTTTACATTTGGTAGTGTATATATGTCAATGCCACTCTTTGTAAGAACATTCAACTTAATTTGCTGAAGTAGATATAAATAATTTATAAACATAATGTCATTCAACAAAGGACTGGAAATGTGTAAGAGTGAAATGTGAAGTCTTTGGCCAAAACATATCCACTACTTTGTAATGGTCAATGTACCAGAATCCTGGCTGATTAAGCAATGTGACTGCCATCCATCAAGGCTTCAAAAAGACTAGTGATTTTCATTTTCTAATCTTGCAACCTGGTGGACTAAAACAAGTTTTCAGTGTACACCCTTTGAAGAGAAAATAATAAAATGTGAGAATGGTGAATGAATATTTTTCCATGATTTATTTAAAGAATTTAATAAAGCAATAAGATTATTAACTGAATGATGCTACCCACGTGGTGCTTTTAAAATAATGTTTAATACAGTATCTCTTTTTAGAACACATTACTTTGAGAATTTCTTGCTTGGAGAAATTCTGTGTGTTTTTAATTATCCTGAAACAAGTATAGTTAAAAATAGATTTTCACATAATAGTTTTACCTCCAAGGGAATGATATTTCATGTCTTTGTAGACATCTAAGAAGATATAATATATGTATATTTAAAATTCAATTGCATAGACACCAGCATCCTTCTAAGAACAACAGATGAGTTTGGGAGACTGGAGAATTGGCCTTCATAAAATCTCACTATGGTTGTGGCTGAGTTATTTATTTATAAAATGGGCAAAATGCATTAATCATAAATGATAGCTTTTTAGAATACAGAGCAGAGTCTAGAATTATGATTATCGTGTGTTTCCCACAAGATCTAACTGATATGCCATGTTGAGATGGTAACTTCTGTCCTTGAGGCACTTCATTTGGCTCTTTTCACTGCTCTCTAGAAGAAAATAAATCTCCTTACCCTGCTTTGAGTTTGCTGTAATATGGCCTGTGATAATTTGGTCTCATAGTTTATTGCTTCAGGTACACTCATAGCATGAAAATAGGAAACTATTTATTGAGTGCTCACCACATGAGAGATCAGATGTACTAGTTCTGGATTTCTATTGTTTGCCCCTATACATTGAACTGCTGGTGGTCTGTGAACTTGCGTTTCAAATTCAGTTTTGCCCTTGGAAACTGCCTGTTCTCTCAGTACCTATTCTGCTATCGATTGCTGCCTGTTTTCTCAGACTTAGCTCCATGTTCTGTGGATATGTCCCAAATCACTTTCTCATTTAGATCAGGCTTCAGTCTGGAATATGGAAATTTACATTTGATCAGTACATTATAAAAGAAACAAAATTCTAACTGCCTCCCTGGGAAATCTCACTGAAGGAGGTATTGGGAAGATACTTAACAATTTTTGTAATCCTCTGATGGATAAGTTAATGATGATTTAATTGTAATAATTATCGATAATAACAGTGGTGAGAAGGGTGATCAAATTAGGACTAAAGTGTTTTTCACTGGTTTAAAAACAGTGCTTTATGTCACTTTGACTGATTGTACAACTTTCATTCACATACAGGAAGTTCAAGAGTTGTTAGTGCGTACATTCAAGTGCTTGTCAATGAAAGAGTAATACCTCCCAGCATTCATACTACTCTGACAGTGTATTTATATATATTCCTGATATCAGCTTTAGTAATGAACACAACTTGAAATAAATTTAATGACAATTTTAAAACTTTCCACAGGTGCCAGCTTATTAATTAAAAGATTTTCATCTACAGTGTACTCTCCTTAAAGATATATGAAAATATGCCTTTAATTGCTTTAAAACTGGTTGATTAATGCTAGAAGGTTTACATTGAGAATTTTTATGAATGACCTGATTTCACAGCATGTTTAGTGAATTGTGTTTTATCCATTACTCCATCATATGATATGAAATTTTAGTGCTGGTAGTCTACATGTTTCTTGAAAGATTAGATGCTTAATTTTCTTTTTTTTAATAAGAAGACGTTTATGTAGGTATGTATGTATTTATTTATTTGTTTATTTATTTTTGTTTTGTGGGGTTTTTTTGGCCACACCTTGCAGCACACCTTCCCTGACCAGGAACTAAGTCCCCTTCATTATGAGCGCCGAGTCTTAACCACTGGACTGCCAGTGAAGTCCCAGATAATTTATTACTGTAGAAAGAATATGCACTTAGGTTAGAATTCTGGCTTTGCTTCATTTGATGTTGTGCAGGTTACTTAATTCCTCTAAAGCTTTGGTTTATTTATCTGCAAAGTGGGACGAATGATGTCTATTTCAGACTTCCTCCCTCCTCACATCCAATCTGTTTTGAGCCCTGTAATTTCTTTCTGTAAAATACTTACGAAGCATAATATTTCTGAGATATAAACCGATGTATTTTCTTCCTTGGTAATCTGTAGTCCCTGGTTGCCCATAGGTTTACATCAAGAACCACCCCTGGTGGACCTTCACTGGAGAGTTATTTTCATGTTATGGAGAAGATAATCTTTACATCTGAGTTCACAGGACTGTGAGGCTTCCTACCACTAAGAATGAGGACCAGATGATGTAAGATAAATTTAGATCACATGGGAAGAAAAATAGGAAAGCTTGTTCCTTTTGCTGCTTTAGAGTGCAAGTAAAGAGAAGCAAGCAGCCAAGTTACATGTATTTCCTGTTTAAAATCCTAGAAGTGGAGAGGGAAAGGCAGCAGGTGCTTGGGTCTCCCATCATAAACTTGGGAGAAGACTGCAGCTGCCTGGGGTAGACCAGCGTCAATGGTGGCGACCCAAGCAAAGTAGGAAAGTGGTATCACAAAATGCTTAAGAGAAGAGAGGGTCAAAAGTAGCCATCCCAGATTTGCCTGGCAGGATGCAGAAATTTCTACCTGCTTTGCGGTATATGGAATGATATATGCATTCAGCAGCAGTGTACTTGTATCAAGTCCTCCATGACTGAGCATGAGGTGTCCCCCTACAGAAGCTGAGGGCTGGGCAGCTTTGGAAGGAGCTGTTGGAGGACGTGGTTGACCTTAGAAAGTCCACCAATGCCACCAAGTGAAGGTTAGGCCAAATCAACAAAAACAAACAAACAAACAAAAATGCCCTCCCTCCCGATTCTAACAGTCATATCAGGAACAGAGAAGCCAGGAAAACTCCCAGCAATCAGGTGGTAAAGGGAAATCACCAAAAAGAAAGCGAAAACCCAATGTACAGCCTTAAGCATGCCCCCTCTATTCTCAATGAGAGTGTTTAAGCATCCTTCTTCACTAAAGTCACATTCTCCTATAACATCTTACATAATTTTAAAGCTTTACTATTTATTCCTAAGTCTTTAATCCACAATGATTTGTTATATGTGTGTACCCATAGGAGGTGTAGTCAGGATCTAACTTTACTATTTTCCATGGAGATAACTTCTTGTTAAGGAACCATTTATTAAAAAGGTGTTTCTCTCCACATTGAATTGTAATACCACCACTTTCAAACAGTATTTCTCTCTCTAAATATTTATTTATCTATCTTATCATCTATCTACCTATCTATCTATCTATGGATTCCAATCTATTCCAGTGTTCTATTTGTCCATCCCTATATAACTCAATACACCATGTTTATTTATTTATTGCCACAGTTTTAAAATTACACCATGTTTATTTATTTATTGCCACAGTTTTAAAATTAATCTTGGTATCTGGTAGGGAATGAGCCTTAACTTTGTTCTTTTCTTCAAAATTGAAAAATGTCACTTCTTGGCAGGTTTTTATAAACTTTAGGGTCAGTTTCTCTAATTCTGTGGGAAACTTTGCTAAGATTTTGATTGAAATTGATGTAAATTTATAGTTAAATTCAGAGACAAAGGGCATATTTGCAATGAGTGTCCTCCATCCAACAACAAACAATCTCATGCTGTTTGTTTTCCTGGTCTGCTAAAGTCTCTCAGCAATATTTTGTGAATGTCCAAAGAACAGCTCACACCTATTTTGTTGGACATTTCTGGGTACGTTATTATTTTGTTGCTATTGTAAAAGGGTGTTTTATCTACCCACTTATTCTTTCAAATCAGTTATTTCTGGTATAAAGGCATGCTATTAATTTTGTAGACTGCTATAACACCCAGCATCTTTGCAGCAGTTTCCTTAGTCCTCAAACTTTACAAATACAGTTTTATCTTTTCCTTACCAGTTTTAATATTAATAGAAGTTTAGACAGATGGTTCTTTATTATATTCCTAATTTTATGTGAATATTTTAAAATGCTTCCATTAAGTACTATTTACTTTTCATTTTTGATAGCTATTCTTTATCAATATAAGGGGTTTAACTTTTTTCTAAGCATACTTTTATTCAATAGACAATTTTTTTCAGTGTTTTTTTTCCTTTTATTGAGATTGGTACATGGTTTTCCTTTTTTAACCTATTAAATTAAATGTTACTTTAGTAGATATTCTTGTGTTGAATCATATTCTGGTGACAATATTACTTTATCCTCTTTCTATATTCCCATTTCAACAATTACCAATGTATTTGTTGGTATGATTTTTTTTTTTTTTACCTTGTTTCAGGTCCCCCATTTCTCAGTGTTTGACCTTGTCCTCATCCCCTTCTGCACTTGAAAATTTACATGTGCGTCTCTTCTCTCAACACTCCTTTAAAGTAAAAGGTGTCCTTAACACTCACTCTTCCCCATTCTCTCTGTTTCACCATCTTTCCATCTTCTTCAGTTACTTATGCTATTTCATTTCTGATGTACAGCTTCTTGTTTTCTACTACTTCCATATTCTCTGCTTCCAAAGGTGCTTATGCACCTGTTCCCTGCAATTCCTTCGATCTGCATTTATACCCGAGATGGTCTACCCTTTTCTTTATTTGACATCAGATTTTGTTTGTTTGTTTGTTCTTTTGTTTTGCCCCAGTGTGTGCCTTATGGGATCTTAGTTCCCTCATCAGGGATCGAACCTGGGCCCTCGGCAGTGAAAGGATGGAGTCCCAACTGCTGGACTGCCGGGGAATTCCCTGAAATCAGGTATATTGGAGGGATAGAAAAGGCTTGGTGCTCAGGACCTCGGCTCCCCCACCCCCCATTGTTCTCAAACTGCACTAAGTTTATCTGTGACCTAATTACTAAGTCAATTAACCTGTTTTCATCCTTCATTTAGTTGAATCTTCTTGATGCATCTAACATGGCCTGCTGTCGTCTTGATATAGCTGTCTTCATTAGTTTCTGTGACACTGTTTTTCTTTGATTTTCTTTCTATATACTTGATCATTATTGCTGTAGCTTTTTTCCTTGCTGTCTCCCCTCTAAATATTAATGAATTTGTACAGAGGAAAAAAACTAAAAGCATCTTTTGAAACATTAAAGGTCTGTTGATTACATAAGTTTCACTGATGATTGGAAATTCTGTCTAATGTGGTTTTTGAATGCCTCTAAATTATAAATAAATTATATGGTCAAATTAATATCATCAAAAATTAATTTTTTTGCATTAGAGGTATTTTCTCTCTTTTGTCTCTGTAATGATTGAGCATATCATACATGAGAATGTCAAAAAGTGAACATCTGCTGGTTAAAATACATTTGGGTTGGGAATTAAATATATGTTCTTTTTCAACATTAAACCAGCTTAAGGATAAAAAATTACTGCAGTCAAGTTTTTTTTTTTTTCTGAAATATGACTAACATATCTCTTTTGAATTAGTTATTCTTAAGGTTGTCTTTAATTTTTTCCCATGGTTTAACATTGCTAATTAAGCCTACAAAAATCTGTACATAATGCATACTGATGCATAAAGAAAATGCATCAGCTTACCAGATTGTTCTCTGATGGCTTAGATTATCAAACATTTGCAAGTTAAATTCAATATTACTGTAAAAATTTAAAGAATTGGTGGGGATTAACATAATTTATCTGCTCTGTTAATGAATAACCAAAATTTTAAAGTTCTTCAAGCTATTTTATATGCTTCTTAGGGTACTTTTAATTATTCATTTTTATTTAAAAATTAAATGACGTTAAGCATACAGTGTTTGATGAACATAAAAATATATACTATTGAATTATAAATCATTTTCCCTCTAGCTTCCAACTTGAAATGCCAAGCATTTCACTGATCTTCATATTTCATGTAATGTAGAACCATTTATGGTCCCTGTGCTGCCATATGGAAAATAGCAATACTCGTCAACCATTTAAGCTTCATAAAGCCAAAAGGTGTTATTTCATTTGTGAGCTTCTTTTGTAATGAATACTGATCAACTCTCCTCTCTTATTTTTCTTTGTGAGTTTACATGATGTTAGGCAGTTAGCACTCACCATGGAGGGTGTTTATTTGGTTTCTCCATGGCAGGAGACCACAAGCTCAGTGAGGGTGGCAGCAGGTCTTTCTTATTTGCCATTATATTCTTAGCACTTAACATAATGAATGGTTAGCATGAATGAATGCATTTATTTTCAAACTTTTGTTTCTATGCTTTTGAATATAGTTATTAAATAAAAATGAGCCACCCTTATGTCTTTATCACTGCTTGGTCCCTAGGGCGTCAGAAGAATATTAAAACATGTTGCCTCCTGTCAAAGGCCTTCAGCATAACTGGAGATACAGATTAATGAATATGGATCAGTATAAGACATTATATAATTAAGATCCTACTTGAATTTCATAAAGTATAAATCATGTAGGTATTCATTAATGAGGGCCTTCTACAGAGAACTAGGTCATGGAAGTAATAGCAGAATGAAGCATAAGAGAAGAAATATGTGCAAGAAACAGAGGAACTTTGGTTTTGGCATGAATGGAGCAAGACATTGAAGGCTTGTGGAAGGAAAAATCATAAAGCATTGGAGGGGCAAGAAGACCCAGGTCTCATTAAAGAAAGAAAAGAGTGTGTGGAAATCGGTAGTATTTGTAACTTGATAATAAAGGATTCTGAAAGGCAGGTAAAGTACTTTTTACCTTAGAGAGAAAAATATATAGGGATCTAATGAATATTTGTAGGGAAAGAATAAGCTGATGGTATATTGCAGTAACTAAGGTAAAATCATAAATCAGATAAACTGAAGTACAGTGTGAAATTCAGTGAGTGAAGACCTGGGATTTAGGTAGAGACAGCAGGAAGTAAAAGAAGAAAAAGATGGGGTGATTGACTTCAGATAAGTAAATGAAAAAGAGGTGAACCAAGCTGTCCAATTTGGGTAAAGAAATTCACTGGGCTTCTGTAGTTAGGAAAATTGAGAGATGAAGGTGAAGTTTTGACACGTGAAATTTGAGACGGTATCCAGATAGTTACATGGAAATGTCCCCAAAAAATAACGAAACTACTTATGGGCTTCCCTGGTGGCACAGTGGTTGAGAGTCCGCCTGCCGATGCAGGGGACACAGGTTCGTGCCCTGGTCTGGGAAGATCCCACATGCCGCGGAGCGGCTGGGCCCGTGAGCCATGGCCGCTGAGCCTGCACGTCCGAAGCCTGTGCTCTGCTACGGGACAGGCCACAACAGTGAGAGGCCCATGTACCGCCAAAAAAAAAAAAGAAACTACTTAAACTATATTATACAAAATAATTTCCCAAGCCCGCCTACCTGCATACATATTCACACTATTTTATTCTCTTTAATTGTGTCTGTTTCTTCTAGAACATTTTCATCTTATAAATTTTATTTAGTTTTCACTATCATTTTTAAAATTTATTTTATAAATGGGTAAGTGCTTTCAGTAGGCTAGTGCAGTTATCAAGAAGAGTGAAATGTTGTACAATCATTCTAAATACAAAATTGCTTATTTGAGAAAGATATAAAATTTCCCTTCCTTTAAAATGGAGATGGTAATTCTTGCCCTACCTAGCTCACAGAGTTGTTGTAAAGATCATCAGAGATGATGGGCATGAAAGCACTTTGAAAACTAAAATCCTTTACAAATGCAAGCTCTCATAATTATGATTATACAGTGCCCTCTATATGAACCTGAAACAATTTTCAATTTTCATCTATCATGTCACTCTTCTAATTCCTGTAGAGTATGTCCCACAGATTTTTATCATAGGACCCTATTTTAATCAACGACAAATGCATTTTCATGAAAGCATAATATTGTTTCCATAATAAATATTCTTTGAACTCTGGATGAAGACTAATACGCATTTCAAGGACCATTATACGTGTGAGAGTTTTTTCCTATCTCTTTCATTCTATAACTTCATCTTTTCCCATTCTGTGCATTTTAATTCTAGGATAAGCACTACCCATGGGCTCTACCTACTTGTACCAGTCTGTCCTAGGAATCAAACCAGACATTGAAGGTCTTGTAAGAACATGGCACCGTCAGCCTCATCATTTAGAACAGCTTGGAACTGGGGCTTGGTAACGACCAGACCCAAAAGCTGTTGTGTCAAAGAAAGTTCTAATTTTTCTTAACTCTCCTCCAACCCTCTATCAAATTTGTACTGAGACAATGCTTATAGTGTTTGTTTTGGCCATTGACATAATGATGACAACAAGAGTGGCATAATCCCTTGGGTAAACACGGGTTTTATGATTATCATCTCTTTCTGCCCCCCAAATCCAGAAAAGTAAAATAAATAGTTCAAATTCTTTAGATGTACAGTATATATTAGAGCATTTTACATGCATATGAGTAATCAAATGCTCCATTGACATATGTTAATATTGCCATTTTTGGAAAAAATTGAGTCAATTTTGTTGTTACAATACTGGGCTAATTTTATGTTCCAAACCTCTTAAAAGATAAAAAAAAAAAAAAAAAAAAAAAATTGCTGGTTGGAATACTAAATGCAAGAAGTTAAATTTAATCAATTTCTAAGAGACATATAAATGGATTTTTGGATAAGCCAAATTTCAGGTATGTACTGTTATTTTTAAAGAAATTCTTAAAAACCATCTAATCATGTGAGAAAAGTTACAATAAAAATGAAACTTTGGTATTATTCTTACTTCATCTAAAGATCATTTTAGAATGAAAATGACAGGGACTGTGATTCCCCTGCATCTACTCTCAGTCTTCAATTCTGAAGGGCTTCTTCCTAGGTCTTGGGAGGAATAGCCCCATTGTTCTGGATCATTGCATAACTTTTATTTTTATTCCTTGACACCTCTTCCCTAGAATCTTTTACAGGCCCTCTTCTCAAGGCTGACTCTCTTTGTATCAGAACCTGATGAAACTGTCCTAGGTTTATGAAGTCCCTTGGCCTCTGCATTGTGGCTTTCCCAGCTGCACCTAGGAAAGGTGCCGGAGGTGTCAGGGCCAGCTTTTGGTGTTAGATCAATCTCAGACATCCCACACACTGCACCTGGTAAGCTGGTCTGTGGCTGGTTTGGTGTTAGATCAATCTCAGACATCCCACACACTGCACCTGGTAAGCTGGTCTGTGGCTGGCCCTGAGCTTGACCATTCACCCTTCTGATCTAAGTCTGTTAGCCAGTTTCACCACGCTTCTAGGAGGCTGTAGTGAGGAGCTGATTGTAGGAAAAACTGCCATATTCTTCCCACTATATCATTCTGCTGCCTCATAAGATGCCCTCATTATATTTCACCCTGATAACTTTAACTGTCTCTCCCTCTCTCTCTCTTTTTGTGGCACTTATACAGAGAAATGCAAACATCCACTTAGGGAAGAGGGCATCCTGTCAGAGTTGGGGTTTCTTTGATACTTGGATTAGGTCACCAAGTCACTGCAGATTTATGGAGGAAGGAGAAGCACTGCACTTGAGAATTTGCTATAATTGCCACAAGCTCCAAACCTGTAATTACTATTGCCACTCTGGGAACTTCAAGTGAAGCCTCCATAGTTAGCTTTTGCCCTTAGCTGTCCTGACTTTCCTGCCATATTTTTCTATGTTTGCCTTTGTTAGAATGTATAGTGCAAGCAGAAATTTAAAGAATCCAGCTGAATGTTTTTAGACTAGTACAAGTAATGAGTTTTTAGAAATTTGTTTGATCCATAACACGTATCAACATGCAGAGGAGAAATTTAATTACTGGTAATATAATTAACTGTTCATTTTAAGAAAAATTGGGGAGAGTTGACTGGTATTTTCAGTGTTCGTGCTCATAAGACTTATGTAGCATTTTGTAATTCAGCATTTCAGTATAGACCCATGAAGTAGATGTTATCTTTACTCCATTTAAAGACAAGGACATTAACGGGCTTTACAGATGAGGGATACTATGAGGTCAGAGAACTCACAGATTGGCCTGATTCAGCAACTAGGGGCTCTCAGACTGCAATACCATACTTCTGGGTTCTGTGTAGAGATCCCTACATAGCAGTGACCACTACCTTACTTAAATTCATCCCTTAGTTCCACACTGTCTTCAGGGTAAATGACCAAGGAGGGTTACAGGTATTTCATTATATCACTCCATCCTGCAGCTCTGTTCTCCTCTTGCTACCTCCCTTCCTGTACCTTGGTCATCCTGGACCTCTTGTAGAGCCCATCATTTGGAAATGTTGTCCCTCTTTTTAACCTGGATAACTGACTCTTATTTTAGGGACCAGATCCTTTGGGAAAGCCTATGTGTGGTCTGAGTTGGCCTCTGATGCCACCTTGTACAATCTCTATTTGAGCCATTAGCACCGTTAATGTACTACTCTTCTTCCCTTAGATTTAGCTTCTCAGGGTAATGACTGCCTCTTTCACTTTTGTTTCTGCTTTCTTTTCATCTATAAAATAAATATAACAATAGCTACCTTGTAGATTTATTGGGAGGATTAGAGGTAATGTACATAAGTAAAGTAACTAACAGTGCCAGAGACATGGGAGTAAAACTAACAGTAACTCACATTTATTAAACTCATTTTCTGTGTGTCAGGTACTATGGAAGGCATTTAATGTGTATTATCTATAATCCTTATGTAATGATTTTATTCAGTGGTCTGAACTCAAAGCCAATATAAGCAGAAAGCACTTTTACTTTTTGTCTTCAACCGGGTTATCACATCTTTGACCCTGTGATTTGATACATGTAAGGCAGAGGCCATAATTTTTCAGACCATCAGTTATAAACACAATTTAATTTCAACAACTGAAATTTATTTTCAGTTATTAAAATTTTCAAGCTGTCCTAAATTCAAATAAAATTCAAAATGTCTCCCATCCCCTCAGTTCAGGCCTGCCACTAGCTCTAGCCCTGCATTTTAGAATAATTTGTGAACTGACTGGGATTTTTTTAGTCTCTCTCAGTAATAGATATCTCCGTTACTGGCAGGAGCTGTCTGCTTTGTGGGGTATACTGGTAGGCTCTTTAGAACCCTGCTATCTCCCCCATACCACCACTATTTTGGACCTCAGCTCTCTGACAATGGACATTTGCATTTTACCTATCACCCAGCTCCAGCACACAGTAACCAATCCAATAACCTCCTTCTCTTACTTTGGCAGGAAATACTTTTCTATAGGATCCTATAAGGATAGCAAAATACTTTCAGTGGGATGCACCGAGCCTATAGGAGATGCAGGCATTCTTGTCCTGACAAGTAATGGAATGTAGGTCTGCTTGTCTGCTGTCGTCTAGCCAGCATTCTGCTTTCTGAATTCTCTAGGAGGGAAAGGGTCAGTCATTTCGATGCTCAAATGCTTCCCCAAAATCCAGGGGCCACAAGCCAGCTGTTCCAAAATCTTCTCATCACAGTGGTCATGCAGAAATTTGTCTGCACACTTCTGCTCAGCAAGCCTGTGGTCAGAATCGAGGCACTGGTCTGATCGGCCCCACCCACTACTTTTAGATCTCTTGGAGCTGGCGCCCTAGGATAAGTGTGTGGAGTGTGTGTGCAGGGCAGAAGATAAGCTGAAACCGCTCCTTTGGATAACATCTCATTGCCTTGACGACTTTCTCTCAAGATGCACTCCAAATTCTGCATTTGATGATCCAGATGAAGGGCTAGGTTTGTAGCCAGTTTTGCTGCTTGTTAGGAAACCCTAGGAGAGGTGCCTAGCAGCTACTCTTTAGAGTCCTTTCTCTTATCGTTCTCTTTTTTTTTTTTTAACATCTTTATTGGAGTATAATTGCTTTACAATGGTGTGTTAGTTTCTGCTTTATAACAAAGTGAATCAGTTATACATATACATATGTTCCCATCTCTTCCTCTTATTGTTCTCAATTGAGGCTTTAGCTGAAATGTTTTAAACCTACATGTTTTTTTTTTTTTTTTAAATTTATTTATTCATTTATTTATTTTTGGCTGTGTTGGGTCTTCGTTTCTGTGCGAGGGCTTTCTCTAGTTGTGGCAAGCGGGGGCCACTCTTCATCGCGGTGCGCGGGCCTCTCACTGTCGCGGCCTCTCTTGCTGCAGAGCACAGGCTCCATACGCGCAGAGCTCAGTATTTGTAGCTCACGGGCCCAGCTGCTCCGTGGCACGTGGGATCTTCCCAGACCAGGGCTTGAACCCATGTCCCCTGCATTGGCAGGCAGACTCTCAACCACTGCGCCACCAGGGAAGCCCTGAAATGTTTGAAGTAACAGAAAAACCCTGCTTCACATCTTGTAATCTATAAAGCACTCATTTACATCTGAAGAAACTGTCTCTAGGAGTTACGTTATTTTTCCTATGGCCACTAAACTTATTTAGTGAAAGTCAAAACTCAATTTGCATCTAGGTTAGTGTGATCCCAAACAGACGGTTCTGTTTACTGTACTGTTTACCTCTGAATGCGATCGTTCAACTGTAAGTGGTTACCAAAGGGTATCTACAAGTTGAGACAGACATTAGTGGCACTCTTTGGGATTTATTTAGATACTTACCACGTAAAATGGAGCTTTGATGCTGTAGGCATATCAAGGCTTTTCTAACTTAATTGACTCCTGCATTTGTGCTGGTAACTATTAGTCATTTTCCCCCAGTAAGTGAGGAAACATTTGATATAACAAATGTGGCACCCTGCTCATTGTGAGAATTTAGTAAATATTTGTTAAAATGAAAGACTGCAGGAATTCAAAGTCCCCAATGCATCTCCTCCTAATACTGTAGAGTTTTGTGACTGCTTTCATTATGCAGGTCTCACTGTTGTTTATCCATCCATCAACCCTTACATTCAAGGAAATGTCTTTAGCATTTTTATTAGATGACTGCATGTCTCTTTACTTGCAACTTCGAGAAAGACCAGGCATTCAAAAGCAGCCTGATTGTGTCTGTTGAAACTTTAATCAGCAAGAACCAATTTCACAGAGCCAAGTTGTAGCAAAATCCAGAGAATTCTAACTCTAAATGTAAAATCCTTTCCTGCTTACCTATAGCCTCAACCTTCTTTTAGCTGTTAAATTAAAAAAATGCTTATAAATGGTCACTGCAGAATAGCTTAATACAGTACAATAGGTATTCTCATTTTTCTCTCAATGTTCAGAGGGAAAAATTCTGGATAAATTCTGGGGATCTTTGAGGAATTTTAGAAACTGTCCTCTTGGTCAGATCAATTTATTAAAGATCAGTTAGTAAAAATTCCATTGGAAATATTTAGTCTTTTTCTTATAGATAATATTATTTGTAAAGAGAATCTATTGAAGAGATTTACATATAAAATTATGAATGAAAACAAAAATATTAAATTCAGCTACAGCTGACTTAAATGGTCTTGTATCTTTACACCTAGTGCATTTGAAATATACATTGAGCATTTAAAAACATCTCTGTGTATGAGATTCTAGAAAATGTAAAACTATAATGAGAGAAAGTTGATCAGTAAACAGTTGCCTGAAGGAGTTAGGAAAGAGGCTTGATTGCAAAGGGGCACATTAGTTGGAAATGCTTTACATCTTGTTTGTGGTGGTAGTTACATGAATATTTCTAGCTTCAAAAATTTATCAAATGGCATACTTATAATGGGTGAATCTTTTTTATCTACATTATATTTCAATAAACTTGGGGGAGTGGAGGAGAAAAAAAATCTTTGTTATTGAGTTTAGGCTATTTTACTTGTAATATCTTTTATTCTGATAAAGTGGATAGGACCATGGTGAAGAGTTTATTTTAATTATGTTTTACATGAAATAATAATAGAATCTCAAGTTTCAAATTATCTTAAAGATCAATTAGTTTAATCCTTTCTTCTTTCATTAGCTTTCCACTTAGTTGGTATCCATGGCTGCTTTCTGTGTTGTAAGAACTGTGTTTGTTGCTGGATACATGAAATCTAATAAGGTATAGTCCCTGCCTCAGGAACGTGTATTAGTTATCTACTGCTGTGTAACAGATTAACCCCCAACATTTAGTGGCTTTAAACAACACACATTTATCATCTCACAGTTTCTGTGAATCAGAAATCTAGGCCCTGCTTAACTGAGAGAGATTTCTATTTCAGGCTGACTTACAAGGCTGCAGTCAAGATGCCAGCCGGGCCTGGGACCTCTCATCTGAAAGCTCAATTGGTAAAGGATCTGCTTTTAAACTCACTAATGTATATGTTGGCAGAGTTCAGTATCTTGAGTGTCGTTGCACCTAGGGCCTCAGTTCCTTGCTGGCTGCTGACTGGAAGCTGCTCTCAGTTACTTGGCTAGTGACTTAGTCCAATATGACCCCTTCATTAAAGAGCACAGACAGAGAAGGCAATAGAGAGAATCAGCTAGGAAACTGAAGTCACAATTTTTATAACCCAATCACAGAATGGCATCCCCTCAACACTGCTATATAATCTTGGTTAGAAACAAATACTCAAGAGAAAGGCATTAACAAAGATATCAATACCAGGAAGCAGGGATCCTTGGAAGGCATCTTAAAAGCTGCTTACCACAGGAAGCCTACTTGATTCAGCTAACTACCCAGGCTTAATCCCTGAAGAAGCCATCTGACAAGTGCTTTAATTCTTTTCATATTAAAAATAGTGCATAAGAGTGGGGGCTTTATAATCAGACTCTTTTTGTTTAACTTCTAGTTCTACCACTTACTAACCATACGTCTGGGAATTTATTAGACTCTTTAAGCATCAGTTCCGTAATACATGACAAAATTGCCTTGAAAATTAAACACAATAATGTATGTAAAGCTTTGAGCATGGTACCCAGCAAATAGTAAGTGTTCAATGAATATTAATTATTTTTTATTTTTATCCGTGTGCAAATCTTATTCCTGACCTGAAATCTAGCTCTCTGAAACTTCTTCCTGTTGGACTAAGCTGAAAAACTTGGGACTTACTAATCAAGTCAGATTCACTACCAAACGCTAGCCCTGCCTTTAATTTGTTGCCTCCATTTTTCCCCCTCCCCTACACATTCCAGGCCTCTCTGTTTCTACAAATGTTCCTGGTATAGCATGATTTCAAGCCTGCAAGTCACTCTCTTCTTAACATTCCTGTTAGATTATTAGTCGATCTGTAAGTTGTTACACAAAACTGAAAAAAATGTTCAGGTATATTATTTATTTATTTATTTACTTATTTAATTTTGGGCTGCATTGGTTCTTCGTTGCTGCATGCAGGCTTTCTCTAGTTGTGGCGAGTGGGGGCTACTCTTCCTTGCAGTGCGCAGACTTCTCATTGTGGTGGCTTCTTTTGCTGCGGAGCACAGGCTCTAGGCGCGCAGCCTTCAGTAGTTGTGGTGCACGGGCTTAGTTGCTCCGTGGCATGTGGGATCTTCCTGGACCAGGGCTCGAACCCGTGTCCCTTGCATTGGCAGGTGGATTCTAAACCACTGCGCCACCAGGGAAGTCCCTTCAGGTATATGTTAATCCATGCAAAACAAATAGTTATTTATGAAAGAAAGAAAGAGAGAACAGGAGGAAAAAAGGAAGGAAGGATTATTATTAATGACATGGATAGCCTATAATTATAGAATAATTTTAAGTAATTAGTTTTTTTAACATTTTTATTGGAGTATAATTGCTTTACAATGGTGTGTTAGTTTCTGCTTTATAACAAAGTGAATCAGTTATACATATACATATATCCCCATATCTCTTCCCTCTTGCGTCTCCCTCCCTCCCACCCTCCCTATCCTACCCTTCTAGCTGGTCACAAAACACCGAGCTGATCTCCCTGTGCTATGTGACTGCTTGCCACTAGCTATCTATTTTACATTTGGTAGTGTATATATGGACATATATACACTACCACTCTTTCACTTTGTCCCAGCTTACCCTTCCCCCTCCCCGTGTCCTCAAGTCCATTCTCTAGTAGGTCTACATCTTTATTCCCGACTGGCACCTAGGTTCTTCATGACCTTTTTTTTTTTTTTTTTTTAGATTCCATATGTATGTGTTAGCATATGGTATTTGTTTTTCTCTTTCTGAGTTACTTCACTCTGTGTGACGGACTCTGGGTCCATCCACCTCACTACAAATAACTCAATTTCGTTTCTTTTTATGGCTGAGTAATATTCTATTGTATATATGTGCCACATCATCTCTACCCATTTATCTGTCGATGGACACTTAGGTAGATTCCATGTCCTGGCTATTCTAAATAGAGCTGCAATGAACATTGTGGTGCATGACTCATTTTGAATTATGGTTTTCTCAGGGTGTATGCTGAGTAGTGGGATTGCTGGGTTGTATGGTAGTTCTATTTTTAGTTTTTTAAGGAACCTCTATACTGTTCTCCATAGTGGCTGTATCAATTTACATTCCCACCAACAATGTATGAGGGTTCCCTTTTCTCCCCACCCTCTCCAGCATTTATTGTTTCTAGATTTTTTGATGATGGCTAATCCGACAGGTGTGAGACAATATCGCATTGTAGCTTTGATTTGCATTTCTCTAATGATTAATGATGTTGAGCATTCTTTCATGTGTTTGTTGGCAATCTGTATATCTTCTTTGGAGAAATGTCTGTTTATATCTTCTTCCCATTTTTGGATTGGGTTGTGTGTTTTTGTGATATTGAGCTGCATGAGCTGCTTCTATATTTTGGAGATTAATTCTTTGTCAGTTGCTTCATTTGCAAATATTTTCTCCCATTCTAAGGGTTATCTTTTCATCTTGTTTATGGTTTCCTTTGCTGTGCAAAAACTTTTAAGTTTTATTAGGTCCCATTTGTTTATTTTTGTTTTTATTTCTATTTCTCTAGGAGGTGGGTCAAAAACGATCTTGCTGTGATTTATGTCATAGAGTGTTGTGCCTATGTTTTCCTCTAAGAGTTTGATAGTGTCTGACCTTACGTTTAGGTCTTTAATCCATTTTGAGTTTATTTTTGTGTATGGTGTTAGGGAGTGTTCTAATTTAATGCTTTTACATTTCCCAGCACCACTTATTGAAGAGGCTGTCTTTTATCCATTGTATATTCTTGACTCCTTTATCAGAGGTAAGGTGACCATATATGTGTGGTTTTATCTCTGGGCTTTCTATCCTGTTCCATTGATCTACATTTCTGTTTTTGTGCCAATACCATACTGTATTGATTACTGTAGCTTTGTAGTATCATCCGAAGCCAGGGAGCCTGATTCCTCCAGCAATGTTTTTCTTTCTCAAGACTGCATTTACTATTCGGGGTCTTTTGTGTTTCCATACAAATTGTGAAATATTTTGTTCTAGTTCTGTGAAAAATGCCCATGGTAGTTGGATAGGGATTGCATTGAATCTGTAGATTGCTTTGGGTAGTATAGTCATTTTCACAATGTTGATTCTTCCTATCCAAGAACATGCTATGTCTCTCCATCTATTTGTATCTTTAATTTCTTTAATGTGTGTCTTATAATTTTCTGCATACAAGTCTTTTGTCTCCTTAGGTAGGTTTATTCCTAGGCATCTTATTCTTTTTGTTGCAATGGTAAATTGGAGTATTTTATTAATTTCACTTTCATATTTTTCATCATTAGTGTATAGGAATGCAAGAGATTTCTGTGCATTAATTTTGTATCCTGCTACTTTACCAAATTCATTGATTAGCTCTAGTAGTTTTCTGGTAGCATCTTTAGGATTCTCTATGTATAGTATCATGTCCTCTGCAAAGAGTGAAAGCATTATTTCTTCTTTTCCTCCTTGGATTCCTTTTATTTATTTTTCTTCTCTGATCGCCGTGGCTAAAATTTCCAAAACTATGTTGAATAATAGTGGTGAGAGTGGGCAATCTTGTCTTGTTCCTGATCTTAGTGGAAAAGGTTTCAGTTTTTCACCATTGTGGATGATGTTGGCTGTGGGTTTGTCATATATGGCCTTTATTATGTTGAGGTAAGTTCCCTCTATGCCTACTTTCTGGAAAGTTATTATCATAAATGGTTGTTGAATTTTGTCGAAAGCTTTCTCTGCATTTATTGAGATGATGACATGGTTTTTCTCCTTCAATTTGTTAATATGGTGCATCACATTGATTGATTTGTGTATACAGAAGAATCCTTGTATTCCTGGGATAAACCCCACTTGATCATGGTGTATGATCCTTTTAACGTGCTTTTGGATTCTGTTTGCTAGTATTTTGTTGAGGATTTTTGCATCTATGTTCATCAGTGATATTGGCCTGTAGTTTTCTTTCTTTGTGATGTCTTTGTCTGGTTTTTGTATCAGGGTGATGGTGGCCTCTTAGAATGAGTTTGGGAGTGTTCCTCCCTCTGCTATATTTAGGAAGAGTTTGAGAAGGATAGGTGTTAGCTCTTCTCTAAATGTTTGATAGAATTCACCTGTGAAGCCATCTGGTCCTGGGCTTTTGTTTGTTGGAATAATTTTAATCACAGTTTCAATTTCAGTGCTTGTGATTGGTCTGTTCAAATTTTCTACCTCTTCCTGCTTCAGTCTCGGAAGGTTGTCCATATCTAAGAATTTGTCCATTCCTTCCAGGTTGTCCATTTTATTGGCATAGAGTTGCTTGTAGTAATCTTTCATGATCCTTTGTACTTCTGCAGTGTCAGTTGTTACTTCTCCTTTTTCATTTCTAATTCTATTGAATTGAGTCTTTTTCTTGATGAGTCTGGCTAATGGTTTATCAATTTTGTTTATCTTCTCAAAGAACCAGCTTTTAGTTTTATTGATCTTTGCTATTTCCTTCATTTCTTTTTCATTTATTTCTGATATGATCTTTATGATTTCTTTCCTTCTGCTAACTTTGGGGATTTTTGTTATTCTTTCTCTCTAATTGCTTTAGTTTAAGGTTAGGTTGTTTATTTGAGGTGTTTCTTGTTTCTTAAGGTAGGTTTGTATTGCTATAAACTTCCCTGTTATAACTGCTTTTGCTGCATATCATAGGTTTTGGGTCGTCGTGTTTTCATTGTCATTTGTTTCTAGGTATTTTTTGATTTCCTCTTTGATTTATTCAGTGATCTCTTGGTTATTAAGTAGTGTATTATTTAGCCTCCACGTGTTTGTATTTTTTACAGACTTTTTCCTGTATTTGATATCTTGTCTTATAGTGGTGTGGTTGGAAAAGATACTTGATATGATTTCAATATTCTTAAATTTACCATGGCTTGATTTGTGACCCAAGATATGATCTATCTTGCAGAATGTTCCCTGAGCACTTGAGAAGAAAGTGTATTCTGTTGTTTTTTGGATGGAATGTCCTATAAATATCAGTTAAGTCCATCTTGTTTAATGTATCATTTAAAGCTTGTGTTTTCTTATTTATTTTCATTTTGGAAGATCTGTCCATTGGTGAAAGTGGGGTGCTGAATTCACCTACTATGATTGTGTTACTGTCGATTTTCCATTTTATGGCTGTTAGTATTTGCCTATGTACTGAAGAGCTCCTCTGTTCGGTGCAGAAATATTTACAATTGTTATATCTTCTTCTTGGATTGATCCCTTGATCATTATGAAGTGTCCTTCTTTGTCTCTTGTAATAGTCTTTGTTTTAAAGTCTATTTTGTCTGATATGAGAATTGCTACTCCAGCTTTCTTTTGATTTCCATTTACATGGAATATCTTTTTCCATCCCCTCACTTTCAGTCTGTATGTGTCCCTAGGTCTGAAGTGGGTCTCTTGTAGACAGCATATATACAGGTCTTGTTTTTATATCCATTCAGCCAGTCTATGTCTTTTGGTTGGAGCATTTAATACATTTACATTTAAGGTCATTATCGATATGTATGTTCCTATTACCATTTTCTTAATTGTTTTGGGTTTGTTACTGTAGGTCTTTTCTTTCTCTTGTGTTTCCTGCCTACAGAAGTTCCTCTAGCATTTGTTGTAAAGCTGGTTTGGTGGTGCTGAATTTTCTTAGCTTTTGCTTGTCTGTAAAGTTTTTAATTTCTCCATCAAATCTGAATGAGATCCTTGCTGGGTAGAGTAATCTTTGTTGTAGGCTTTTCCCTTCCTTCACTTTAAATATGTCCTGCCACTCCCTTATGGCTTGCAGAGTTTCTGCTGAAAACTCAGCTGTTAGCCTTATGGGGATTCCCTTGTATGATATTTGTTGCTTTTTCCCTTGCTGCTTTTAATATTTGTTCTTTCTATTTACTTTTTGATAGTTTGATTAATATGTGTCTTGGTGTGTTTCTTCTTGGATTTATCCTGTATGGGACTCTGTGCTTCCTGGAGTTGATTAACTATTTCCTTTCCCATATTAGGGAAGTTTTCAACTATAATCTCTTCAAATATTTTCTCAGTCCCTTTCTTTTTCTATTCTTCTTCTGGGACCCCTAGAATTCGAATATTGGTGCATTTAATATTGTCCCAGAGGTTTCTGAGTTTGTTCTCAATGCTTTTCATTCTTTTTTCTTTATTCTGCTCTGCAGTAGTTATTTCCACTATTTTATCTTCCAGGTCACTTATCCGTTCTTCTGCCTCAGTTATTCTGCTATTGATCCCTAATAGAGAATTTTTAATTTCATTTATTGTGTTGTTTATGATTGTTTGCTTGGTCTTTAGTTCTTCTAGGCTCTTGTTAAACGTTTCTTGTATTTTCTCCATTCTATTTCCAAGATTTTGAATCATCTTTACTGACATCATTCTGAATTCTTTTTCAGGTAGACTGCCTATTTCCTCTTCATTTGTTACATCTGGTCAGTTTTTACCTTGCTCCTTTATCTGCCGTGTGCTTCTTTGTCTTCTCATTTTGCTTAACTTACTGTGTTCGAGGTCTCTGTTTCACAGGCTGCAGCTTGGTAGTTCCCGTTGATTTTTGTGTTTGCCCCCTGTTGCTAAGGTTGGTTCAGTTGGTTGTGTAGGCTTCTTGGTGGAGGGGACTAGTGTCTGTCTTTTGTTGGATGAGGCTGGATCTTGCCTTTCTGGTGGGCAGGTCCACATCTGGTGGTGTGTTTCGGGGGCCTGTGGCCTTATGATTTTAGGCGGCCTCTCTGCTAATGGATGGGGTTGTGTTCCTGTCTTGCTAGTTGTTTTTCAAAGGGTGTCCAGCACTGGGGCTTGCTGATTGTTGAGTGGAGCTGGGTGTTGGTGTTGAGATGGAAATATCTGGGAGGTTTCTGCTGTTTGATATTACTTGGAGCTGGGAGGTCTCTGGTGGACCAATGTCCTGAACTTGGCTCTCCCACCTCAGAGGCACTGCCCTGATGTCTGGCTGGAACACCAAGAGCCTGTCATCCACATGGCTCAGAGTAAAAGGGTGAAAGAAAGAGAGGAAAGAAAGAAAGAAAGAAAGAAAGAAAGAAAGAAAGAAAGAAAGAACAACAAAACCAAAAAACAAATCCACCAATGATAAAAAATGCTGAAAACTATACTAAAAATCAAACAAACAAACAAAAAACGGGCAGACAGAACCCTAGGACAAATGGTAAAAGCAAAGCTATACAGACAAAATCACACACAGAAGCATACGCATACACACTCACAAAAAGAGAAAAAAAAAAAAAATATATATATATATATATATATTGTTGCTCCCAAAGTCCACCTCCTGAATTTTGGATGAGTCGTTTTCTATTCAGGTATTCCACAGATGCAGGGTACATCAAGTTGACTGTGGAGATTTAATCCGCTGCTCCTGAGGCTGCTGGGAGAGATTTCCCTTTCTCTTCTTCGTTCGCACAGCTCCTGGGATTCAGCTTTGGATTTGGCCCCATCTCTTCATGTAGGTCTCCTGAGGGCGTCTGTTTTGCTATCAGACAGGACTGGGTTAAGGGTGCAGCTGCTTCAGGGGCTCTGGCTCACTCAGGCTTGGGGGAGGGAGGGGTACAGAGTACCGGGTGAGCCTGCGGCAGCAGAGGCCGGCATGACGTTGTACCAGCCTGAGGCGCGCCGTGTGTTCCCCCGGGGAAGTTGTCCCTGGATCACGGGACCCTGCCAGTGGTGGGCTGCACAGGGTCCCGGGAGGGGAGGTGTGGATCATGATCTGTGCTCGCACACAGGCTTCTTGATGGCGGCAGCAGCAGCCTTAGCATCTCATGCCCGTCTCTGGGGACAGTGCTGATAGTCGCGGCTCGCGCCCGTCTCTGGAGCTCCTTTAAGTAGCGCTCTTAATCCCCTCTCCTCGTGCACCAGGAAACAAAGAGGCAAGAAAAAATCTCTTGCCTCTTTGGCAAATCTAGACCTTTTCCCAGACTCCCTCCCGGCTAGCGGTGGCGCACTAGCACCCTTCAGGCTGTGTTCATGCAGCCAACACCAGTCCCCTCCCTGGGATCTGACTGAAGCTGAAGCCCAAGCCTCAGTTCCCAGCCCCACCTGCCCCGGCGGGTGAGCAGACAAGCCTCTCGGGCTGGTGAGTGCCGGTTGGCACCAATCCTCTGTGCGGGAATCTCTCCGCTTTGCCCTCTGCACGCCAGTTGCTGCACTCTCCTCCGCGGCTCCGAAGCTTCCCCCCTCCGCCACCCACAGTCTCTGCTCGCAAAGGGGCTTCTGGTGTGTGGAAACCTTTCCTCCTTCACGGCTCCCTCCCACTGGTGTGGGTCCCATCCCTATCCTTTGTCTCTGTTTTTTCTTTTGTCTTTTGCCCTACCCAGGTACGTGGGGAGTTGCTTGCCTTTTGGGAAGTCTGAGGTCTTCTGCCAGCATTCAGTAGGTGTTCTGTAGGAGTTGTTCCACATGTAGGTGTATTTCTGATGTATTTGTGGGGAGGAAGGTGATCTCCGTGTCTTACTCTTCCGCCATCTTGAAGCTCCCCTCAAGTAATTAGATTTTGACTAGTACAATGATATCCATGAATATTATTCTTGAAAATGATAGTAGTTTACAAATGATCTAATGGTGGGTATAATGTTATTTAACCCCTTACTTAAATAGAGATTCATGAAAATAGGTATGAAACAAACTGAAAATGAAGTGCAGCTATATAATTTGATACCTCATGGTTCTTCTTTTATATATTTCATTTAACATGAGTAGATGATTTAGCAATAATATAATCAGGATACTTAGAGTAAAGAATCCTATTTCTGTCATTGCTTAATATTAATCCAAGCCTAAAAGCAATTCTTGAGGTTGAATTGTAATTTATTCCCTTATACATAGAAAGTGGCATTTCTTATCTTTTAAATAAAATATGTCACTGATTAAAATAATCATTTAACAGCTTGATCAGATTTTTTCCTTAGGGTTATAAATATACAATGTTTATCAATATGCTATGATGAAATCTTAACTGAATATAAATGTTATGTTATAAATAATTTTGTCTATGGATTTTCATGACTCAATAAAATATACTTTCTTGATAATCCACAATTTTTTGCAAAGGATTTCCAAAAAAAGATAAAAGTAGCTTTAAATATTTTTTTCCTAAGTGAACAATTGTTACAAGTTCACATAGAAATAGAAAGTGCTATTTTAAAATAGTCAGGCATAGTGTTTTATATTTTTTCTCCTTAGAAAGTATAATGAAACTAAGATCATCTTTATTTTGGCTCATAGATTAAACATGATATTTATTTTTAACAGAAAGGTCAATATTGTTTAGTTTTGCTTGTTAAAGTAAAACATGTTCCTGGCAAAACAGTTGGAGACACCCAAGATATAAAGAAGAAAATAAAAAATCATCATAACCCATAGAAACCACTGTCCACATTTAGTGTATATTGTTTTAGACATTTATCATAAGCCCACTTTTTATTGGGATATTCATATTTTATTTAATGGTTTTTAAAATGTCTTTGATTTATGTAAACATATTCATGCATGTAGTAGAGATTTAAGCTTTATGTGTTCTTTGTTTCTATCTTTGTTGTCATGTTCTATTTCCATTGAATGTTCTTTTCCACTGCAAAGACATTCTATTTCCACTGCACCTACTGCCTCAACACCCAATTCCCACTTCCCTATTTCCAATAAAAATAGAATAAAATATATTAAAATATAATTTTATATGTATTTATTAATGAATTATGTAGTGAGGTTATTTTCAGTAACTTAGAATTTTAGGTTGAAAATATTTGAGGAGTTCTTGTGATCAGAAATTTATGTTTATTTTCTTTTGTAAGAAGAAGTGCCAATATAATTAGTTTCAAAAATCTTCAGTGTTATCTGTAAATGAAGTAATTTACCATCAGCATTTGCATTTTCCTTCAAATTAGAATAGAAATTCAAATCAATAACATTTATTATTTTTCTATTGAATAACATTGAACACATTACAAATATTCATATCATCACTGATATTTTTTAAAAACATCAACAAAATTTAATGTGCACATGGGATCCTGAGGTAATGAGAATATTTGTATGAGGATTAATTATTTTATTTAAATGAGTTCTCTTTCCTTTTTGAGACTGATAGTGAAATAAAAACCATATCTTTGGTAAAATTTTCTAGAATGAGAAATATTAAGGGTGAAATGTTTAGAAATTTAATATAACTGTGAGGAAGCTACTTCCTATCTTTTCCCAGGGATATAAGTTTAAGTAAACTAATTTTAATTTATAGATCATTTGTTAAAGTGTTCTTGCTTTTAGATAAGGGTGTAATTCTCGATATGATCATATATTAATTTGGAAGTTGATTTATTAAACAATTTTAAAGGAAATGTATTTTTTAAAAGTCTTAACTATATTCATTGTATTTAACTTTTTGTTTTGCTGCACATAGGTTAATTATTTATCAATTAAAATATTGCTCTTGTGCCTTGATAGTAATTATTGAAAAAAGTATACTAACTGTTTACAAATTCAGAAAGTTGTTAGAAATGTGTTTGAACTTGTCATGTGCATCTAGAGTAAGTACTATATCAGGATGCTTTTAAATTAACTTGAAATAAGAATAATATTTATGGATCATTTTTATTTGAAAATGTTTCTATTGTAAGATTGACTTATTAAGGACTTCTTTAAAAAGTACTAACATGTATTTGGAATGAGGCTTGTCTAAAAAAGCTTTTATATAGTTCTCACAAGTTGATTGAACATCAGGTTTTCATTTAATATATCAAACAGCAATGTTACTTTGCTTTGAAATGTGGAAAGACAAAATAGAGTTTTGTCTTTTAACATATAGCCATCTGAAATATAGCTTCATTCACTCACTCATTCATTTTAATATACATTAACAGAACCATTTACTTGTGTTTTAAGTTCTAGGTATCTAAGCACTTGCAGACCAGAACGGGAAATGACAGACACATTAAAAAAAAAAAAAAAAAAAAAAAAAGAAAGAAAAGAAAGAAAAAGAATTAATGAAAATTGCTTTGACATAGATATTTAAATCGTATCTATATTTGAAATGTTCAGTTATTCTTAATTAGCAGAGAGTAGCAACTCAGAAATTTATATATTTAAAAGTTTGAGGGTTTCCCTGGTGGCATAGTGGTTGAGAGTCCGCCTGCCAATGCAGGGGACACGGGTTCATGCCCCGGTCTGGGAGGATCCCACATGCTGCAGAGCGACTAGGCCCATGAGTCATGGCCGCTGAGCCTGCACGTCCGGAGCCTGTGCTCCACAACGGGAGAGGCCGCAACAGTGAGAGGCCCGCGTACCAGAAAAAAAAAAAAGTATGTCAGTAATCTTTATAAAGTTTTGTGAAATATGGTTTTAGAAAATATTACTTTGAAAAAAATGGTCGCATTACAATTATTGAGATTTTCTTCTGGTTTTGTTTATAATCAATACACATGGGGCCTAATATCTAATGTGTAAATACATTTCCATTAAACAATTAACTTAGTACAACCTTGCTGTAGACAGAATAATGGCCCCCCAAAGATGTCCACTTCCTAACCCCCAACACCTGTGCATAGCTTACCTTACATGGCAAAGAGACTTTACTGATGAGATTAAATTAAGGATATTGAGATAGAAAGATAATCCTGGGTTATCTAGTTGGGGCTTGATGTAATCATAGGGTCTTTATAAGAGGGAAGCAAAGAGATCAAGGGCAGGAGAAGATGGGATGAAGAAATAGAGGTTGGAGTGATATGCTTTGAAAACAGAGGAAGGGGCTCCAGCCAAGGAATATGGGCAGCCTTCAGGGCAGGAAAAGGCAAGCAAATGAATTCTTGGGAGCTTCCGGAAGGAATGCAGCACCGCATATATCTTAATTTTACCCCCATAAGTCTCATTTTGGACTTCCAACCTCCAGAACTGTAGAGAATAAATTTGCATTGTTTAAGTCACTAAGCTTGTGGTAATTTGTTACAGCAGCAATGGGAAACAAATACAAATTTGCACAGTAATAACACTGTCAAAAGGCTTCTATTTTGGTAATTTAATTAGAATCCTAAATTCATTCACCAGATGAATCACGGCAGAGATGCTTATCTAGTAGAGCAGAATATGAAACCTTTTTATTACTTCCAGGGAAACATAGGTAGGTAGCTGCTAACTACCCATCACACTAAGTCTTCACAGGAAACAAAGCAGCCCAAAAGCAGGTGCTGGTGGAATCTAGGTCAGAGCCATTGCATTTATTGATTGTCATAGTTTGTTTTTAATTGAGTCTCCAGATACCACTGGAATTCTAGGGAACAGCATTAAGAATAAAACATTTGAATGTGAATACTTTAGATGCCTCCTCAACTGTTACACGTTCAAAAAAGAGCCTTTCCTGGTAAATAATCTGAGTGGTGCTGTTTGTATATAAATCGCAGACAAGCAGAGAGCTGAACCCTGTACTGCTTCTCCTGTTTTCTGGGAGTATTCAGTGTCCGAGAGACCAATACTCTTTTTTACAAGGTGAGGGGAAAAACTGTAATAGCTTCTGTGCCATTATTTTTGAAACTCTAGAGTTCATTAAAACTCTCTCTGGCTTTCTTCACTGCCATCTTTCTCCCTTCTTATGACTTATTCAAGGCAGATTTCAGTTGAGGTAAACAGTTTGATTTGACGGTTTTTGTATCTGGATTTAGATGCAGTAAGAAGTGTTAAATGTTCAGAATTTTAAGTGTACAGAATGGCACAGACTCAGCTATTACAATGGAAGACATTTGCTGTTAACGCTCTGGGGCTGCTGTTGCGACTTCAGCTTGGTACTGTTTGTCATTCTGAAGTAGGCAGGCATTATGATGCCTGTAGTATAAATCAGACTTTACAGAGTGCTTGGTCCCCAAGCACTTTGAACATTCTAATCCACCTCTCAGTTAACAGAACATTTTTTGATTTTTACAAGGTAAAGTTTCCCCTTTTTATTTAACCTTGCCAATGCATTATTAATCTCTATTAGTTTTCAGGTATTCTATACCAAACAACAAAACATTTTTAGCCTACGTGTTTTCTTGTGGATAAAATGAGGTTATAAATTTTGACTTTTTCTTTGAACAAATAATGTGAAAGCTCAGAGGACCTAGGAGACATTTCATTTTTTATAAAACTCAAGGTAAGCCTGAGTTTTCCTTTCCTAATAATCATCTCCTCCTTGGATTCTGTGTCTTAACTTTAATTTTTTAAACACTTAGCTCATGGAGTTACATACCTGAAAAAATGATGTATGAAACACATGGCTGAAAACTACATTTGCTTTGGAACTAATGGGCAGAATTGTTTCAGTGCAGTGTAGCACATTTAAACCAATCCAAGGAAATCTTATTATAGTTCTGTCATTTACTAAATTCACTTCCCTAATGTCAGTTTCCATTAAAGCAGTCTACATAAAATTATGTTTGTAAAATTATGCCCAGGTGGTACTGCTTTTAGGCAAAGCATTTTACTCATGTTCTCTGCTCTCACATGATGTCATTAGCAGCAGGGGTTTCATTTCCTAAAGAATAATGAGAACTAACATTTATTAATTACTATATGCTAGAGCATGTGCTAAGTACATTACATGCCTTATCCAAGTTAATGCTCACACTGACTGTATGATATAGTTTTGGCTAGTATCCCAACTTATAGCTAGAAAGTTGCTTGCAGAGCAATAGTCTTGAATCAACCTCTCTGACATCAAAGTCCATGCTCTTAAATACTCTGCCAGTAATTGCAAATTCAAACATGTATAAGAACATAGATTTATGAAGTTGCCCAGTATAATGTAATATAGGATGATGGAGACTTTAGCAAATTGATTACAATTTAAATACATTTACATTTAAACTACATACTGGGCAACCAATGCATATTTGTGGATTGTATTCAGCTTTTGTCCTTTGTTTTAAGCTCTGCACAAAGACATGTTGCTTTCAAAAGTATCTACTTATATGCATAATTATTCCTTTATTAATTTCAGTTTTATCAGGGAATATAAAAATTCCTGTGAATAGAGTATGAACAGAACTATGTTGTCCAATTACCCTTTCATGATGAAGACCTGTGCTTTTGCCTAGTCATGTGGCCTATCTGGTCTCAGGATGGAAGAGGGAGCTTCTTATCTGAGCCTGGGGCAGATACTGAAATCAGAGGGATGTTCAGATTCAAAAGTCAAGGCAAAAGTTGAGTTCTGAGGAGGGCACATATATTGAAGGGATTAGAAGAACATATTAAGATCTAGCCTATAGCATTGATTGTCTTATGGCCACAGATATGAGACTGATAGCAGCTAGTAAAGGCAGCTGAGGTAATACTTCTAAACCAGTCCTGTAGGTGATTGACCCAGCCATGGTGTAGGGCAGACATGGGCCATTTTTGAGGGATGAAGGATGAACTGTATGTAAATTTTGCACATAAAGATTTAAAGATAGACAAAGTATTTAAATTGTCTAAGAGAAAGCTGTGAAAAAACTGTAGGTACCATTAGTTTCTTTAGGTGTGGAAATCCACTTCAGGGATTTTCATTGCCCAGTTTTCAACTAACAAAGAAAGGTAGGAAAACATTTGCTATTTGTTTGATTATTTAAGGAGGAAATATATTTTTCTGACTTAACACAGTCTTTCTGGATAAATTTAATTAAATTATCCCCTCTCAAATATCTCTAATAACTCCTCATTTTAGTTATAGCAGACATCCTTAATTTGATAAGTTATTTTAGTTCTCTGGTCTTTAATTTCCATGAAACTGTGAATATGACTTATAAACTCTCTTCACTGGATATGCCAATAAAATATGAAACTTGAAAATCACTGAGACTGTGCTTGATCAGATCCCTGTCAGCTCTAAAATTCAACAGGTCAATAGTCAGTTATGACAAGACCCTTCATTACTTGGTAACCCTTTCTACTATAATGCACTTAATGCACTTTTTCCCCTATTCTATTTCATTCTTTTAAAAAACAAATTTCATTTAATCCTTGACTCAGTGGTTGCTTGTGGGAATGGCTTACTTACCATTAGGGGGCACTTGAAAACATATGAGGGAATTTTCTGTTTTCTCCATAATTAAAGGAATAGAGGGGACCTATTTAGTAGCCAGAGGTCAGGGATGATGTTAAACATCCTACAGTAAGTGGGAAAATACTCTCATGTAAAAGGTCATTATCACTTTTATGAGAAATATTGTAATAGGTCATGTCCTTGAAGTTTCAAGATCACTGCAGTGGAACTAATTCCTTTTCTGATTAAGACTTCCTTGGTTTGCTCATGCTCTCTCTGCCTCTGAGCATTTCTCTTGGTTACCCTGTCCAAAACCTGATTGTTTTTTTAAGGCTCAGCTCAGATCTCATCTCTTTTATGAAGTCACTTGTAAACCTCTCACTTTAAGCTCAGAGATCTTTCTACTTTTTGATGGCCCTTGTGTAATCTCTGTCTTGAATGCAAGTTTGAATAATCTCCAAAGGCATAGGCAACTTGAGAAAAATGTCACTCCCTTACCCACTTCTGCTTTCCACATCAGTTTAGCAAGGAGCCTTGTAAATGGTCAAGAGATCTGGCTTTTGTTTTGTTTTATTTATATTGATGCTCCTATAGAGAATTAGACAATAAATAATGAAATGATAATGACATTTTCATCAACAAAAGCAACACTGTGTTAAACATGTTACCTAAGATGAAGAGCTTGAGAGCTCACCTTACGTTGTTCATTTGTATTAATTTATTGCAGGAATTAAATTAAATTAAATCTGTTTTTTAATACCCTTTTCTGTTGGCTTTGTCTTGAATACATGACTTAAATTTTAATATATAGACTACATAATAGTAATAAAGATTTTTTTTTCCAGAAATAAAGGTAGCTTTCACGGCTTGTCTTAAAAAAATTAAAAAAGTATATAATCTACTAACTACCAGTTGACTAAAACAGGATCAAGTGCATTGGCCCAATAAACTCAATAAAGGAATCAACACTATCCTTCAGCCTGATGATCTTGACTTTAACAAGCAAGACGTGCTGTTTCCTGCCACATGTTGGTAGTGAAAGTAACTACTGCTAACATCGTTTCCAGGACTTATGTCTGGAAACTACGTGCTCTTTCAGATTTTCAACTCATTTCAAAAAGATGAACATATCCTTTGAGTTTGTAGTTTGAAAGACGACTTTGACATTAAAGTTTTAATAAGAGAATAGAATTGTTTCTTTGAATATACTAATCTATTTTGGAAGGATATTATTCAAACCATAAATAATGATGAGACTCTTCATTCTAAATTTTTTAGTTTAATAATCTACATGTGTTCTTATTACTTTTTTATTGAGATATAATTGGCATATAACATTATGTTAGTTTCAGGTGTACATCCTAATGTTTTGATATTTGCATATATTGGGAGGTGACCAGCACAGTAAGTCTAGTTAACATCCATCACCATACATAGTTACCAAATTTTTTTCTTGTGATGAGAATTTTTAGAGCTGCTCTCTTAGCATCTTTCAAATATAAAATATGGTATTATTAATTATAGTCATAATACTGTACATTACATACTTCATGAGTTATTTATTTTATACAAGGAAGTTTGTACTTTTTAACCCCTTTCACCTATTTTGCTCACCCCGGGCAACCACCAATCTGTTCTCTGTATCCATGAGCTTGGTTTTTAGTTTTTGTTTGTTTTTGTTTTTTTAGATACCACATATAAGTGAGATCATACAGTATTTGTCTTTCTCTGTCTGACTTATTTCACTTAGGATAATGCCCTTAAGGTCCATCTATGTTGTCTCAAATGGCAAGACTTCCTTCCTTTTTATAACTATATAAATTACCCTTGTGTGTGTACATATGCATGTGTGTGTGTGTGTGTGTGTGTGTATACTGCATTTTATTTATCCATTTATCCATAGATGGACACTTACGTTGCTTCCATATCTCAGCTATTGTAAATAGTGCTGCAATGAACATAGGAGTGCATATATATTTTAGAATTAATGTTTTTGTTTCCTTCAAATAAATACTCAGATGTTGAATTCCTGGATCATATAGTAGTTCTGTCTTTAATTTTTTGAGGAACCTCCATACTGTTTTCCATAGTGGCTGCACCAATTTACACTCCTCCCAGCAGTGAATGAGGGTTTCTTTTCTTCACATCATCACCAACACTTATTATTTCTAGTCTTTTTCATAATAGCCATTCTAACAGGTTTGAGGTGACATCTCATTGTGGTTTTGATTTGCATCTCTCTGATGATTAGTCATACATGTTTTCATTCTTAATGAATAATGGCCATAAGCTAGAAAAACAGTGCAAATGAATTGTAGACTTTTGCTTGATGTGAAGGAAGCAAGATGATTCTGTTCCATTTAGGACCTAAAAGAAAAGGAAAACAGTTCGGGTAACTATACCACCACCTCTTTTATTCCTAATTTGGATCACAGTGTTTTAAGTAAGAGACTGTTGTATATATGTTTACCTTTCTTAAGGCATTTTCATGGCATTGATTTTTTCACATTTTTAAGTGGCTACACAAATAGTTGAGTAGCTGAATTAACACTTCTGGAATTCTGAGTATATTAGTAAGTGTTATTTATTTATGTACATCTAGGTGCTTATTATTCCTTCTTTTCAGTTAGAGTGTGCATTTCCAGGATTTAGGGAATCTAGTTATATTTCTTCTTGAGACCCTGGGTTGTACACTCACTTTGAAAATCAGTTTGGCAATATGAAGTCACGTGGGGGTAATGATGAAGGTGGGTCGGTGGTGAAAATAAATGGGGAGAAAACTTCCCTTACCTTTTGCTTATTTTACTAAATAACATTTGGGAATATAATATTAGGTAAATATATTCAAATATATTCTGGATTAGAAAGTGCTAGGTAAGTGGAAAGTAAGAGGTGGCACTTCTGGCCATTTCCTTTTGATATAATATTGCCAATTTAAATAAATCTTTTGCACAAACATGTGCATATTACCTCTTACCCAGGAACATCAAAACTGAATACTTAAGTTTATATAATCAGGAAACACTTCAACTACCATGGGCCTAAGAGTCTAAGACATGTTGAAATAAATAAAATACCAGTGCTCTCTAAAAGCATTAAAGAACCTCTTGCATTCAATATTTGCTGGAATTTGTCCTTTTTGGCATTGAAAGGAGATTATGGGCGATTATACGGTCAAAGCTTCTGGTTTTCAAATATAATCTTCAAAGGAATGCTGGTGCAGACATAGAATAATTTTAACAGACTTTGAAACATCTGGAAGCAGGGAAGAAAACTTACATAGTAACAGGAATTTTGTGAGTACTTTTTGCTTTCCTCTGTCTCTCTCTAGGAGATATACACATGATGCTTCAATGTTTGAATAGAAAATAGAGAATTGTTCTCTTACACAAAAATATTGGTAACATTTTTTTCTTAAATAATATTAAGATGCATTTCAAACTTTATTTTATTCTCTATTTCAAATCCTGTAGGCTTCCTCCAACACATTCTTTTTTTTTAAACAGCTTTCTTGGGACATAATCACGTATCATTCAATTCACTTATTTAAAACGTACAGTTCAGTGTT
The DNA here is from genome assembly GCF_008692025.1 of Phocoena sinus. NCBI lineage: Eukaryota > Metazoa > Chordata > Mammalia > Artiodactyla > Phocoenidae > Phocoena > Phocoena sinus. The sequence goes on from NC_045779.1 coordinate 27,620,998, forward strand.
TTGCTGAGTATTTCACAGAGTTGTGCATTTATCACTACAGTCAAATTTAGGACATTTTCATTACCCCCAAAAGAAATCCTGCACTCCTTAGTCTTCATCCCCAAACCATCCCCACCCTCCTATACATTTTTATCCCAGGCAACCACAGATCTATAATCTGTCTTTATAGAGTTGCCTTTTCTGGACTTTTCATGCAAATGGAATCGTACAATATGTTGTCCTTTGTGACTGGCTTCTTTCACTTAGCATAATATTTTTAAAGTTCATCCATGTTGTAGCCTATATCAGTTCACTGTATGCCTTTACCACATTTTGTTTATCCATTCATCTGCTGATGACCATCAGGGTTACTTCCATTTCTCGGTTATTGTGAATAATGCTGCTGTGAATATGAGTGTGCAAATGTCTATTTGAGACCCTGTTTTCAATCCTTTTGGATATATACACAGAATTCCGGTCATAAGGTAATTCTATTTTTAATTTTTGAGGACCACCATACTGCTTTCTAAAGAAGTTGTACCAATTTCAAATCCCACAAGCAGTGCACAAGGATTCCCTTTGATCACTTTTAAATTGGGTTATTTATCTGTTTATTATTAACTTGTGATATATTAAAAATAAATTTCCAACACATTCCTAAATAAATCCACTACATGGATTAATATAGTATTTGTTATAGCTAAGGGTATAAGCTCTAGTTCTAGAATCAGAGTACAAACTCTGGCCTTGGATGAGCTATGTCACCTCTCTATCTCCCCTTTTCCTGTTCTGTGAAATGGGGATAATAATAGCACATAATCATAGGTTTGATTTGAGGGTGAAATCAGGCACTTAATGGCACACAAAACAATGACTGACAAATGATAAGTACTAATACTTGCTAGTTATTACAATTATAATAATGTTATTCCTTCAGACATGAGCATCAGATTGTTTTGACAACTTGATCTCTGTGGTGTATTTATACATCTTTGTGTACATTTTCAGTGAGTGGTAAATCCTTTAGTGGTTTCTGTTCTTGTTGTTGTGCATAGCTGGTGGTGGGAAGATGCACCCCTGCACAGCTTGCTGCCTTCCTCATCATGGCTAATAGTTCCAGAGTTTCAACAGAATACAAAAGACAAGAACAGAGTTGTTTTTTTGTTTTTTATAATTTCTATTATAGTAAATTTCAAGCATGCAAAATTAGAGATAATGATTGAAGTAACCCTATATACCTATCACCCAGATTCAACAATGATCAACAATGGCAAACAGTGTTAGAATAAATAATGTGCAGACATAATGAAAATATCCTGATCAAGACTGAACAGGTTTAGTTTCCCATGTATTTTTTATGTACCTCTTGTTGTATTAAAATTTCCTGTATCTCTATCGCAAAGAAATGTGTTTGCTGATGTTGTTCTGTCTTTGGACAGAAGGTGGGAGAAAACAAACTTTCTGAATGCAGCGTCAATTTTTACTGGAAAATGAAATGTTAAATTATAAGTTTTTAAAATTGTTTTACTTTGAAAAGCTGATTCTCTTAATAAAACATGTTGATCTTTCATCATCATAATAACAATAATAATATTACCTATAAATATTGATCACATACTATGAACCAGGCTCAACATCATCTCAATTCTCACAGCAACCCTATTAAAGACTACTATAATTATATAGATGAATAAATTGAGGCTTATTCCTAGTTATAAATTGTCCAAGGCAAGTGACAAGACTAGAACATAAATAGAGGGCTGTTTCTAGAGATTACTTCTAAGCACTATAATGTATCTAAAAACATTTTACAATCTTTAGCCTAATAATCTAGGACTAGGAAGGCTATGAAATATTACTTTATTTAAAAATAAAATTTTTTATGTATTTATCATTTTAATTATACCTGCAATGATATAAATCTAAAAACTATATATATATAGGCTAGGCCAGCTGCTGCACTAATAGATCCAAATATTAAGATCCCACATGCTGCGGAGCAGCTGGGCCCGTGAGCCATGGCCACTGAGCCTGCGCATCCAGAGCCTGTGTGCCGCAACAGGAGAGACCACAACAGTGAGAGGCCCATGTACCGCAAAAAAAACCAAAAAAACAAAAAAAAAACGATTCCAAAAAATGACTAAAATATTTTGTACATTTTTATTCAGAATAATAATAAAGATATAGCTCATATTGATCAATTGCTTACTGTGTACTAGGCTGATCATCTCATTTAATCTTCACGATAGCTCTATGAGTTAGATGACCAATATTGTCTCCTTATAGAGGTGGATTTTGAGTCTTAGGTTATATATCTTACCTGAGGGCACAAAGATAGGATGTGGCAGGACCAAGATATGGATGTGCTTCTGACTACCATGGTGCTTTTCAAAGCACTTGTAGCCATCTAGGAATAAGAATGTCATATAGGTAGGGCTGCTAGATAAAATATCAGACACTCATGCTGTACTGGGGACATGTTTGTACTAAAAACATATTTAGTGTTTACCTGAAATTTAAGTCTAACTGGATGTCTTATATTTTCATTTGTTAATTCTAGCAACTCTACATACAGGATTCTAATTTAAGAGAAATAGAGAAACTGTTGATCTTGCGTTACACTTTCCTATTAATGTTTAGAATAACATTACCATTGAATACTTAGCACTGTGGTGTAATTAACTATAGACATCCTCACATGGAGAAAGTAGTGGGATAAATCTGTCTTGATTATATTATGGGAGAAAAATGTGTGCTTAACTTCCCCGAAGGAGATGACTAAGGTTAGAAGCCAGGTGCACTCATCACTAGATCATCCATAATGTTGCATAAACTAACTTTAATATGAAATATCTTAATATTTAACATTAAATGTATATCAGGGCATATTTTTATATTGTTATTGAGTTCCCTTTATTCATGTGTGATATGCATTATTTTATTCATTATATATTAAAAATTATTTGAATATTACACTAGGTACTCTAAGATATATAAGTGAAAATTAACATTGTCTCTGATTCTTTACAATGTGAATAATTTATTATCTAAACTGGACACTATTGAGAAATAAAAGGATGCCCTTAATAATTATTCCAGGACAACAGGTGAAAATTGGACAGTCCTGAGAAACTGGGACAAATAATCACTTTGTTGGGCCAGCTTTTTTTAAGACTTGGGATCATAGACTCTTAGAGGAGGAAAGCAATCACAGACTTCATTTACTGTAATATTATATTAAAGTGAGAAATCTGAAGGCCAGAGAAAAAAACAATATTTTCTATAGATTAAAGATTCTTATTCAAGTTGATGACATTTTTAAATGAGTGATTAATATGACAATTTTGCCATCAATTCACTGCACTACATGGGACATAGGATCATTATATTCTAAAACAATATTAACATCAGCTAAGACTCTAAAGGCCAGAATTAAATCTTTCACATTAATAACAGATATCTGTATTAATTCCTTTAGAACACAAATTCACTTCTTCTAAACCTATTAAGTATGGGTTATGTGAAGTTTATTTTATATAAATATATTTTCATCTTATAGTCCAGATTATATTTTTTATATCCTAATGACTCTATGTTGTAGAACAAATGATATGTCTCTCTTTGACAGACCATAGAGCTGAACCAAGAAATGGCCAAGCCGCAGAAGTTCCATTAATACGGTCTCTGGTAAATATAAGGGCAGAACACATCTTTGGTGTTTCTAGAGATAGCTAAATATGATTTTCACTTGAAATTATTATATTATTCTTTGGGTGTCTACCATATGCCAGACACAGGTTATTAATTGGTAAACAAAAAAAATACTCTCTGAAAATGTAATCCCTGATTAACATATATTTAAGCTTTCTCCTTTGTCTACAATAATGTAAAGGGAAAGACAGTATTAAGTGATGTTAAGAATCTGCACCCTAGAACAACACTACCTGGTTTCAATCCTGACCCTGTTAACCTACTACAGTGATATTATGTTAACTTTTTGAGCACTTTATAGATTAAGCAAAAAAAAAAAAAAGATTTAATAAGAGTCATTGCCTATGTTTGATTAAAGTGTGTTTATTTTACCATTGTCCTCTTCTTAATGCTTAAAGAAAATATTCCCCAAGTATTTAAGTTGGAATTTTAAAGTGTATATTAGAACAGAGCAGGAGAATACAGTTATTTTCTGATTGACAGCTTATGATATACATACAAAATGAGAAAGGAAATAAACTCTAGGATGAATCTTATTTCAGTAAGTTATAGCTTTTTTACTGAAAGTGGGAGATTTTTTTTTCGAAAACAACACCCAAGGTCAATAAATGCTGTTATTCTAGGTTTAGAAACTAAGATAATATTTTTTTTCAAAAATTTCTTGAAAATGAAATAAACATATGGATGGGAATTTGGCAATAACCAGAACAGACATTTTTTTCAAAAAATGTATCTTGTTTTCAGAATGAGCAAGTCAAATATTTTATGCTTGACTTTTTCCCATGCTCCTGTCATTGAGGATACTTACTCCAGCATCTGTGCTTTCCACTGCCATTCCTGAACTGCAGAACATTATTAGAAAAAAATAGAAGAGCTTGCTGATGGGGTCCACTACCTACGAAGCTTCAGGTTAATTCTCAGCTGGTATTTCACAGTCTCTTTTCTTTCTTTCGTTCTTTCCTCTTTTCATTTTCAAAAACTTAATTTTGTTGTCCTTTCAGTGGCTTTTCCAATATTTCACTATTCCCATCAGTTTCACCACACTTTTTCTATTCCCTCTCCCTCTAAACCAGGCGATCTCAAGCTCCTTAACTTAAATGGGGATTGTTGAACTCTCTTCACTTTTTTCCTGGTTTTATTCTTTAGAACAAGCAGTTCAGTTCAACAGTTTCCACCGCCTGTCTGCAAGTTACTGTGGTAAGCACAGTCTTCACCATTATGAGGATTAAATGAGATGATCCATGTAAAGCACTTAGCATAATGCCAGGCACATAATAATGATAACTATTATTTCTCTTTTACCCTATTAAATAGTGGGCAAAGATTCAGCTACGGATTATTTGTTTAAAAACTTTTCCTTCAGTTGAAATACTTGCCTTTAAAAACAAGGTATTTTTACAACTGTTGGAAATTGCCATATGTCATCTAATATCCAAAAATAACTGCATAAAATAGTGGTTAGGGGGCAAGAGCCAGACTCCCTGGGCTCAAATCCCCTCTTTGTCACAAGCTATGGGATGAATATCCAGATACTTAAACTTGCCTGTTTCCTCATTGGTTAAGATGGGCTATAAGAGAGTCTATGGCCAGTGTAATAAAGAGGAGGAAGAACATTAATATATGTAAAGTGCTTATAAGTACCTGCATGTGCTAAACACTCAAAAATGTTAGCTATGACTAGTTTCACGGTATTCAACATTCATTATTTCAGCAAATATATTGAATCTTTAATCACTGTGATTTATTTTAGAACACAAGGCCATTTAAAATATATTCCTTCTAAGGAGGAACAAATATTAACGAAATAAATACAAAAATACAAATAAAACTACAAACTATATTAAGAGCTAGGAAAGAAAACATCCAGTGGACTGATGGAATCTGACTATGGAAAATGGAGAAAGTGTGCGATCCTAAGGATGAGTAGGTGCTTTACTTGAGTTTTATTTTATTTTGTTTTGATAGAGGTAACGTTTTATTTTCTGAATATAATAAAATCTAAAGCATTATCTATGTTGTTTATCTGAATGTTCACTTAGAGTCTTCTCACATGAATCCTAGATTGTCCTTTATTAAGGAAAGCAGGACATTTTTGGTCTAGAGAGATTTTACTGTGGGTTTTGTTTATATCACAAGTGAATTGCAGATCCCAAAGTCTTTTACAATGTAAGATGATATTAGTAGTTGGGATACTAAGGTCCCAGTTTTACTCTTTTAATAACCTTCTAATTATAGATTTCTTTTCCTTTAATTTCAGCCTTTATATTAATGATAAAAGTAATCTGCAATCTCTCTAAAATAACTTTTAGGCTAAAAGCAATTAAGTAGATATCTTCTGGGCTCCTTAGAGAGAAAATAGATTAGACATGCAGGAAAAACTTTGTCATTAAGGGCCCAGGTAACTGCAGTCCTCTAATAGTACAAGGAATTGGGCTCAAGTAGTGGCATATAGTATAAGGTAAAAACATTTTGATCCAAAATTCCAAGTTGCATTCATAATTGGTGAACTTACCGAGAGGTTATGAAAGCAAAACCGTACAGACTTTGGAGGATTAGATGGCAAGTTCACTAAAAGGAAAGGCAGGAAGAGGAATCAAAAAGAAAGAATGAAACCGAGAAGTAAAAGGGTTAACAAAGGTCTTGCTAAAGAAATATTTACTATAATTCCTTTCTCACTGCTATTTTATAATACTAATTATATGTATTACTAATTATATAAATACTAAGTAAGTAATTATGTACTGAAAGTTTTCTAGTTCTTCAAAATCCATTATCAAAATTAGAAGTCTCCAACAAAACTGTCATGTTAAGACCAAGAGAAAGTCCTGGGAATTTAAAAAAAAATTAGGTATTTTAAATATTTTCAGATATTTCCAATATTTTTTAAGTTATCCATTTCTCAGTTATTGTTATACCTTGTGTAACATTTTCATTAATTTAAAGATTATAAATGAATATTATGTTTATTTATTTAGAAATATTACAGTTTTGGGGGGGAAAGTAGGTATTATTCTAACTGGACACTATATGTTTGCAGAAGAAGGAAAAAAATTCCCTCTTCTTATCAGACACAGCTATACTGATACCCAAATAATATGTTTAGAAATGTTTTTGGATAAGCAGCTTAATTTATTGGATATTCTAAGATCTTTCACTGTAAGTTTTGCATATGAAAAAGGAGAATTTGTCTCATTGTCTCATTTTTTCATGATTCTCTGGAATGTATTCCTTGTAGAAAGCCTTATATTTAAAGTTGTCAAACACAGTTGATCTTCAATTAGAACATGCATAAAAGTGCAAATTGTTGTAATGTCTATCTTATGCTCTACTCAAAATGAAGGAGAAATGCATAAGGTTTTATTTGAATTAAATAGACAGTCTTCATTTTACAAATGATTTGCATATAGAATGAGTGTTATTATAAGGAGTTACTAATGTAATCAAGAAGATCAATTTCTTGTTCTCTGTTTTAAGTCATGATCCAAATCTTTCATCAAGTATGTAGCTTAGAGTTTCCTGATTGGAATGTATTATTATTTCTAATCTTATTTTTCTTTGTATGTCTTATATGTCAGTGGGGTTTTCTACCTATTGAAAATCTAATTTTTGTATGTTAGATTTTTTATTATATTTAATGTAGTCTCAAATCCTTTTAAGTAAAGAAATCTTAATATGAATTTATAAAAGAATGTAATTAAACATAGCTTCTGGTGTGTTAAAAAAAATGGTTTCACCATGTTCCTCCCTTTGTGTCCCCTATGAGATTTATTTTCTCATAATCTCATAATAACATTTTACCACTTTGTATATTTTCTTGAAAATTATATTCAACTCTGTTGACATAATTCTACATCAATGGTTATTCTTTGTAGTAAAGAAACATTAACAATGTTTTTGCTGTTTTCATTCACTTTTGGTCTGTTCTTGATGGTCCTCCTTCTATTTTAGTTATAATACATTAATGTGAATTTCCCAGGAGAAAGTTTGCTGAAAATAGCCTCTCTTATCGTATATGACTGTAGCTTAGAAAGTTTACTTATGTCTGTGTTTCAAATGGCTAAATGTCCTTGGTTTCTATAATGGCAGGAGAAGGGAAGCAAATGAAGAGGTAGACCAAATGTAACAGACTGATGCAAAACATAGTTAGATCTTGTATCAGTCTATTATTCCTATGTTTTTGTACTTTTCACTATGATTTTATAGCATCCAAGGTAAATGATTTTGAGTATAGTTGATGTGCAGACTTTTTAAGATTCAACTACCAACATTTACATTATCATTAAAAATGTAATAAAGTTCAGGTGCCATTTTATCACTGCAAGTGAAGTGCCTGAATATCTGAAAAGAAGTAACTTTTGTTTATTTGTTTGTTTGAATTTTTACGTCTTGCTGGTGTTTACACTTTATTTTCCCTCAAAATAATAAAAAATGTTGTCCTGGGAGAGACCTTAGAGGTCCATACTGAAACCCAATTATGTGGCCTAGGAAATCTGGAATAATAGAGGTGATTGTAGTGCTTCTGTGTTCTGGTTTCCATCCCAGTACTATACTGGTTCTCATCTCTGGATGTATATGGTAATCATGTGGAGCTCTTTAAACAAGATTAGACCTATACCCTAGAAACACTGAAATCCAAGATTCAGAATGGGTCCTAGGCATTCCTAATTTTTAAATCTATAGGTGACTGTGATGGACTGTAAGACTGAAAACATTTCATACATTTAATTTTCCAGAAAGAATATAGGACTCAAGTGATTTCTTACTAGCAGAATTGAAATTAGAATTAGGCTACTTGATACTACCTTCACTATAAAATATTGTCTCTGTTTTTAAAGAATGGAAGTATTCTATTTGGAGACACATTTTCAGTTTAACCATAAACTTGGTAAACAGTTTCCTTGCCTGGATCCACCAGACCGCTCTGCAATTCTAACTGAATTGTTAAACTCCTCTGTGTGCTAGAGGCACTGTGTCCTTATGTGCAGACCATATCTAGAAATGAAAACTGATATTCTTGTATAGTTAACAAAAATAAATTACTGAGTTGCCATGGCAATATTACTTAATATTTTAATTATGTGTATCTTTGTGTGTGAATATAGAATTTTTATGTGAAATTTTTTTAGGAAATGCACTGATTCTCTGTTATCAACACACTTCTTTCTCATTTATTCATTCATTCACAAAGTATTAAACCTTTAACACATCTGTTACTCTTGGATACCAACGTCAGTCATCAGACTTTTTCAATGCCAACAAAACTACATGATTAAGGGTCACTTAAAGATGAATTAAAGGTTATAGATATCTTTGTATCATACAAATGTACTGCTTATTTGGCACTTTGAGATTTCTTACATAGTAATCATCCTTTGGCAATGAAAGATATTCTGTTCTTCATATATCTGCTAACTTTATTCACTCAATATTTATTGAGCATTCATTATGTACCAAATACAACATAGGAACTGGGAATACAAGATGAGCAAAATTATACCTCATTCTGGTCCTCATTATACATAAGAGCTACTGGTTAAGACAGACATGAAATATAACAAATAAATGTAGAATTCAACCTGTGATAAGTGCAGTAGCCCAAGGAGCTAAGCTAGTCTGTGGTAGGAGTCGGGCTGGATGAAGGATCAAAGGAAGGCAAGGCTTCCCTGGGATGGTGGCACTTAAGTAATCTTCAGATGATAAGGAGGCATTAAACAGGCAAAGATGGAATCGAACCCGTGTCCCCTGCATTAGCAGGTGGATTCTTAACCACTGCGCCACCAGGGAAGCCCCCAATGTTATTTATTCTTGGACCAAGTTACAGAAAAATGAATTCTTGTGAATGCATACCCTAGGAAAACATTGCTTTCTTAGATGTTTTATATAATTTCTTGCTATAGAGCAATAAGCCAACAACCAACCAATCAGTGTTTAATCTTTTTCCTTCCCTTTCTTCCTTTTCTTCTTTCAAAGAAATATTTGAATATTTATAGAATGTCTACACTGTGCCTGGCCGAATGCTAGGCAATGAGTACATGGCAGTGAAAGAGGAAGAGGAAACAAAATGAATTTGAGGAGGCTTTTGAGACAGCATAGGAACAGCTGTAATATGTGCACCAATTAGGAAAGGAAAAAGAATATTTTTAGAAACATTCCTGGAGAGTAGTTTCCATTTCTTGGTGTTCCAAAATTATGAACTGAAAAATTCTATTCCTCCAGATTCTTTATGCCCAAAGCTCCAAAAACCATTTTGACAAGGTAGGGTATAAATTAGAAAGTCCAAATTAGAATACACAGTATTCAGTAGAAGGAAGAAGAATGCTGGGAACAACCTCCTGTAAAGCCTGGACTATTTTCTTTTGATAGTGACACTACTTTTCTTTTGGGTTGTACAAAATTCAAGGGGTAGAAATAGTATCACAAAATCAGAAGTATTTTGTGTCCTTTTTCTTCTGCGACATGCTTTCCTAGGTGAATTGAGTTTGTCATTTTCCTCATTGCTGGGACCATAGCCATCTTTCTTTCTTACTCTCACTGCATGGTATGAGATTGCTACCTTCAGATACCTAGTTGGGAAGGGGGAATGGGTTCCCTCTATGCTAGATTCCCCACACATGTATCATGATATCTCAGGGGAAAAGAAATAGGAAAGACAAAAGGCCCAGCCCAGAGACACACTTCATGTTGATATGTATCTTGCTCAACTCTCCAATTCTCTCTTTTCTCCATGAACTCCATTCTGCTTTAGCAAACTCACTCTTTGTCATCACTTCTGGTTTTGCTTCCATTGCTCTGCCTGGAACTCACTGTCTCTCCAGCCTTTTCAACTCCTTTATCCAGTTCTGCACCTGTAGCACCATCCTTCCTACCTTCCTTAATCTAATGGACTTACTTGTCTAGTTCTATACAGAGATGCCTATCAAAATTGATAATTCAAATTATGATCTTAACTTTTACATGTTCTTCAGCATCTTCTTGTCTGATTTCGCAAAACAGCAATTCAAAACTTTTCCCTCCAGCTAATTATCAAACTCGATGTCCTATCCTGACTCCAGTGGAAACTTGATCAGCCTAACGGTGGGATCCAATTGCAGGATCAGTTGTTAGGAAGCAAGATTTGTGTGTGTGTGTTGGGGGGGGGTGCGGTGCTTGGAGAGTAACATCAGCAATTGACAACTTGAGGTGAGAGGTAAATCTGGGTTTGGTTGCTTCCATTGCAGCACGTGTACAGTCTCACTTGGGGCAGTGAAACTGGGAAATAAAGCATCTCTCTCTCTCTCTCTCTCTCTATCTATCTATCTATCTGCCTATCTATCTATCTTTCAAAGTATAAAGAAATTCAGGATAACAGTATATATTTTTTTACTTATCTTTGGCTGAAAATCTCTCCAAATATCTTCCTGAACTGAGATCCAGGGCCATTTTACTAATTTTGAAGGTCCATTTACTAAGATAAAAAAACAAAGAGGAATTTCACCTTGGTTATTCAAAATGGAAAAGAGCAACTGTGTATGTGGGAGAAGACTGAGTGTTAAAAGCACATTAACAGGATGGTATGTACCACTGTTTGCCTCAGCAGTTAGAATAGGCTGTCAACCAGAAGTCCAGACTTTGGCTCAGCGCCCCCGTCCTTTCTCCTCACTCTCTCCAGAGTCTTTTTTATATAAAGAAGCTGAGAGTGTAGTGTTCTTGTTGTACTTTATTTAGGAATGGCTCTCAAATTTAGACTTCCACAGAAGCACCTGGGGAACTGGGTAAAATGATGATTTCTGGACTGCATCCTACAGATTTAGATTCTGAGCTGGCCCAGTAGTCTACGTTTTAATTAATCATTCTGTGTTTCTCTATTGCTACTGCTCCAAAAATCACATTTTGAGAAAACATTGACCTACATAATGATGTCCAAACACATTTACATGAAACAAAAGACCTTTTGAAGTCCATTCTTTATTATCATTTTCTGCTATCTGCCCTTAAATATTTTGTGCTTATGTATATTACTTGTTTTCTCATGTTCTCTCTCCACTCTGTATGTACATATACATATGTGTGTATATACATATATGAATAGACGTAGAAAATCGTTCAAGATACTTCTCTCATATTGAAATTATTTTAAAAATGAAGATTTCTGTAGAACATGCAAACTCTTAAATTATTATTTATACTTTCCTTTAAAAAACATATTATTATTTCTCAAAGCTAATATTAGACTAAAAAGACATTCAGGTGGCCAGATGGTCATTGATCATAAGAGCTTTTCCACATTCATAAAATTTCCATCACTTCTAAGGAGTCCCGCATGTATTTTGGCTTCATTCTAACATGGGCTGTGAAAAATTGGTTTCAGTTCAGATTTAGAGTTTAAATGATTTACTTCCTTTTTTTCTTATTTAGAATACAGCTAGTCAGAAATGGCTCATGGTTAAACAAAATCTTAAACACAGAGCTCTTGTTCTAAATGGATTTAGTCAGCCTTAATCCAATTAAGGATTTCTTTCTTTGACCCTTTGTCAATGTCTTTGCTTATTGCTTCCAGAAATTAAGTTAGAAATTTTGCTGTAATATCTCTATCAATTTCGACCCTTTATTTATTTGCTCACAATACATGCTCACATGTGCACAGACATGCATAGAAACACACAATGTATTCATGAGATGAATTCAGAAAGATAAAATATATAAGTGGGAAGTTACCTGCTTTCATTACCATAGGACCTTCTACTTTAAATCTCCTAACTTATCTAAAAAACTAGAAGTTAAATACGAAGGAAATTAAGTGTTGGTTATGTCTACTAAAACGTTACAATTTATAATTCATAAACCACTTTTAAGGTAGAACAAACACTATTTTAAGGGAGAAATTGCCTATTGATCAATTTTTCTTCTCATATATATTTTTGTGTTTATTTTCACATGAAAGATTTATGGGGGTTTCTTTTCTGTTTGTTGTAACAAAATTTATGGCCACTTTTTCTTATCCAAAGAAATCCAAGAAAAGTGAAACAAAAATAAAACCCCTTTTGATAAGAAATGCAGAGTGCCTGAGTGAGAGGTGTAAGGAAGAGGCAAGAAGAATCATATTCTATGGTTTAATGCTCCGGGCTTACAAAAGCATGGTGTTGGAATGGTAATTGGATTTCTGAGCATTGCTTTTGAGAATAGACTGCTTAAATCATTGAAAAGGAAATCATTGCAGAAAAAAAGCAGTGAAGAATTGCACAGCCTGTTTGAGTACTTACAAAATGAGAATAACATAAGGAACAATGAAGAACTGGTTTAGTGCTGTTGAGATTTGACATCTTTAAAAACCTGATATTTTAGCTGTAGTTTTGATCTTTATTCCATTGTTGAATATAGTTCCAATGTATTTTGGACCAATATATAAATGAGAAGTCAAATAAATGAGAACTTTTAAATGTTTTAAAGAAAAAAACAACATTTTTTCCTCCAGGGGCTACCTTATACTTCTGCATGAAAAATAGATGTGGACAAGTATACATCTCTATTTTTAGTTTGTTTCACATGTTTACCGCTGAGGCAGTTTAATTGCTTTTCTTAAAATGTTAGGAGATTCTTAGGTCCCCGAACTTTCATGTTAATAGAGTGGCTGGCACAGAGGAAGCATTTCCCATTTATTTTGATGTGTGTCGGGGGTGGGGTGGGGCTTAGATGATGGAGGTGGAGGAAAATCTAGATATCAGCCTCTTAAAATCTCCAATTAAATTTCCCATCAGCAATTTTAAGTAAGACATGACATTTACTAGGCAAATCGAGTTTAAGACATGTCCCCTAGCCCCCTTTTCAACAATACTCACTATCCTTGTATGGATAGCATGGACATGGGCAAAACTCTTACCTTCAGATAACTTAAGTGTATGACTCCCACCCCAGATTTTAACATTTCGCTGCAAAATAAGCAGGAGGAAATGACAAAAGGCAAAGCACAGATTTCTGCAGAGAGTCTGTTGTGCCATTTTTCATGGAGATTGTACAGTGCAGATTTTCACTTCTCCTTGTTAGATTTGCCACAGTAGGGACATTTGTTTAGTGCACACTCTGTGCTAGATGGTCTGCTAGTTACCTCAGTTCTATATTTACTGTGCTTTTCCCAACAGCCTTTTCCTTCTTTTACAGTGAGAGAATAGAAAACCCAGATAGTGACGAAACTTTCTCAGGGATGCCATAGCTTAGATTTCATTCCACTTTTACCTGCCTCAAAAGCCCTTCTTTCCCTCTATCATGCTGTCATATATATTAAGCATTAGTTATATTTGAAGACAGTTTTGTCTTTGGGGAATATTCACTGCTTTTTGCAGATCCTTTTTATTTCTATACTCTGTTGTGAAGTTCAAGTGCAGATGTACTTTTCTTTTTGTTCAAAGTGAGGAAGGAAAGTCACTGGCAAAGTGGTAATGCACAGAGACTAGAAGAACATTCTTATTCTCCACCTGAGACCCAGCTTTATAGAGACAGTAAGAACCACTGTGAGAAAACCAGTGAGCGTCAGTGGCTTCCTCTAGTGTAAAATTTGAAATTATTTCATGAAATGATTTTCAGGGAGGAAATTTTAGAAATTAGGAGTTTCATGTTTTATCTGTGAACGATCAGTTCAGGTCAGGGTTTAAGTGCATAAATAACCAGCATTAGAGAGTTACCCATTTGAACCAAACATTCAAAATACACTTTTCTCTTTTTCCTAAGTAGTATGTTTGGGTTTTTTATTTATCAAAAAATATTCTCAGGGTGTAAAATCAAGATAACTTTGTAAAAATCATGTAAAATAATTAATTATGTAAAAAGCTATTTTATAAAATCATACAGCATAAGACACAAATGTACTCTTTTTTTTTTTTTTTTTTTTTTTTCGGTAAATAGGCCTCTCACTGTTGTGGCCTCTCCCGTTGCGGAGCACAGGCTCCGGACGCACAGGCTCAGCGGCCATGGCTCACAGGCCCCCAGCCACTCCGCGGCATGTGGGATCTTCTCGGACCGGGGCACACACCCGTGTCCCCTGCATCGGCAGGCGGACTCTCAACCACTGTGCCACCAGGGAAGCCCTGTACTTTTAAAAATAAAATTATGAATAACTGTTTTGAATTTTTTAATATTGTAAACATTATTTATTATAAAATTTCCTTACTGGATAGATTCAGACTATGTAAATAAAACATATATAAATTACTTACTTTCAAAGCAGATTAGTGATCAAGGAAATGTTCCTCTAGCATGTTTCTTTTAATTTATTTATTTTTTATTTTTGGCTGTGTTGGGTCTTCGTTGCTGCACGCAGCCTTTCTCTAGTTGTGGTGAGCAGGGGCCACTCTATATTGTGGTGGCTTCTCTTGTTGTGGAACACAAGCTCTAGAGTGCAGGCTCAGTAGTTGTGGTGCATGGGCATAGTTGCTCCGTGGCATGTGGGATCTTCCTGGACCAGGACTTCCTGAACCCGTGTGCCCTGCATTGGCCAGCGGATTCCGAACCACTGTGCCACCAGGGAAGCCCTAGCATGTTTCTTTTATAACTGGGGTTAGTTTCATGTGTTTCTAACTGTGCCCTGAGATGGGACAGTGCCTGCCACAGCATCGAAGTAGCATGTAACTAGGTTTCATGATGTCACATTTACTTTCTGTGTGATATGAGGCTAATCAGTTAACCTCCCTGAGCATGAGCTTCTCTTGTTTAAAGTAGGGCTTTAATATCTGTCTCATAACAATTGCAGGGGGAATTAACTTACCAATGTAGTAATACAGTGATGGTAGCTGGCATACTAAGTACTTAGCACTGTGTCCACAATCTCCTCATCTTTACAGGAGTTAGTATATTTACCCTCAGAACAACCTTGTAAAGTATGTCTGTACAGTCCACCTCCCTTTACATATGAGGACACTGACGGGCAGAGGGGGAGGTTACACAGCAGAGTAGTGTCAGAACCAGCGTTGGAAGCCAGATGCTTTGACTCCATAAATCAAAGTACTATGTACTTGATCAATTTAGTATGCTGACTCCCACCACCTACAACACACCAAATTTCTCTTAAAAATATCCCTATCGGGCTTCCCTGGTGGCACAGTGGTTGAGAGTCTGCCTGCCGATGCAGGAGACACGGGTTCTTTCCCCTGTCCGGGAGGATCCCACATGCCACGGAGCAGTTGGGCCCGTGAGACGTGGCCACTGAGCCTGTGCGTCCGGAGCCTGTGCTCCGCAACGGGAGAGGCCACAACAGTGAGAGCCCCGTGTACCGCAAAACAAAAAACAAACAAACAAAAAAAACCCTATCTATCTATCTATCTATCTACCTAGTTATGTGTTGAATTATGTCCCCCAAAATGATATGTTACAGTCCTAACCCCCGGTACCCCAGAATGTGACCTTGTTTGGGAAATGGGTCATTGGAGATGCAATTGGTTAAGATGAGGTCTTACTGGAGTAGAGTGGACCCCTAATGCAACATGACTTGTGTCCTTACAAGAAGATGATGTGAACACACAAAGGAAAATGCCATGTGAAGATGGAGGCAGAGACAGAGGCATGCAGCGCCAAACAAAGGAACAGCAAGGATTGTGGGCCACCCCCAGAAGCCAGAAAGAGGCAAAAGAAGACTACCCAGAGTGTCAGAGGGAAGATAGCTCTGCTGACATATTGATTTTGGACCTCCAGTCTCCAGAACTATGAGACAATAAGTTTCTGTTGTGTTAAGCCACCTAAATTTTTAGTTTGTGGTCTTCCTGATAGGACTTCTAGGAAACGCAAATATAATAGTTACATAATATTCATATAATATTATATATGTGATTGTAAGCAATGTGTCAGTGTAATAATCACTCCATAAATGTTTATTACTATCTTTTTATAGGTTAGTGGTATGGGAATCTGTGCTTATGGTGACCTTAAAAAAAAAAACTCTTCCTATATATCATTTTCTAAAGTTAAAAATCTATAAAACCTTGAAATTCTTGTATACTCCATCAGGAGACAGATATATATTTCTGTGGACACAGGTGTTTCTTTTTCCTTCAGCCTAGTAGCAAATGTACCCAGAACTTGCACTTATAATTTATGGCACCCAGGTGGGCCTCTATATGGCTGTGCCGTATTTATTTTTATTCCATCTATGTTATTTTTTTTTCTGTATTTAGATTGTAAATTCTTAGAGAGGAGGGATTATATTTTGTACTTTTGTAAAATACATAACACCTAAAACAGAATGATGTTTACACATGGGGTATATTTTTTTTTCAAATTTTGAACCACGACAAGAACTATTCTTTCAATCAGTGATGTTCACATTGGATGTTTGTAAGTGGGAACCACCATTGTTCAGCTCAATGGTGTCTTTTGTTCTCAAGGAGAACATTGCAAGAAGGTATACTAGTGTGGTAGGGCTGCCATAACAAAGTACCACAGACTGTGTTGCTTAAAACTGCTGAAATTTATTTCCTTACAGTTCAGGAGGGTACTCTGAGATCAACATGTTGGCAGGGTTGGTTTCTTCTGAGGCCTCTCTCCTTAGCTTATAGATTGGCCATCTTCTGTGCTTCCACATGCTCGTCCTCTGTACATGTCTGTGTCCTAATTTCATCTTCTTACTACTAGGGACACCACCTTAATGACTTCATTTTAACTTAATTACCTCTTTTAAGACCTGATATCCAAATACAGTCACACTTTGAAGTCCTGGGGGTTAAGACTTTAACATATAAATTTTGGAGGGACACAATCAGCCCCAAACAGAAGGCATGAAATAGCTTGTGTCTGTATGGATTTTTAGCTGAGGACTTACCTAGCTTTCGAAAGCCCTAAGAAATATTTGAAAGTAGAATTGATATGGGTAGCTAAGATGTTTCTTTAAAAGCAGATTTAGTACCATTTCAACAAAAGTCAATGTATATTAGTAATAGAATTGCTTCTCAACCTGGTCATTTTTTTTAAGTAAGAAAAATATGTATATTTAAGTTGAGAGATTTGAGATTTCATTTTTGTTGATATTTATTTTGTTGAAATACCTGATCAAACTGGCAATATATGTTTTGATTTTAGTATAGTATTGGGTTGGCCAAGAAGTTCATTCAGTTTTAAGTAAAAATAAAAGACACACTTTCATATTCACCAAGTATTTTACTGAATGATGTATTCACTAACAGAATGAACTTTTTGGCCAGCCCAATACGTTTCTATTATTTCAAGTAATAATATCTCTAAAAAGTAATGAATAGGAAGGATAAACTAATATTCTGAAGATACTAATATGACTATTCTAAAAAATATGACATGACCTCTTCAGTTGCCCTCATTGGATTTTAGATGGACTAAAAATGCATTAGTCTTGGGACTTCCCTGGTGACCCAGTAGTTAAGAATCTGCCTGCCAATGCAGGGGACACGAGTTCAAGCCCTGGTCCGGGAGGATCCCACATGCTGCAGAGCAACTAAGCCTGTGCACCACAACTACTGAGCCTGCACTCTAGAGCCCGCAAGCCACAACTACAGAACCTGTGTGGCACAACTACTGAAGGCTGTGTGCCCATGCTCCACAACAAAGAGAAACCACCGCAATGAGAAGCCTGCACACCGCAACAAAGAGTAGCCCTAGCTCACTGCAACTAAAGCCTGTCCACAGCAACGAAGACCCAATGCAGCCAAAAATAAAAATAATTAAATGAAATAAAATTAAGAAAAATGCATTAGTCTCTTAAAGGATGCACTGTCTCAGTTTGAGAAACTTGGAAGTGTAAGAAAAACAGCTAATGTGGAAAAAAAGAAAGTCTTTACATTCTTTGATGTGTAGGATTATGTGATTCTAGGAATCTGTGATTATTTCTCTCTGTACCAGAGCTTAGTAGCCTACACGGATATTAGAATTCATAGCTTTATATAACTCAAATTTATTTCTGTATGTGAGAAGGGATGTGATTCTCTTTCCTAAAAAACATCTAGTGTAGACATGACATTATCACTCTGTTATTGGTGGAGATGTTGCAAATCTTGGATGAAAATTTCTTCTCAAAGTGCAGATTTATGGTGCTGAGTATATTGATTAACATCAGGCATCATCTGCAAAGAAGAATATTAAGTAATAATTTGTAGTTTTCAGAATATTTACAGAAAAAAAGAGAAAATCCCTTACTCAGAGGGGACTTTTAAATTGACTCCAGATAACATTAACACATACTAAATACATAATATAAGTAAATTAGGCATATGCTATAATTGCTTTATGCTACCTGCAATATGACAAGATTGGGTCATGTGAGGTTCTTTCCTTAGATTTTGTCATTTTTAATCTCAACATGTCATAGACCCTATAATTTCCTTGTTCTCTAGGAATCAGATATTCAGAGCAACCACTACCATACTCACCACAGAGACTGAGGCCAGCCAGTCTTCCATGAAGCCTGGTAACCCCTACTTACTTCTAGAACTGGCCTTTTCTTTCACTCAAACTAGGCATCACACTGTGTTTTAAGTTTAAGAGCTAGTCTCCCCTACTCTTTCTTAGCACGGTATCCCCCAGACTCACTCCCTTAGAGCTGTCCTTCTAATGGAGATGCAGGATTGGATAGAGGATGCTTCCTTCTCTGGAAGCATTACTGTGCTGGATTAATAATCTCCTTCCAGAAGTCATAGGAGTCATTTTTATTCCAGCTTCCTCCCTTTTCTCTAATGTGTTCTCCCCACTGTCCTTGTTGAGACACCCCTGTTTTATATGACATATGGTACTTGTCTAGAGGTTGCCAACTCAATTAAATGTTAATTTCAAGCCTAGATATACATAATACAAGCAGTGGCAGAGTTTCTCATGTGCACTTTGATGTAAGCGTTGTTTTAGTTTGTTTTTTTGTACCATATTATTTTGAGGGGCTCTTGTTCCTATAAGTTACTTACATCATCTGTAGTTCTGTTTTCAGGATTTTTCTTTCTGCATCATGGAGACTAGATTAATTGTGATTGATATATTGTTGTTTTTTATACATATGTTATTTTATTCTAATTATAGTTTTCATTTGATTTATGTTCCTAATTTTAATAATTAAAACACAAATGACTATACAAGTATTTTCTTCAGCCAAAATTAATAACGTGTCAGATTCTTATGGTTACAGTAAGGAAAAATGTTTTTGAAAATGTGTTAATACTTAATTGCAATTTAAAAAAAATTATCAGGGACTTCCCTGGTGGTGCAGTGGTTAAGAATTCCCCCTGCCGGGCTTCCCTGGTGGTGCAGTGGTTGAGAGTCCGCCTGCTGATGCAGGGGACACATGTTCGTGCCCCGGTCTGGGAGGATCCCATATGCCGCGGAGCGGCTGGGCCCATGAGCCATGGCCGATGAGCCTGCACTCCAACGGGAGAGGCCACAGCAGTGGGAGGAGGCCCAGGTACCACAAAAAAAAAAAGAATCCCCCTGCCAATTCAGTGGACACGGGTTCGATCCCTGGTCCGGGAAGATCCCACATGCCACGGAGCAACTAAGCCCGTGTGCCACAGCTACTGAGCCTGTGCTCTAGAGCCTGCAAGCCACAACTACCAAAGCCCGCACGCCTAAAACCCATTCTCCGCAACGAAGAGAAGCCACTGCGATAAGTCCGCGCACCGCAACGAAGAGTAGCCCCCACTCGCTGCAAGTAGAGAAAGCCTGCACGCAGCAATGAAGACCCAATGCAGCCAATAAATAAATAAATTAATTAATTAATTTAAATAATCAGCTGATTGGCTCTGCCAGATTTATACTTGCTAATCCTTCACTCATGAATACTAATCTTCTCTTGTTTAGCCTCAATTTCAAACTTTTTAAGGTAGCAATGCATAATGGTGTATGCAGTCATAATTACTTTCAGAAACAAATTTTAAATCAGTACAGTATATGATAGAATGAATATTAACTCATAATATCTCCAAGTTATGTTATTTTACATTTTTAAAATATATTTTAAAATATAATTTAAAATTTATAAATTAAATTTATAATTAATGCAGAAGGTAGGAATTTACTATGAAATTTTATGAGAGAGAAAAATCTTACAGCATTTCATATACAAGTGACTTTACATATTAGAGTTTTAGGTAGGTAATCATTTGGAGTATTTATTGACCAACACTAGTGATATTTATTTTCAGGACTTGGAACGCATACATTCTTCAAGGACTGAAAAAAGGTATGTATTTGTTAATGGTAAAAGTGATCTCTTTTATGACATCTATTTTTTGTTTTTTATAAATTTATTTATTTATGATTTTTGGCTGTGTTGGGTCTTCATTGCTCTGCGCGGGCTTTCTCTCGTTGCGGCAAGCCGGGGCTACTCTTCGTTGTGGTGCACGGGCTTCTCATAGTGGTGGCTTCTTGTCGTTGAGGAGCACGAGCTTTAGGCGCGCGGGCTTCAGTAGTTGTGGCTCACAGGCTCTAGAGTGGTGGTGCACCGGCTTAGTTGCTCCGTGGCATTTGGAATCTTCCAGGACCAGGGCTCAAACCTGTGTCCCCTGCATTGGCCGGCGGATACCGAACAACTGCGCCACCAGGGAAGTCCCTGACATCTAAAAATTTGACATGGCCCTAACTCTGCGAGAAAAAGAATAGAAAAGTGATTTAAAAAATAAGAGCATGAGTTCAAATTCTGTTTTTTTTTTTTTAAATCAGTGTCTTCTGAGAAGAAAGGATAAAAATAGTTTCTACTTCTCATAGGATTCTTTTGGAGGGATTGAATAAGATAATGGTACATGACAAGCACGCAGGAATGCAGCTACTCTTAAAATTAATCTGCTGTGTTCTCCTGTCCCTGGTGAAGACAAAGCAGTTTTCTGTCCCTCTAGTTTTACCTTTGCAAGAATGTCATATGAACGTAAATATACTGTATGTAGTCTTTTTAAAGTCTTGCTTCTTTTTTCACTTAACATTTGACATTCATCTACTTTGTTCCACGTATCAATAACCAGTTCCTTTTTATGTTGAGTATTATTCCATTGTGTGGATATGTCACAGCTTGTTTATCCATCATCGATTGAGGTTTTTGCCTTCTTACCAGAAATAAAGGAGAGTTTTAATTGCTTGACATTGTTGCCATCATTTAGTATTATCAGGATTTCGTCTAATAGTTATGTAGTGGTGATGTATTTATTTAAATAAGAAAAGTACATTTTCATCAAGCATATGAAAGTATAAAACAGTCTACAGACTAACTGGTGAATACAAATTTGTACATTTTCTTCCAAGAGAATTTCAAATTTCCTCCTTTACTTCAGACTTTTCAGGAGGAGAAGCTCTGTTGAATTTCACTTTTTTTCTATGAGTTTTATAAGGCACTGTGAGGCACTCTGAAAATTCAAAATTTTATAAGAAATGGTCCCTGTCTTCAGATCGCTCATAATTTATTGGAGTTTGGAGCCCTGAATAGAGGCCTAGGACTATTTAGGAGAGAGACCACAGTACAGCGCAGCAGTTAAAAGTGTGAATTTTGTTGATCGGCCAGTATGGATTTGAAAAATGGTTGTGCTGTTTATGACCACAGGACATAAGAGAGCTTTGAATGATCAGATTTGGACATTTAAAATTACCTTCATTTTTTTTTTTTTTTTTTTTTATGCTGTACGCGGGCCTCTCACTGTTGTGGCTTCTCCCGTTGCGGAGCACAGGCTCCGGACGCGCAGGCTCAGCGGCCATGGCTCACGGGCCCAGCCGCTCCGCGGCATGTGGGATCCTCCCCGACCGGGGCACGAACCCGCGTCCCCTGCATCGGCAGGCGGACTCGCAACCACTGCGCCACCAGGGAAGCCCTACCTTCATTTTTGAGCTAACTATAATAATACTTAATCTTTTTCAGTTTTCTTTAGAACCTTTAAATGTGGATGGTAGTGTATTCAAAATAACGGAGCAAGTAGAATGGTGAGCTGCAGGAGATAGAAGAACCGGGGAAAGAGAAAAAGGGAGGTAGAAAAAGGGAGGTGTTCTGAGTAAAACCTTATGTCTGTGCCATCTTAAATCAGCAAATTCTTTCATATTATGATTTACTTAAGTACAATTCATATCCCATTATAAGCATCAGGGTTTTTTGGGGACAAATGGGCTTTCACTTGTGGCTGTAGTCCTTCAACTGTTGACTCTGTGCTTAGAATTGCACTGCAGTCATTTGTGTGGGTTCTTGATTAAAGCATAAATAGAAACTTCCAATTGGCTTTGAAAATTCTTCTCTGGGTCAAAGTATACTCAAATGTTTTTCTCACAGATACAGGTATATGTTCCTCTAACCACCATTTAAGAATGAACTGAACATAAGCATTAAGTATAAATACGAGAAAAAAAAAACGCTTTGTAAAAAAATGCTATTTTAAACAAAAGGGAATATCACTGAAGATTTGAATATTAGACAACAGCAAAAAAGGCAAAAAGAGAGAAAAGCAAGAAAAGCTATGGAAATGCATTTGAGATGTTTGTTACCATCTTTACAAACTCTTCTGAAATTTAAATTTTCTTGGCACACACATTTTTTGAATAAATATGAGAAAAAACTATAAATATACATCACTGTGATGACACAGCTAAATTTAAGTGGTAACAAAATATATTATGGATGCTCCGTTTTTAAATTAGGATGTCTATTTTAGCCCTTGCAATTTGTTTCTAATTAAATGCTTCAAATTTAAAAGCTGCATATAGAATCTATTTTCCTCAAGATCCAAACCTGTACACGGCTTTTATTATTTGTTCATTCCCTTAGTCCTCAGACAATGACCATTTTTGCTTACCTTCTACATATCAAGAACTACAAAAAGCTTTGAGGCACAAAACTGAATAATATCTCCTTCCTAACGCCAAGGTGCTAACTCAAATGTGGGATAAAGTTTCCATAGGAGCCCCTATGGAAAGAGAAGACAGACGTTGACTCAGTAATGTCTGGGCTGCAATCAAGGATGAATAGAAAGACTTTCCTATCACAGATGACAGCATTTAAGGAGATGAGGAAGTGTTGAGCTGCATGTTTGGATTCAGGCTTGGGGAAGCAGATGCTCTATGCAGGTTTTAGTATTGTAAGTATCAAGACAAGGAATAACAGAAAACAACTAGGGTTTGGTCATGAAAGAACTTGCATATCATGCTACAGATATATCTGTTTATCTGCCACTTACTGAGA
This sequence comes from Phocoena sinus, assembly GCF_008692025.1. Taxonomy (NCBI): domain Eukaryota; kingdom Metazoa; phylum Chordata; class Mammalia; order Artiodactyla; family Phocoenidae; genus Phocoena; species Phocoena sinus. The sequence goes on from NC_045779.1 coordinate 27,644,804, forward strand.
GGGAGTCAGCATACTATATTGGTCAAGTAGTGGATAATGCTCTGGTTTGTGGAGTTAAAATGCCTGGCTTCCAACACCGGTTCTGACACTCCTCTGCTGTGTACCTCCTCATCTGTGAATAGAGGTGGCCATACACACATATCTTACAAGGGCTAATTATATAAATGCCTGCAAAAATGAGAAGATCATAGCCACATTGTTAAGTACTTAGTATGCCAAGTACCATTATTACATTACTACATTGGTTGGTTAATTCTCCCCACAATTTTCATGAGCTGGATGTTAATGACCTACTTTACTGAAGAGAAACTCATGCTCAGGGAGGTTAACTGACAAGCCTAACATCACATAGGTAGTGAATGACACCACCTAACAAAGCACCATTGGAGGTTTTTTCTGCAATTAGAAAATAACTTCAGGGAGTTTTGCCTCTATGACTCTATGAATTGGGGAATCATTGACACTAGTTAGGTAAAAAGCCCAAAATGAAGACAAGGAGAATAACTAGTGTGTCCTGGATATTTTTATTTTCAGTTAATGTTTGGGAACTCACCTCTCACAGCCTGAAGCTTCTGTCTTATCCACCCATGAGCAGTAGAGCTGGTTGGTTGCCTTGTGGTGAGAATGTGGACTGGGAATCTTATCCCACAGGAAGAGCTTGGAATATATGAGTTTCATGCATGTTCACTCAGTCTCTTCCTATGAAACCCTTAGTTCCCGCTGGTACAGAGTGGGTACTTGGGGCATGCCCTGTGATCACAATCTCAGTGCCTCTGGGAACCAGGCAGACACTGAGGAAAGCAGCAGGATTAATTCCATAATAGTTTCTTAAGTTAATTCTTTGGATGCAGAACATCTTTCTTTGAATTTTTCTGGAAGCCCCTTTGTTTAGCTTTAATTTTCCCATTTTTTGATATTGACTTGGATAGAAAAAGTGCTTCACTATCCTCTTAATTCTATCCTAATAAATAAAATAACACAAATTTAACGATGAATAGTGACCTCCAATGCCAGTGAAGTGGTAAAGTATGGCGTGGATGAATTGGGGAAAACATGCCACACCTAAGCAAACGTACCTTGTAGTTCTGCTTCACTGCTGATGGATGAGGCCCCAGTATTTTCATTTTTTTCAGTTTTTCAGTGGAAGCTAGAGTAGTGGGATCTTATGTTTTATCTTACTTTTCTTTTTGTGGATACGTAATTAAAATAAAACATACAAAACAATACACTGTGTGGGCCAACAGTATGAGAGCCAGCCAAAACAGGCACATTGTGTAACCTCCCAGTCAGCTGCCTCTTTCTGGGTAAGGAGAATATCAGGAGACTGCTCAGCAGAAGACAGAAATGGTTAGATCCGCATGCTAGATAGATCACTCTAGCAGACCCATTTGTCTACTGTGTCATTATCCTAGAGGTTGTAGTGAAACCATGAAAGAAGATAAAATTTCCAGAGAAATGGAAAAAGTGGAACAATCAGAGAGTCCTGGTTGAACCCTAGGCATAACCAATAATGAGAGATGGGCATATAGAAGAAACAGAAGGAGTAATCAGAGAGGAGAAAAAGTTTAAAAGAAGGACACATCATATACTTCAGAAGGATCCAGTGAAATAAAGACAAAGTCCTTTGAATTTACTGGGAAATTAATAGGAGGAGTTTTGGTAGATGAAAAAATGGTAGTGGCCAGTATATGCTACTCTTTTGAGAAGTTTAGATTAGGAAGGAAAGAATAGGTGTTGAAAGTCAGTAGAAGGGGAATTAGCTATCGGGAAAAAGTTTATTTTTATGAAAAAGACTTAAAAATATTTATTATCAGGGAAATTTCTATAATGCTTACCCAAAAGGTGGAAAGAAACTACTTTTTATTAACAACTACCAAATGCCAGTTCCAAGTGTGTTTAGGTTATCTCATTAATTCTCATAACTCTGCCAAAAGCTAGCTGAACACCCTTCTTTTATAGATGTGGGAAATTTAGTTTCATAGAAGTTACATATCTTTCAGGAAGTTATGTGACTCTATAATCAATATTTATCCTTCTGTTTGTTATCCACCCAATAGCTGTTCTAGAAAGATTTAAGATGATTTAGAAGAATAGTTAGTACATAATCATGAACCAGGAGAAAACGAGTCTGTACTTTTTTCTTTATAGCACACTATCAGAGCACTATATTTGTTTTAATTTTTATATTAAAACTGTATTACATGTTCCATTTGCTTCTTGCATATCAGGAAGAACATATCATGTTCTAGTTTTGTTTGGGAAATAAAACATTAAAAAAATGTTTTCTCTCATCTCTTCATGAAATGAGGGGGAGAGGTCTGCTGATATTTAATATTAATTTATATTTTGTTATCAATAATAAATTATGCTATAAAATTTAGAGCTTCATATTTGGACAGGATCAAATTACCTTCATTTTATTTATTTGCAATGTGTTTGAATTAGTTGAAAAAAACATGGGCTCCCTCTTGTGACAAAATCAATGATCTTAAATGTTTTTCTGTGCCAAACTAAATCACTCATCTATGCCTTTTTGTTTTCAAATAATATTATATATAAAATTATTTAATCATTTATAGTACTTTCTTTGATAATTAATTCTTTCAGTTTTTTTTAAAAAGAGACCAATATTTGATTATAATTTGTATTAAAAATGTGTATATATTTTAAAATATTGAATTTTAAAGTTATGTTGAAAATACCAAGGAGAAGAGGAAAGAACAGATTTGTCTTCCCTTCTTTTGCATTTTATATGCACTACTTTATGTTTCTGAAAACTCTTTGGAGAAATTAGTCCTTGTAATATTTTAACTGGCTGGCACTCCAAGCTACGCATACAATTTATTTTATATTCTAAATGTTCCCCATGCTTGATAGATGTGCTTGTATTTCTCAAAATATGTGGTATTTCTCTCTGTTTTGCTCTACAATCTATCCACGTGTATTGTTTCTACATTCCCCAAGGAAGCAGCACGCACACTGAACTATTAGGAACGTCCACAATGAGAAAGTCTAACAAGAACAAATTAAATTTTCAGCTATTTTTTTAAAGGAAGGTTATATGCTATGTTTGCATGTGTGTGCATGAAAGAGTGTAGTGGGGGGAAAAATCACTTAATAGTTAAATTCTGGGACCCAGCTCTGAAAGGGTCTTTTAAGGTCATCTCAGTACCAGGCTATGAAATAAAAGAACTGGATTTAATCTTGGCCCTATTATGGACTACCTACATATCCTTGGGAAAGTCATTTTCCTTCTTGGAATGTCTATTTTCTCACCTGTGTAATAAGGTAATTAACCCACATCAGTGATTTTCAACTTATTTTCTGTGTAAACACATCTGTGGGAAATAACATATTTCTGTGACTCACTTGAGTATTAATTATTGAGGCAATGTCTGTGGGGTGATAGAATAGGGACTTTGGCAGCCTGTGAATGAAGATATCAGGAGTGAGGGCTGTAAAACACAGCCCAAGACAAACATATGTTCTGGAGCTGACAGGGGTGCCATGTAAGGGCCATTCCCCACTGGATAATCGTAAACAAGCTAGATTCCCAGTTTTATATTTTATGTTCTATAAGGCTAAACCATTTTGGCATTGCCATATTGGTAGGTAGTATGAGAGCCAGGACTGAGATTTTACTCTCCTACCCATGTTATTCTTTTTCTATTTCTGTAATTGATAAATGGTCCAGCATTTTGCTGGAGTCATAAACTATAGGTTAGATATTGTCCACCAATTTCAAAAACTTAAATGCAGGGCATGAGCTTTCTTTCCACTCCAAGTGCTGTCAGTCTGCTATGATTTTGCACAGCCTACTTCAGTCATTTATATTACTTCTGAGACTCCAGGAGGCCATTGAGTTTGTGGCCTGAAATGACATATCAGGAACTGGGGTCCATTACCTATGTCACTAGTGTTGCATTTTGCCCAGAGAACTTCTATGTCACCAGCATCTCCTCAGGTTGAATGACAAGCTTCTCTAGGGATCAGCCACCAGGTTCTTCACCTGCTCAGGAATGCACCCCACTTCTGAATCATCTTGTCTGGATTCCTACACTCTTCTTAGTGTCATATTCCTGGGCTTCTCTCCTTTTGGAGTGGCACCTGTGTGGACTACTTGCCTTGTCTTTGATTTTCCTTTGATTCCTGGTGTCCATTTCCCAGATCATATGCTGGTCCACAGTCTGTGGCCCATTGACCAATCCTTCCTTTTACTCTGTACCTTGTCCAAGTGCTGATTCATCTGAGATCAGTCAAGATAAAATGAGCCACAGCAATGGCTAGCAAGATATTTAACACTGTCATTTGTCCACTGCTAGTTTAGGCTAAAAACATTTATTGGATGAGTGCAATGTAGTAATTAGATCCCTTTTGCATTAAGAAATTTGGTACCAGATGAAACCCTTTGTGGGAAGCTCAGGACAGAGAACTGCTTCTGATCCTTCAGAGAGATATGAAAAAATAAGATGGACATGGGTATCTTGGTGTGGACAGCCAGAGCTAGAAATGCATGTGTGTATTTGTTTATTCAAGGAAATCTATTGTTTACCTTCTAATACTGTTTTAAGATTCCACTGAGAAAGAGAGACATGAAGGAAGGGAATACATTGTAATGCACATCGTATTGTGGGTGGTGGTAGAACATACAAATTTTGTATATAAGCAACCACAGGACCCCTTATTGTGCATGGTAGCTTTCATGCTGAGAGAAAGATTTTTGTACGGCTTAATATATAAATGAGATTATATATAAATAACCAGAGTCAATGTCATTTTTTGTTGCAGTTATTAAAATAGATAAATTACTAGGAAGGGGCTCCATAGGTGAGAGGAGGAACCTTCCATTTAGTAGCAACTACCCTCCAGCCCAACCACCCTATGATACATACAAACCTAGTTTTTTATCTTAAGCCTTATATGGCTTGTGTTCCTGTGCATGTGTGTGAGAGTGTGTGTAAGAGTGTGTGTTTGGGGTGTGGGGGGGAACTGGGTAGGAAGAGAGTTTAGAGGTTTTTTGGTTTGGTTGTTGATATGTTTAAATTGATGGACAATTTCCATTTGATGACTTGTTATAAATAATGTTAATTCTGAAAAGTTTTTTTTTTTTTTTTTTGTCTCAATTCAGTTTCTGGCTCCCTACATAGTGCACAAACAATTTATGAAGAGAGATGATGTACAATTTTCGTACAGGATTATTCACACTCTAGAATTTGTGCTACCATAACAAAGCACTAGTAGAGACTCTTTCTTTTTTTCTGCAGTAGGGAAATATCAGTAACTTTGGAGTATCACCTCTGTGACTCTGAATTGGGGAATCATTGACCCTAGGTGGGTAAAGAGCCCAAAATGAAGATAAAGAGAGCATCTATCTTGCCTTTCCTGAATCCTGGGGATTTGTACTTTTAGTTAATGCTTGGGAACTCACCTCTCAAAGCCAGAATCTTCTGTCTAATCCATTGGTGAGCAGTAGAGCTCCTGGGTGACTTGTCCAAACAGGGACTGGGAATCTCATCACAGATGAAAGTCTTAGGATATACGAGCTTCACGCATGTCTACTCAGTCTCCACGTTTAAAACTCTTAGTGCCATGCTTGGTGCAGAGTGGATGCTGGGGTCATGATAGTTCCTTTCTCTTTCTCTCAGCTTTGCATTCTTCCAAAAGAAATTCAGAATATGAACTGCTATAATAGTCTCTGTTTATCCTCACATGTAATGATAATATGCAAATATCCAGCAAACATGAGATCCAGTCCCTTCCAGATAATGGAACAAAAATATTAAAGGTTTGTGAACTAACTGATTTTCTTCCTGATTTCACTGTTTCTATGCTAATTGCAGAATGACACCCTCTCAGGAGATTAAAAAAATAAATCCTTAAACAACAGAATTTTGCCTCTCCTATAATATGTCTATATTTATATTGATCTTTCTTTTTGTCTTTTTAAATTGCTGTTTTCATTCAGGACAGAGCAGGACTGCAGAAAGTGCATCCTCATCCCAAATGCAAAAGTGGCGGGCTTTGAAGCACTTAGCACCTTCACAGCAAAGAGAGAAGGGATGTTATGTTCCTTGATGGATTTAGGAGAGAAAAAATGTCTTATGATCTTGTTTGAGTACTGCTTGCAAAGCTCTTTCCCATTACTAAAAGCCCTTTCCTTTATAGCTGTATTCTCTCTTCCACCATAAATGTCCCCACATGTTCTTTGGCTAAACCTAGCGGCTGAGTAAGGGATTTGCTTCTTTTAACTGTTCAGTGCCTCTGTGCAGTGCTTCCTAACCCTGGCTCCCCAAGAAAGTTTCTGAGTCATAACTCAGAACATTAGTCTTTTGAAGCTAAGGTTCAGAAGCAAGGCATTTTCATATCATGGGTGTTTAATAAATCTCAACTGAATAAAACAATGGACTTAATTAAATTTTTATGTTGTTTTCTCAAAACTATACTCTCTCCCCTAATTGATTTGCATTATTAATTTTATTCTTCCATCCAATCTTTCTAATTTGTTCCTAATATGAGGAGGCAGTAAGGGGAAGGGGTGTATGGTAGTGTGTTGATACATCCATTTGCTCACATAACTGCCTCATTATTGCTTTCACCACATTCTAGTGCAAAAATTTAAGTACCTGTCTCCCTAGAGTAGATTTTGTGATCCTTGATGGAGGGACCATGTCTTTCTCATTTTCATGTCCCAGGACACAAGCTCATGTCTGAATTTGTAGAAGGTGTTCAGTTAAAAAAAAAAATGAATGAATGGATTAGTTATAGCACTGTTCAGATTTTTGTTTAAAAGATGCGTGAAAAGTTCTAGAAGTATTTAATTTAGGCATACATTAAAGCTTTAGCTATTACTCCAAAAATATGGTTTAAAATGATACCACCTAAGTGACTGGGTCAGAATTCATTAAAACTAACAAAGAAAAAATATAATTTGGTTCTGATGCAGTTTACATAACACATTAAGGAATGCTTACTAAGAAGATGACTGCTTTTAAAGGGCCTGGGAGAACAGGGAAACTTTTGACAGGGGAAATCAGAAATGTGCAGTCCAGTGAAGAATTGAAGTACTGGGAGTAATAATATGGGCTGATGCACTCAATGTAGCAGTAATGCTCTCTGAGAAGGATAGGAAATAATTCAGTTCCTCCAGACTGCATGGAAGCTAAATACAGTATGACAAGAAATAGTAGCAGTGCTCATTATGTCTGATTGCTAATTACCCCTTTGAATGATTCGGTTATGCCTGCTACTACATAATTAGTTTAGTAATTTATGGCTGCAGCACAAACTAGTATTTTAATTGTTGAAGCACAGTTTTCACAATACCTACAGTTCATATAATATCTTTCTTTTTTATTCAATTCCAAATTGCTTTTTTGAAGGCCTATAAAAGAGCAAAAATCCTTGAATTTTTTCCACATTATTTCATGCAAAAGTTAGGTACTTTATGGAATTTTATTTAACTTTAAACTTCAAGAAAATAACATCTTATTAAGTCCTGTTTCATTGTGCTTAATTGTTACAATTTTTTGAGCAAAAGGGTTGAAATTTTTTAGAAGATTCTATCAAGTGACTCAATTTAACAAGATGCCAAATTTCATGTTCCAGAAAGACATTGAACTTTTGATAATTTAAGTAGATAAATTTCTACTTCATGTGTGGGTTCTGTTTCTCCTGGATATCACCTAGGAGTAGCCAGTGGAGGACAGCTGTTCCCCACTCTTACCCAAGTTTGGTGTGGTGAACAAACAGGTAAAGAACTAGATTGTAGGAGGGTTCTAATATTATCCTCTATTCCTATTTGAGTAATGTGATTAATTCTAGCCAAAGAAAGTAGAATTGAGTCACCGTGGGTACATTTTGGTCTTGGATCGTTTATTTCTTGAATCCACCTGCAGTCCGCCAATACTGCAGCTACCTTGATGGGTTTTGTAGTGGGGTAATGGTCATTGTCTTAAAATATTTTGTCACCGTTCATAAACACTTATTTTTAGTTCAACATTCCCATCAACTTTTAGGTTGTTTCCCAAATTCAGATAGTGTTAAGAAACTAAATCTAACGAAGTTCCCTGGTAGTCTAGTGGTGAGGAATTGGTGGAGATGCTGCAAGCCACACGAGGTGGCCAAAAAAGAAAAAAAAAACTAAATCTGAGAGAGAGAGAGAAAGAGAGAGTGAGAAGTTGATATTATGGTATGCTAAAAAATTCTGATGATTCCAATATAATTTCAGGTTTTCAGCCCAAAGGCAACATTGACCAATTAAATTCACATGACAATTTCAAGTTAATTATATATTTATTTTTTTTATTTGTGTAAATAGTGGACACATTTGCCAAACTGTTGAGTAATATTATGAATTAGGATCTGACTTAAAATATGCCTTATTTAGATTTTGGATTATGAGGGCTTGAATTCTGAGAGAGCTGTTAGAAAAATTTTGACTTAAAATCAATGTAATTAAGACTAGATAATTTTCACAATGAGAGGGAGCAACATAATGCTTAGAATAACAATTTTTTTTAAATCTCATTAAGCATTTGGTTTTGCCATCCCTAATATATTAAAATGAGTGCTTTGAATGTTAGTTGACAATACCACAGACACATTTGCCTTATGGCTCAGAGTTTTTATCTCGCAACTCAAAATTAAGAATGTTTGGCATTACTTGCAGCTCCCCTTTGCTTTCTACTTGGTACTTTTTTTTGTTGTTTTTTGCTATAATACGATTCAAAATGCCCATGGTTTGTACTTGCTATATTGTTTCTGTACCTGATATTTACCAGTGAGGGATCAATGTTCTAAAGGGCAACCCTGACTGTGTTATTTCAGTGAACATCAGGCTGGTGTTTATTACAGACTGAATCTATGCCCTTTATTGCCAACAGTCTTACTTGAATTATGTGTTCCTTGACCCATTTAATAAATGGTTCCCCACAGATAAGGCAGTGTTCAACTCTTCCTTTTTTCTCTAGATGCTTTTTTTTTTTTTTAAATTCTTACGCATAAGGCAGTCTGTCTAACCATCAAAGCATCATATTGACCTTTCCAACTTTGTTCAGGGTGACAGTTGGCTGGTTGTTGATGCTTCTTTTTTTCCTAAGTTGCTAAGTAGAGAGCTAACAGAATTGTGTGCTTCCAGAGTCTGAGTCCAGTCAGCTATCTTCAGATGTGTAGTTCATTTGGCATTACTTATTTCAATTCTAATTGTTGATAACCTAAAATAGAATGCAGCTATTATAAAGTGTATAAATATATCAGTAATAAGTTAGACACAAAATATTACATCAGTAATAAGTTAGACACAAATTTTACATGTAGATAGATTTTTGCCAATATTATAAAGCCCAATAACATATTACCTTTTAGTCTATATTATGAAATTATTTTGGTTCTCTTCGCACTAGTAAAAACAATGAAGAAAACATTGCTTATCAAAATTGATATGGTATGTTCTTAAATGAATTAATTTTTATAGAACTCTTTAGAAGGAAAATACTATAAATCTTGTAAGTCTCAGCCAGCTCAAATTTTTTCAAGAGTTAAAGAAATGTTGTCATGGCTTTCAGAATTGCATGGTTCACAGAACATTATTGTATTTGGTGTTGAACTTTTCATGCCTTTTTCTACACTTCCTCCTTGACCTTTAATTTTCTAAATATAAAATGTAATAGATTATTAGATAAAAATATTTAAAAGAAAGGGAAAATGTTCTTTGCATTTCTGTATATGTATATCACCTATAGTTAAGATATTTTTGGACATTTTTCCTCAGGAAAAGTTAGCCCATTTCCTAATATTATAAATTTGATTTACAGTGATCACCTTTATCTTATTTGAGTACACTGCTTAAATACTTGCAGTGCAGTATGTCCTACTGTGTTTCATCAGTGCTTTTAAATAATTAATTAGACTGACATAGAATTTGATAGTTCTAAGTGTTAAGAATTTTAGTCATAATTCCTTGATATATGATATTATATTGCATCATATAACTTTGTATAAATATGTAATTTTTTATACTCACACCCTCACATATACATGTGTGGATGTATGTGTGTACATATACATACAATATACAATTGGAGTTCTTGGCTGTTTACAAGTTCAACATCCAGAGGTGCTTAACAATCTCTAGAGACTCTTGTATTCAGACATGATATCTCTAAAAACAAGGGAATGAGGGAGGAGTGAGTATGGACATCATGGTTGGTGAAGAAGTAATATTTTGGCATACTAGTTATTTATTTGTTTTGTTAAGTTTATTGAGCTATATGCCAAGAATATAAATAGGAATATAAATAGGAGCAAGCCAAACTCCATGCCCACAAAGAGTTTAAAATCTAACAAGAGAGATAAATGAACACACATAATTTATAAGCAGTCAAAACAAGAGACTGCAATCAGAGAAATAGACTGAAAGTGCTCATCTGACCCAGAGAAAGGAAAGGACAATTAATTTAGTCTTGAACAATTGTCTCAGAGTGATGCTGATATTGTCCTCGTTCAGGGTCACAGTATTAATGACATGAGCATTTCTTGTTAAGAAATGAATTAAATGTGCCTCATAGTTTCATTAACATTATCTCAAAAAAGTTTCATTGGTTTTAAAAAAAATTGTGTACTTTGGGAGCATATAGGTACAAGCAGACAAAAAGAGCATTTTAGATCCTTAAGTGGAAATGAAACTTTGACTGCCTTTCTGTTTGCAAAATTTTGTACCATTTTATGTTTGTATGTATGTATGTATGTTGTTTGCCAAACCCAGGTGTAGGCTAACTCAGTCTCAAACATAAAAGACTAGCAGAAGTTATGATTCTGGTATAAAAGCATGCTTAAAATTGGATATAATAGAGGATTTCATGCACTTCCAGAATTCCAGTGTCAGAAGTAGCACAACTCTGGTCTCAAGGCAGACTGGATGCTTCCACAAAGAACAAAAGGAGGTAGGGTCTCTTCCAGGTAAGGCAGACATTATGGACAGAATACCTATCCAGACCAGAGTCATTCTAGAGATGCAAGATGGGGGCAGTGGTAGCCAGCATCACGTAGATGAACAATTAGACATCTACAAGTTCAGTGCTTGTTTGGGGCAGTGGGGTAAACCTTTTTTGAAAATCTGATGTGAGCTTTTGAACTCTTCCCGGAAAATTGCACACATACATACAAACTGCTGTTATATAATTTCAAGGACTTCATAGACTAACTGAAACCTTTACCGAGTTAAGGACCAGAGGTTAAATAGAGACAGGTATAATGGAAGGAGGGTATTTTCCTTCAGCTGAGAAAGAGCCTTACATCTCAGATCAGCCTGACTGGTGTTCAAGATTACATCCTTATCCTGGACACTGTATTAAAACCACGAGCTGGAGGTCTGGGGGCTGGAGGTCATTCAGCTGATCTGGCCACGTGCACTGGCGGAATCTTTGTTGTCAACTCTTTGTGCTCTCTCTCATTTGGTGTATTCTTTCTCATTGAGTTTAAGAACTAATTCATACATTTAATACTCAGGAAGCTGTTGTTTAACATTCATTGCTCAGTACCTCTTTTTTAATCTCATAATTCTCTGCCATAATAAAGTCACAGCTTTTCGGGAGAATGGACAGTGTCATTCATTTCTGAATCTCTGTTCCCAGCGCAGTGCCAGGCACGTAGGAGGAACTCAGGAAATCTTTATTTTATGAATGAATAAAAGCCAACAGCTATATTGTGTACAGCAGGTTTTGCTCTGTGCTAGAAACTAGGATACTCTTCAGAGCTTCAGAAAGACTAAATCAATGCATAAAATATTCACGTAATCTGCAACAAGTTATTTTTTTTTTTTTTTTTTTTTTTTTTTTTTTTTTTTTTTCTTTACGCGGGCCTCTCACTGTTGTGGCCTCTCCCGTTGCAGAGCACAGGCTCTGGACGCGCAGGCTCAGCGGCCATGGCTCACGGGCCCAGCCGCTCCGCGGCATGTGGGATCTTCCCGGACCGGGGAACGAACCCGTGTCCCCTGCATCGGCAGGCGGACTCTCAACCACTGCGCCACCAGGGAAGCCCCAACAAGTTATTTTATATGGATTGAATTGGGATAAAAATACGCAGTATAATATAAAATGCACTGCCATGCAAAGGGGAAAAAAAATGAGCCAAGCATAGCAGAGAATTTGGGAACAATGACTGGGGAACAATTTTGAAGTAGAGACCTATTATATGAGCAAATCTCTGGCTGTTAATCGGTCTCTCCTGATTGTTCAGCTAATGTCACTTCAAAACAGCCTGTGCTTTCTTCATGTTAACTCTATTTTTCTTATTGAAATTCCTCAAGGCTTCAGGCCTGGATAAGGGATACCTTGAGTCTGGTATAAAAGATAAGGCATTCACTGTGGAATACAAAACAGAAAAGTGGGATTATTTTCTTCCAACAGGAAAAAAAAAAAAGTTTATTATGAGAGAAGAAGAGGCTTTTTAATTAGAGTAGGGAAAACAAGATGAAATAGAATAAATCTGTGATTTAGCCGTCTTCCAAAAGTACTAGCTTTTGCTCAAATAAGTACCCCAAATTACTCAGATGTTTGTATTTGTAGAGAAAATATAGTATTTTATAGGACTCTGGACCATTTTCTTTGTTTCAAAGAATTATGTCATTCAGGACTTAAAATATCAAAAAAACCAGATTTAACCTAAACCTGATAGAACACAAAGTCAATCACAAAAACTATGATAATCAAATATCAAGAGCTTCTTTATATTTACTTATTTTCATATACATTAGGGAATTATTTCAGTTATTCAATCTCTTGCTTTTAAGAACTCTAAGTTAACTGGACTGAAATCATCGTTAAGTCAGTTTCCATATAAATTTTCACATCTGTTTTATCATTGTACTTGAGATCTTAGAAATATATTTGATCCCCAAGTAATTTAAATGAGACCTTACCCATGGTCATTTTCTCTAGTCTGATTTCCTAAATCTTTCTAATAGCATCGCAGTTCCAGCCTGTCTTCATCCTTGCTATTTTCTCTACCTAGAACCCTAACTCCAACCTCAGTTTTATCTGATAACTCTCTAGGCCTTATTGATCCTTTAAAACTCAGCTCAACCTTTTCAGTGTATTTCAGCTGACTCATTTTGTTCCTTGAGCAAAATGTACACAACTCTAAAATACCCTTGTCTCTGCCCTACTTTGGCTTTTTGAGACAGAAACTGTGCAAGGGTTACTCTCTAGTGCCAAACACAGATGTTGGACCATGGCAAGTTCTCAAATGTTTTCCAGTACATTAATGGATGACTTTTCGAGCTCCAATCTTACAGCTATTCTAAACACTTTACATGTATTAACTCATTTAATGCAACATCCATCGGAACTTGGTATCCCTCTTATACCAAAGAAGATGGCAGAGTGTACTAAGGTTTAGAGAGGTTACTTTACTTTCCCCAGGTCCAGCAACTAGTAAGTGGCGCAGTACTTACTATAATATGATAATCGCGATACTGACCCTAGACATCTGCTGCAGAGCACACACTCTTCCTGATTGTGCTCCGTTCCCTGACCTATCCTTGAAAGTACTGGATGATTGACCTTGTTCCGAAGAGAACAATGAATGATTTATTGCTTATATGCATGCTCAAAGTACTTATTAACCTCTGTTTAGTCATTAATTCAATAAATATTTATTGCATCCTTACTATGAGGCAGGCACTGGGAATATACAAATGAATAAATATACAATGACTACGGGTGACCGAGACTCATAAGGGCAAAATGTATTATTAACATTCTGTATTTTGTTAACGTGTCATAGGAACTTTCAGTCTATATTACTTCAGTTTAGAGTAAGAACAGTGACATTAGAGAAGTTTTAAAAATTTTGTTCTCTATCATGTAGACATTTGACTCTGACAAAGATATTAAAGTACATTTTGTAATGAATTATCATAATTGCTCTCCATAGATGCTCAATTTTAAGAATTGCTTTTGTATCCATACATTTCTCTGCAATGCATAGAGTTTATGAAACTATCAGAAAGTAAAAGACTAATCTAAAATTAAGAATCTCTATTTTATTTTTGTACTGACAATGAAAATGCTTATCTAAAAATTTTTATTTTATTCCCTGTTCATAGCCAAGCCCAACTTTAACACTTCTAGAATCTTAGTTTCCTTTCCAGTTGTCATTCTGAATAATAAATGGAATATTGGGTTTGGATATTTGCTTTTCATGAATAAAAAGCAGTAAAAGCTGTTTCCCCCAATCCCTAAATTATGTAGCAATGACTCACAGAGCAGATAAGTGATATTACAAGATGTCATTTTCACAAGCATTTTTCTAAACCGGGCAATAGATAATATAAAAATTTGAGTATACTTTAAAAATTTTAAATGCTTTTTGATGGCAGGAGTGGCTTTCATTTTTGTTTTTATTGATAGTGTTTTTCCTTTCTTGATTTAACCGTAGTCTAGTAGACCATTTCACTCTTTACCAAATGTCTTGAGGCATTCTAACTACATATAGCATGTTGTTTTGCAATATTACAGAAAAGGGACATACTAACATTTCCATATTTAGAAACATTTCTTGAAAGGAATAGAATCATTTTATAATCATACTGTTGTATGACATCATTGTAGATTTACAAGACTTTGTAACTTGTGTGTATTTAATGCATTCTGTTATATTCTATTCTTTGCCTTGTCTATTTCATTACCTTAGTTATGGGAATCACTCAGCTATTGCTTATTCCTAGTGTCTTTTTATCTCAACATTAATCCCATTCTTTTAATTTTGTATTGATAACATAGTTTTATGCTAAAGTGCAATTATAATTCTTCAATAATTTACTAATTATGAAATTTGTTAAGAACAAAATATTTTTAAAGTAAATCCTCTAAATGAGAGCATTGGGTATGTCAGGATATTCTTTTAAAATATTGATGGAAATAATTATTAATGATGACCAAATGATTATATTTTGAAATTATGGGTGATAACTAGCAAGGCAAGGTTTAATGCTTTGTTCAAATTTTTACTGTTGCAAATATGATTGATGGGTATATTTGTGCTGTTCCTCAGAAATTACTTAACTCTTTCAAGCTTCTGAGATATCTATCTATTTATGGATCTCACCTTCCTGATGGAATGAGTAATATCATTAAGTTAGGTAAGATTTGTATAACGGTGCCTGGATTTAGGAAACAATAAATAGTAGCAAAAGTAATTCTAGTTTAATTTGTCTTTTTAAAATACATATATATCATGGATCATGGTTGAATTACAATGCTGTTTACCTAAATTTGTACTCTTTTTAAGCCTAATTGTTTGCATATGTTTTTCTCCTCTCCATTGATCTTGAATGAATGAACTTGAATTACTCACCCTTCTGAAATGAATTTTAGGTCAGAAAAAGTTAGATTTCCTTTCCTTGGTGTATCTACAGCTCTTTTTGCTTTCTCATATTATTTCCAATTACCACCTTATAGTGAACTCGTTTAGGTAACAGTCTGTCTTCTGAATTATATGATGACATCCACGAGATATCAAACTCTATCTTATTTATGCTTTTAGCCCCAGTGCCAAGAATACTGTCTGGCACAGAGTAGATCCTCAGTAAGTGTTTTTTAAACTGCTGAATAGTTTATAGTATAAAAGGCCTTAGGCATCTGCTCAACAATTAATTTTTACAGCCAAATAAATCAATGCCTTGTTTAACTACAACTTAATTCTTTAATTTGTCAGGAAATAATGTTGAAATTGTATGAAATAATCAACTTCATCTGTATTTTTCTCTAATAGTTCCCTGCATGTGACAGTTGATTCTTTGCTATTTAGATGATATGACAAATGTCAAATATGATTAATGTGTAGTCTTGCATCTTCATATACTGGTCCAGTGTACATAGTTGTAGAAATTTCCATATAGGTAAAAAAATGAGGTCACAAAAGTACAATTCTTTATTTCCAAACATGACTCAAAATTAAATCTTTCCACCACTCATTTTAAAGGATATTGTTAATGTTCAATACTGTATCTAAAATTGTTGCTATGTTTAATGTTGGTTTTATCAAGTCTTGAGTCTTGGGACAGAAAGTCATTTTTTTTTCCAAATTTTGTTTCATATGACACTATTATATGCTTTCTCCCCTAGTATAGAGCTACTCCATTATCTTTGCTCTCTTCTTAATTAAAAAAGTACATTGAAGCATTTAAGAAAAAAGAATTCAAACTTATAAAATATATTTCACAATCATATAAAAAGAAAAGGTACATCAAGGTTGGAACCTACTAGTATTTATAATGCTACCTTAAGTTTATAACTGATAAGAAGAATGATGTAACACATAAAGAGCATTTTTGTTAGCTTGAAAGAAATTTCAGAAAAGATTTTATTATATTTATTATGGCCTTAAAATATAAAATCAGAAAATATTAGTGTTGATAAATGGATATTTATAAAAATATCATAAGTGAATGATTTTTATTTGATCACTCTCCACCCCAAATGAAGTATATATTTATTTTTTTCCTTAAAATGAAGTGAGAAAGCACAAGAATGAAGAATTCTCATGGGAGCAAAATCATAATGATCAATTAATTTGATTTTATTTTCAAATCAAAGCATCTGGTATTAGAAACTCTTGAGATGTAGTAGTGAAACGTAAAAAAAAAAAGGATAATAAGTTAAATAACAAGTCCATGCCAATTTATTTATAAATATTTTTATAACATATTTATTTAGCTTCTACTCTGTATGTAAATCTAATGGAATCAATGTCTACCTAACAGTGATTGTATACGATGTGATAAATGCTATGTTTAAAGTCTACAAAAGTGTTCATGAGACCACCTAGAAGTGACATCTGACCAAGATGAGAGGTCTAGAAAATTTTTCTAGAAAGTGTTGCATTTGGGTTGAGTCTTGAAAAAGTAGGAGGCATAATTAGGTGAATAGTAAGTAAAATGAAATGCATTTCTAACAGGTAAGAGATTAAGGCAAACATGGCAGATCAGGGAGTTGTGCGGGAGTATAATCTGTATGGAAGTGAAGAGACATAGAAATGAGCGGGCAGCAAGTGTTCAAATCCTAAAGGACAGTGTAGGTCATGTTAAGGAGTTTATCCTAAGGGCAATGGGGAATTACTGAGAGGTTAAGCAGAAGTGCCAATGTCAGTCTCACATTCTTTTCACTGGAGGCAAAGATATCGGTAGTTATAGGGGAGAGGGAGCTGGGAGAGAAGGCAGAGAATTTCTCTTTGATTGTTTCTGTTTTCTCTATAAGTAAATTGCTGAAATCGTCCCCTGTGGGTGAAGAAGAGGAGAGTGGAGTAGTGTGTTTATGGAAGATGGTGAAGACTTATAGTAGCATCTGTGGGGAAATGGGGCAGAGAACTGACCGGGGAAGTTATGAGAAGTGATTGCTGCACACTGTCAAACTTCCTTTTCAGTTTATCGTGGTAATGTTCACGTCCTTTTTCTCCTTGCTTGGAAGTCTATAAGAAAGGCCAGAAAACACTGCAGCTAAGTCCCTAAAGAACAGACATCTCAGTTTAGGTTGATGTGAAATTTAGGCTTTATCAAATATGGGAAACAGGAACAGAGTTAAGGGTGTTGGAAAGCAGCCAAAGTGATGAGCTGTGGAATCTTGACTAGATACAGAAGGGGTGAAGACAGGTTGAGGCAGATAAATTATATATTGAAGCTTAGTAGTCTAGAATATGTGGAGAGGACATGAGGGTATGAGGATCTTGAAAGGATAGAAGGAGATGTTGAAAGTGTAGAATACTGGAGTTTACGGTTTTAAAGGTGGAGGAATTTTGGGAAAGTTCAAGAGATTCACCTAAAAGACTTTTAGAAACAATGATGTAGGAACTTCACTGGTGGTCCAGTGGTCAAGACTCCACACTCCCAAAGCAGCGAGCCCAGGTTCTTTCCCTGGTCAGGGAACTAGATCCTTCATGCCAGTGCATACAAATAAATAAATATTTTTAAAAATATTCAAAAAAAGAAACAATGATGTAGTTTTATAAGAGAGTGAAGTGAAAATGTAATTAAAAAATCAATTGTCTTAAAGAATCTTATTATTTTTACTCCTATGATTATTCACCAGGAAATAATTTAGGGTGGCACAAATATTGTTAACAACTTAGGATGTTCATCAGAGCCTTGTAAATAATAGCAAATGATTGCAAAAACTTAGAAGTGCTATAACAGAGAAAGGTTTAAACAAGTTATGATAAATCAAAATATTTATGGAAGAATAAGTTAGTAGAACCTTTATGGAAGCAATTTGGCCTTGTCCATCAATTTTATATGCAAATGTCATTCAATCAGGAATTCTAATTCTACAAGTTTACCCTACAGATATATTTATACACATGCAAAATGAACAAGGTAGTTTGTAGCTGCGTAGTTTGTAAGAGTAAAATGCCCATCAGTAAAGAACTGCCTGGAACATTATGGTACATCCATTAAATGAGATAGTATGAAGTAATAAAAACTTAATGTGAAAACTCTTTACTGATGTAAAATGTTCTCTAAGATACACTGTTATTTTGAAAAGTAAAACAACAACGTTCAGAACAGAACATGTGGTATAATGCCATCTTATATTAAAAGGGGAAAGTTCATACATATATTTACATACATATGTATATACATACAAATTATTTTCAGATAAATTTATGAGAACATAATAGCATTAGTCATTGGTGAGAAGAGAATTTGGAAGGTGAGGAGGACAGAAATGGAGAAAGAACTTTCATAACCATTTTATTGTACATCTTTTCATTCTTAATGAATTTTGAATCATAAGACTATATTACTATTTGGAAATTTAAAAAACTCATACTATTGATAAAACAAATCTAAACATAAAAGTTATTGTAAAATTTCATTTTAGTGACTTGGAAAAATGTTCAAAATAATGAGTCTGGGGACAGGGGAGAGAAAATTCAAAAGATAAGGGTATATAATGAAGGCACTGTAAGATAAGAACGTACACCCCAAAATATCAGTATGAATATAACAGGTGATAAGATTGTATTGCAAGCAATTTTTATTCTCTTCTTTTTGTTAAAGAACATTGTGAATATATCTCAGTGAATATGCATTATTTATATTTGGGTAAGTTGAAAAGTATTTTTAAAAAATACCTGTCAATAATTCCTAAAACTTCATTCTTTCTAATGTGGAAACCGTGTTTTAGATAGTTTGCAATAAAATTTAATAGAGATAAATGTGGATTCTTCTATAGTATGTTGCATTTGAATAAAAGGCCAGTCTTGTGACACATGTCCTTACCAAGAACTTTTATCTGTTATCATAAATAAAATATATTCCCTTATATAAATTAAGGGAATATTGCAAGAATGAGTCTCCAAGAAAAAAATAATGAAGAATAATATAGATTGTTAGAAGGCACACATAACTCACAACTAAAATGAATGGCCATTTTGTTTTACAACTTCAGCATAACTGACAATAAAGAAGTAACTTACA
The DNA here is from genome assembly GCF_008692025.1 of Phocoena sinus. NCBI lineage: Eukaryota > Metazoa > Chordata > Mammalia > Artiodactyla > Phocoenidae > Phocoena > Phocoena sinus. The sequence continues at coordinate 27,664,278 of NC_045779.1, forward strand.
TTAAACATTCAGATGAGCATATCTTATAAGTACAATCTCTGCAAAATTTTGGTTTCAGGCAGAAGCTAGAAATTCTAGTGACCTAAGGTCACTGAGATTTTTGACTATGTTATCTTCTAGGTGTTTTATAGTTTTGCACTTATGTTTAGGTCTATAATCCATTCTGAGTAATTTTTGTGAAAAACATAAGGTCTCTGTCTAGATTCACTTTCTTATTATGTGGATGTCCAGTTGTTCCAACACCATTTGTTGAAAAGCTTTCATTAAAATTTTTTTTTTCTATTTTATCTATTGACTTTCTATTTCCACTCACAAATTGCAGGTATTCAAACTCATTTCTACTCTGTACTGCAAGTTTTCTCCCCAGAATACTACATTTTTAGAAGAAATCTTCCACGTTTTCCCCACCCCTTGTCTAAAGAATAAATCTCTTTCATAGCCTTCCTGCAGCTTATCATCAAATCCTTATTAAAGGGCAGGTGACGACTTCATAAAGCAATTCATACCTTGGTTGGATAACCCAGTTATAATTCATTCATTCATTCTGCACACTCACTATATGTCAGATATTGGACTAAGAAGTTACACTGAGCCTAAAATTAGAAGATCTTGGTGCAATTCTCTTGAGCAATATACAAACATCAATTTCCTCTTCTATTGACTTTGTTAGACGTTAGAGTGCCCCTCACTCCTTCTTTCATCTTAACACTTTTCTGTTCTTTCAAACATTCCTAATGTGACATTGATGTACCTTAATCAGAATGAATTATTAAGTAAGCCTTAAATCTTTGGTGTTCTTGCTGCCAAAATGGCATAATACACCATTATATTAAATTCATTATGAAGTTAACATTTGCCTGGTGGTCATATTCAATATTGTTTCTTAAATATAGAAAATGTCACTATGAGATGCCTTGAGTGAATGTAGGAGTAGGGGACTAATTTTAGTTGAACTGAACATTATACTAAAGTATCCAAAGTACTATAATAAGAAAAATGCTGGATATGGCATTGGAAGACCCAAATTTATCTTGTATCTGATACATATTTGCAGTTGTCCACAAGTAAGTTATTTAACTTCTTTGAGCATCAAGTCCTCCTCTGTGAAATAATGAAGATAGCAATACTTGCCCCATCTATCTTCTAGTGAGTTTTAGAAAATTAATATGGAGACATATATGAAAATAATTTCTAAGTAAGGTTCACTGAGGAATAATTTACATATAGTAAAAATCATCCTTTTTAGTGCACAGTTCTATCAGTTTTAACAGATCATACAGTTATGTACATACCACTGCAATCATGGTATAGAATGATTCTACCACCCATCGTATTCCCACCAGCCTCTTTGTGGTCCACCCTTAGTAACCACTAATATACTAGATGTCTTTATAGTTTTGCCTTTTCCAGAATGTTATATAAATGGAATCATACTGGATGTGGCTTCCTTCACTTTTCATAATATTCTTTGATACTTATCTATGCTGTTATATTTATCAGTAGTTTGTTTCTTTTTGTTGATATATGAAGAAAAGGTAGTTTTATATAATTGTATTGAAATCCAATTAATATATTTTGAGAAAAAGATAAAAAATTTTTCTTTTATAAAATTATTATTAAATTACTTGATTGAATAAAGATATGTAATACATCTATTACCATAAAATATAGACAATGGCATTTTAATAGTTCTCTTAAGCCCTGTACCACCATTTTGGAAATATTTATCTATTTCTTTCAGGTGAAAACTGAATTCCCAAGGGCAGAGTTTTCAGAAACTATAACTTTGTAATGTTTGTAGTCATATAGTTAGAGATGAAATTAAAAACAGGAGGTGGTTTTCTTGAAACATGGATTGAAAGGCCAAGGTATGACTGATTGTGTAGGTTTTTATTTTCCTGTTGCCAAAAAAATGTCTTTTTGAGCTGAACAAGAGAGGTATAAAATTAAAGTAATTGCACACTTCAGATTTTAGTAGCAACGTGAAATCTTGCTGGCAGTTTGCTGTTTTACAGACATTGTGGCCCGCTGGCCTGTTGCGAGGTACATCACATGTGAATGCTGTTATTATTCCCAATGATTTTCTGAATGATCTTGTGTAGTAGCTCTTATGATATAGCAGCAGTACGCCGGCTGAAAGCCAGCTTGTGTTCAAGAGCCTGCTTCTTTAAATCTGAAAGTTTTTCCATTTCCTTTTTTTTGTTTGTTTTTTCCTAATTCCCTGGTCATTGTGTATAATTATATGTTAGAGGGATGATTACACAAATGAATTACAATCAAACTTGGCTTGTTAGTACATAAAGCCTTGGTTGTTAATTGCAGTTATTTAAGCAGGAGCTCACTCTCCCTGAAATGCAGATGCCACGTTACTATCACTTAGAGTTCCTCAAATCAGACTCTGTTGATGTATCAGAAGGACCATTTTGGTGTCGTGTTCACCATGTCACTTTTGTGTAACATTGGACATTGCCTCTTGGCTTTAACATTGTTTGGTGAAATGAATCAATACACAGACATGATGTCAGAAGTATGATTTCTCCTAAAAACTGTGATGATTTTCTAATTGTTTTTTACATAGAAAATCAAATTACACCACACCTGGTGGGGAACATATTGAACTATTGTATTTCAAAGTTATTGCTGTAAACAGAAATAGGGATTTTTAAAATAATGTTTTTGATTTGAGGCTTTTTAAAGTAAGACAGAAAACAACAAGGATTAGAAGTCTCCCAGTTTCCCAAATGTCACGTTACCATAAATTAGGACGTATAGGATTATTTTACAGCCAACATTCTACAAAAATAAACAAATAAGCATTTTGTAGAGCAAACCTCACTTGAAAGATGCAGCATAGACCATGTATCCTCACTGTGACCTTGGGTAAATCTCTTAACTTTGTGAGCATCAGTTCTGCGTCTATAAAATGGGGATGCTAAACTTTCTCATGGGATTTTATGAGGAAAAATGAATTATATTGATAAAGTTCTTGGGACATTTACTTGGCTCACAAAAAACACTATGGAGTGTTTGTTATTTAAAATAAATAGATCTGGTAATCTTGGCAGTATATTGAATTACAATACTTTGGACAATGACTTACACATAGAAATTAGGGGCTCAGTGTTTGTCTACTACATGACAAACTTCTCAGTAAAAACACTTTTATGACTTCATTCATGATTGGTACTTTAATCTTTACCCTTTTATACAAAATATTCTAAAAATCTACCCTGGATTAGCTAATATCTCATCTGCTGCTAATCCGGTAGCCATGCATTGATGTACAACTTGGTAAAAATATCTTTTGTCAATTCATTCTTTCATTTGACTGTTCATTCATTCATCATTTATTTATTCATTCAGAATCTACTGTGTCCTTGGCTATACATATGTGTATAAGGTGTTCTGCCTCTCCTTTCAAGGGAGATAACTATATGAATTTTTATAATACATGGGGATAAAATGTTACTGAACGCAAGTTTGTGTGTCCAACGCACAACAAAGAAACCAAAATGTAAGGGTTTGGAGCAGAGAAAGGTTTATTGCAGGGCCATGCAAGGAGATGGGTGGCTCATTCTCCCCAAACCCCAAACTCCTTGAAGGGTTTCAGCAAAGCACTTCTAAAGACAAGGTGAGGGAGGGGCGTGGTTAGTTGTTGCAAACTTCTTGGTGTCAGAATCTTTTTTTTTTTTGTAGCTGTCCATGTAGGTCAGGTCACTATGTTCCTGTAAACCTCCAACAAGACAAATGTTATTCTCTGTTCTGCAAATTTTAATCTCTATATGAATGGATTCTTAAATGTCCGAGCCCTGAGAATAGGCTATCCTGTATATTTCAGACTATAAGTAACATTCTTTTACAAAAGGTGCAGATCCAGCATGACTAAGCACAGGAAAAGGAATAGATCTAATGTGGAGTCAGATTTGTTCTTCCCTATTACAAAAAGTTGTTTGGTGGCAGAAGAAAGATGAAGATAAAAGTCCCGAGGGAGTTCAGAAGAGAGGATCTATTAATTCTCTCTGAGATTGGGGAAGGCTTTAAATTGAGCTGAAGAAATAGTTTGAGACATGTAAAGAGAGAATTCCAGGCAAAGAGAACTATAGAACCAGGGGATCAAGAAAAGTATCTTAGTGTTGGGGACCTAGTCCATTTAACTGGAACACATCAAGTACATAAAGAGGGGCTGGGGGAAATAAGATTGGAAATATAGTTGGACCAGCTCATAGAGGGCTTTGAATGCAAATGAGGACTTTGTGCTTTATTCAATGGCAGAGTGTGTGCATTCATACCTGGAAAAGAGTAGATGAGTTCACACCTTTTAATGAAATCAAGGTGGATATTACTTAGATCTTGAATGAGGATGGAAAATGCCTTATGACTTATTTATTTTTACTTTTCTGAAATCTCTCCTTCATTATAATAGCTTCAAAATTATTATTTTCTTCCCAAAACTGTTCTATGTGGATCACATACTAGCTTACTCCTTTATAAGGATTTATTTTAATGGAATTGTCTTTGAAACTCTGCCACAAAACTCTTTTTATGGCAGCTGTGAGACCAAAATCCTTGACTTTGGTGGCTTACAATTTTAGAATACTGTCAGCAAAAAATAAATAAATAAAAAATAAAGGAAAACTTTAGGAAGCTTTAAAAGAATTTCTTGTAGTAGTCCTTTACATTCCTGTACATATCTGTGGGGAGAAGGGGTGGTTCCTTTAGAACGATCCATATACTAATAGTATGGTTTATTTTTGCTCCCCTTTAGTCTTTTCAACTGATTTATTCAGATTGCTTTAAGAATTAAACTTCCATATGTAATATAATATTTGTGCTACAAATTCTTAAGAAGTCTCTAATTTAAATTATACACTTAAAAGCAAAGGAATGTCAAAGAAAAGTTTCACATTGAGCAGATAATCCAGTTAGGTAAATAATGTTAGAATACACTTGACTCTGCTTGGATGGGATATGTTAGGCTCTTATTATCATCATCATCATCTTTAAAATGTTTAATAATCTTTAAAATACTTTTACCAAGAGATAAATAAAAAATTAAAAGTGAGTTTATGCAATTAACATTTAGTATAAAATACTCAAATTTACTTATTACTTTTACTAATAGATCTCCTTTTATAAATTATGTTTCAAACTTTGGATGTTTTAAAGAATGAAATCTTCCTCTTTATTTGATCTTTTTGCTTTTAAAAAAATAATCCTCATATGATAAAGTATTTTAATACAATATAAAACATCCTATATATCTCACACTTTTGTATGTATTAATTTTGTGTACATTTCATAATTTAACAATGTGCTTTGAGTTTCCATTAGTTATTAGAAATTATTTTAAGTTGGAAAAATCTTAACATTTCAACCTGTTAGATGAAGGCAGTATTAATTCAAGAAATGAAATTTCCATACATTTATAGGTGCCAAGCCATATTATTTATGTTACATTTATTACCCTGGTCTGACATACGAAACCTGCATAATATGCAAATAAATTCCTTCTATATAAAGTATTCTGTGTTATTGGTATTGTTATTATAAATACTATAATATTATCACTGGTATGCATAATAAGATTAATTTTTAAAAATCTCTGCCTCAAAGAATAAAATGGAATTTGGTTTATCAATATGAAATTCTTGTTTATATTAAAGTGCCTTCTAATTCAGGGAATTAATGCTTCTGATGCATTAAGTAGCCTAACTATGAGATTCTTGTAATTATCAGGTATAAGATGAAATAAAAGTTGGGTTTATTTGCTGTTTTAATAACTGATTTCTTGTCAGCTTCGCCATTATTGGCACCAGCTTTGCTACAAAATTTAAAATGGGAAAGAAACGGAGACTAATAGTGAAATGAAGTGTTGACTGAAGATTATTTCAAAGCAGAAAGGTTAAATTAGCTGAACACAAAATTTTAATAGCACATAATTTCCACTTCAACAGTTTCATGCTTGTGCCTGTAAAAGTCTTATTGTTATTTGCCCAAAATTTTGGAAATCTTTGGAGTTGTTTGAGTTTTAAAAAAAATCTTTTTAGTAAAAGTAGTAAGAAACTGTTATGGAAAAGTAAATTTCTAATTATTTTTCCCTACTAGAAATGTGTGTTAATTAGTTATAAACTATTGTTATAACCAGGAAATGGGATAAGTGCAAGTTTATGAGCAAATTACATGGAACTATAATAAATTTTCTAGCTCTTTAAAGCATGTACATGTGGAATAAATTCCTCCAATGGAGCTTCAAGCTCTGTAGGTTATTACTTAGGGAATATATTTGCAATTATATTATGCAATAATCTCTCAGACTTTATCTTGACTTTGTACTGAAGGTGAAAAGTCCAGCTCCATTGCATTGGAGCCATCCCTGCAAATGTACTTCCTACAAGTGCATTTGCTGAGGAAACTTCGATTTTTAGAAGTATGTTAGACTAAGTTTTGTGTGGTGAGTGTACTCTGTACTCAGCTCTCTATTTCTTTGAAATAAAGACACAGAGCTTCCCTGGTGGCGCAGTGGTTAAGGATCCGCCTGCCAATGCAGGGGACACGGGTTTGAGCTCTGGTCCAGGAAGATCCCACATGCAGCGGAGCAGAAGCACGTGCCCCACAACTACTGAGCCCACGCGCCACAACTACTGAAGCCCGCATGCCTAGAGCCCGTGCTCCACAACAAGAGAAGCCACCACAATGAGAAGCCCGTGCCCCGCAACAAAGAGTAGCTCCCCACAGAAAGCCTGCCCGCAGCAACGAAGACCCAACGCAGTCAAAAATAAAATAAATAAATTTATTTTTAAAAAATGAGACAGAAAAATCATGGATGTAAAGGCAACTGCTTTTTAAAGACATTTTAAAATGTATAAAACAAGTTTGGACAGATTGGAAAAGTCTCTACTATAAAATTTCCAAGGGCTTAGTGAAGGGCCAGAAAGATAGAAAAATGTGTTTAGATGTATACTGAAGACGGAGGACTATAGTTTCTTTTATGAGGATTGTGAATTGTGATAAATTTTAGCTGGTACGTTAGACAATAATGTTAAAAGAAGTTTCTAGTAGAGAAGATGTTTTTGGTACCTAGTGGCTAAAGAAATTATTGGAGGTATGGTCTCTAGAATTTTTTTTTTTTTTTTAACCTACTGCAGTTGCTACTGTCTCCTCACTTTGGAGTGGATCGAGTCTGTTGTATTAATGAACTCTTTCAAGAAAACGTATTAGGTTGGCGTATTTTGGTTGAATGCATGATATATAAAAGTATTATCTATTTAGTCAAAGGAACGACAGTAGAGAAGATTTTTCAATTTGGCTTTAAGGTTACTAAATGACACGAGGTGAAATATGAATCAGTTTAAGAGGTCGGAAGGATTATACTAATAACAGACATTCATTCAACAAATATTTGAGTTATTTTACCTTGTGTCAGGGATAAAATGGTGACTGAAAATGGATACAGCTCCTGACTTTCTGTATCTTACAGTCTGAGATAGAGGTGGTTTTAGGGTCCATGTGGAAAATCACCATTAAGAAGAGGAACGTGTCTGTGGTGGAGCTTTTTGACTAGTTGGGGAGGTCAGAGGCTATGCTCATTAAAACATGGGATGAATGCAATCCTATTTCATATATCCAATTGATTATTTATATCAAAGGAAAGTTAGCATGGAATCATCTCTGTATAAAACTTTTATATTCCACAAACAACCTAATAAATATCAAAACATGTCTCAAGCTTCTACTTATATACCCAATGCCTTGACTCTGTGGAAAATCTGCCTTGCTTTCTAAAAAGAGCAAAATCAAGAAAGCTGAAGTATCCTTAATCTTTTTTTAAATTTCATCAAAATGCTATTCCTTCAACTCTTATCATTATTCCATTGAGGTTTACTTGCTGATAATCTCTAAAGATTCATCATATTCTTTTTGATACCTGAAGGTTCTTGACTCACACTTACTATCTCTTCCAACCGATATCCATCAGAATAGTATCTTTATTCCTTCATTGCCACATTTCTCAAATACATTTAATCTACTTATAAAGATATCCATGGAACCAGAGCAAACACATTTCTCATGCTCTCCCAGGCTTGTGATGTCTTACTAATTGGGGGAAAATGTTTGAGCTATAAAATGATGCAGAATATGTAGAAGAGGTACAACCTTAGAAAGAAGTTTTAATTGAGTTTTGAACATTTTCATTTTGAAGAGGCCCTGTAGGTAACTACAGTAACTACACCTGGAGCTCAGGTGTAAATACACCTGTAGCAAAACAGATTTTGTAGCATTAGATTTTTATATGGTAATTAAGGCACAGTTTTGGAAGGTGAGGTGATTCAGTGATATTATATAGGGTAAAAGGAACACAAGGAAGACCTCCGTGCTCCTCACGCAGGGTAAAAACATTGTGATAGAAAATTTGGGATCATAATATGCCACTTTCTTTGCTTCGGTTTGATTCACTTATCCTTTTGTAAAGTATTGATACAAATCTTACCCATACTTTATTTTCTAGATTAAATCTCAGATCTTTCTGTTCCTATTATCCCCACAATGGCTGTATTGGTCATTTTGACCTAACTCACAGAAGGCTTTGAACTTCTTTACATCATTCATGCATCTACATCTAATTTTTGTTAGGCAGATTGTAAGTGTTGAGGTTTCTCCTTTAGAATCCAGCCCTGTGTCTTTCTCACCACGAGCATTCTCTCTACTTGTCAAAATTCATTGTGACTCCTGATTCCTTTTCATAATCACTTTAGGCAAAAGGAAAAAATACTAAGCAGTTTTTGGAAGTTGCATTTCAGACAAAAGAATTGGATTACAGCTTCACAGAAAGTGATTTTTAGCATTTCATCTTGATTCTCAGAGCAGAGACAATAATATTTCTAGCATTATTTCTCATAAAATGACTAGTAGTGATATCTTTAACTCCTTTCAGGATTCAGAGGAAGTTATGATACCTGTCAAATAGGCTTAAACAATAATTGCATCAGACCAAACAAGTAAAGTGTAAGAGTATCAGAATAGAAACTCCTTTTACTCCATAGGTGAGGAATAGTTTTCATTGATTTTTGTAATGTCTCCAACTAAATACTTGTTGAATAAATGAATTTTTTTTATATTTCACAGCTTGAATAACATTTTAATTTTTTTTTACTTTAAAACTCCCTATTTCTTGCAAGCATGAATTCTCAGTCCAAAATTATCAGTAAAAGTCTTTGTGATACAAAATATGTATTAATGTGGATTACTAATAGTTTTAAAATCTATTTTAGATTTTAAAGCTATTAAAATTTAAATAAAATTTAAAATTTAAATAAATTTTATTTTTAAAATAAAATAAATAAATATATATAATATTATATAATTGTATAATAAATAAACAAACAAATAAATTTTAAATATTTTTTAAAAAATAAAATTTAAAACACTTGTATGTTTGTTTATGTATGTTGATACAAGTGTCACTTATCTGTGATTTATTTAGTATTTGTTTATTTATTTATTCCTTAAGGAAGTCCATCCTTACCTCTGTTAATAATATTACTGATTTATCACTACTAAGACCATAAATGCATCCTGGTTAAAGAGGTGAAGAGATTGCCCCCTATGGTGAGAATTTATCACCAAATGGAGGAAAAACAAAAAGGTAGATAAATAAATAAATAAGTAAATAAATAAATAAATAAAAAGCAGTATAACATGTTCTGAAGATGGGAAGGGAGAAAAGGAAATCTGACCTAATGTCTAAATAAAAATAACTACAACCTCCAGATTTCTATGATAATCACTTTTTGCACAAGCAAAAATACTGAGCAGTCTATCAATATTGTCTATATGTCAAAATCATCTATTTTGGCCTTACAAATTACAGATGCCTGGCCCTACCCTAAATAAATTGAATCAGAATATCTGGGGATGGAAACTGTTTCTCTGTAATTTAAAAAGCTCTAGATATTATTTTAATGACCTCTGGAAATAAGATAATCATACATCTTGTTTGCCCAGGAGAGTCTTGGCTTCCATGCACTAATTTGCCGGCAGTCATTCTCTCTATCTCTGTCTCTCTCACTGTTTCTGCTCAGAGGTGTCTTCTTCACATACTTTCTTCAGGCTGTGTCATCACCACCTCCCTTTTATCCACTCAGATGGTACGGACAGGGCTTTGGATGTCTCTTGTGCTTTCCCCTTAATCTCACACACTTTTGTAAACAATTCCTTTATTAAAATCTCCAAAATACCCCAAATTAAATGTGCTTTCTTTTCCTGAAGACCATGACTGTTCATCATCATTATACACAAATACTACATGACAATTGGATGCTTAAAATGAAGCTCCTGTTTTGAATGCAGAAATCGATCTTTCCTGCTTCCTTCCATAAACATTGTAATCGAAGATGGGCAGCATAGAATAAACACAAAGGGGCATGTGGGCCAACCATTTTATTAACCACAATAAATGGCACAAGATTTTTCCCCCAAATGACTGGAACCTGTGTTTAATATTCAAATAGTGCCTGATGTTCCAAAACTAAGGATACATTTCACCTTGGAAAGCAATGAATAGTTATTTGCAAATTATTTTAATTCATATCTTTAAAATAGTCAATCAGTTGACACTTTAGAGGACTTTATTCTGGAAACTCTAGTATATTGTTGGTATAATTAATGATTATTCTTATAAGAGAGGAAAATTGTAGTGTAGCAGGAAGTGCACTTTACAGATTACTTTGCTACTACTTATACTGTTGCCTCCTCCTCCTGAGTCTGGTTTCTAGATATTAAAAACAACATGAATTGTAATTCTCAAGTGTCCTCTTTCTTAAAGTTGAAGTATAGTTGCTGTACGATATAAGTTACAGGTGTACAATATTGTGATTCACTATTTTTAAATGTTATACTCCAATTATAATTATTATGAAGTATTGGCTATATTCATTCCGCATGTTGTGCGATATATCCTTGTAACTTATTTTATACTTAATACTTTGTACCTCTTACTCCCCTACCCCTATATTGCCCCTCCCCCTTTCCCTTTCCCCACTAGTAACTACTAGTTTGTTCTCTATATCTGTGAGTCTGCTTCTTTTTTGTTATATTCACTAGTTTGTTGTATTTTTAGATTCCACATATAAGTGATATTACACAGTATTTTTTTCTCTGTCTGACTTATTTCACTTAGCATAATACCCTCCGAATCCATCCATGTTACTACAAAATATTCTCTTAATTAATATCCAGCTGTTTTCCATTTGAGCCAGTCTTCTCAGTGTAGATTACTTAGTCTGCTGAGAATTTGGAAACATTAACCACTTCAGATAATCAGAACATCTTTTAATGTCCAGCAGTTGTAAACTGCTTTGACTGAAGTTGGAAATTACATCCTGAGGTTTGGTATTCAAAGCAGATTTGGGCAAATGGATTCTGACCCACAGTAGCATCACAGACTAATCTTACTGAAAAGAGAGAGAGAGGTAATACTGGCACGTGGTTTCGTTTTCAAAGGAATTGATATCAGTTAATTCCCAGATATTTACTGAGAGCTTAGGCTGTTTCCTACTTGAAATAGTTAACAATTGTATTTTTAATTTAATCTGCTAACACCCGTAAACCAGTAGACAAGTGGGGCCCTTGCTCTTATTGTTGTTAAATAAATAGGCTTTGGTTATTAATTAATTATATTTAAAGCTGAATATAAACAAAATATTATTCTGAACTCTTCAAGAGATATTCATCTAATATATATCCCAAATTTGGTACATTATGAAGAATAACTGGAAAATATAAAATAGAAAGGTGCACTTTAATTCATGACTATGACTCATTATCATTATCAAAAGAAAACTAAAATGGGTTAATGATCTTGAGTTCGAGTGTACATTGGTGCTTGTAATGATCTTGCCTTAGTGAGGGAAACAATGCTTACTTTAAGAGCTTTCTACAAGATTCCCTTAGGAAGACAACTGTCTTTGTTTAGCAAGGCACCTTAATGAATGCCTTTGGCTTTCTAATTAAGGACTCCTGTGCACATCCTAAATTGAATAGAGTAAGAAAAACAGATAGCTTAAAAGCTCGGTGGGAGAAACTACTCTGCAAAAAGATACACAGAGAATTTTGGAGGAGGTAGGCAAGTAAGTCAAAGAGGAGATGGGGAGAAGAAAGTCAAAAAATGTAGTGATAGGCTAGGGTTCAAAATAGAGTGTTGTAGTTTCTATTGGGCTGAAAAGAGAAACCATTTTCTAGAGTCCCTGGTAGAAGGTAGAAGGACTAGTAATAGTGGAGAAATGACTTTTATATCCCTGCAGATTGCTGCTTCTGAGCAATAAAGCACAGCTATGAATGTGTGCCAAAAGTAGATTTAATAATCTTGGTTGTAATTAGTTTCTGCTGAAACTGAGGGATGGTTTTCTAAAGTAAAGAGCTAGTAAAATAAAAGTACTCCATGAAAAAGGTTTAAAATAAATTAAATATTTTAATATTCCTTTAATGTTTTATATTAATATAATGCTTAGTATCATCTGAATTTACAGATCACTGAGTATATTAACTACCGAATACATGCTTTGTTACCATAGACAATTATTATTATTATTTAACATCTTTATTGGAGTATAACTGCTTTACAATGGTGTGTTAGTTTCTGCTGTATACCAAAGTAAATCAGCTATACGTATACATATATCCCCACATCCCCTCCCTCTTGCGTCTCCCTCCCACCCCTCTAGGTGGACACAAAGCACTGAGATGATCTCCCTGTGCTATGCAGCTGCTTCTAACTAGCTATTTTACATTTGGTAGTGTACATATGTCCATGCCACTCTCTCACTTTGGTCCAGCTTACCTTTCCCCCTCCCCATGTCCTCAAGTCCATTCTCTATGTCTGCCTCTTTATTCCTGTCCTGCCCCTAGGTTCTTCAGAACCATTTTCTTTTTTTTTTTTTTTAGATTCCATATATATGTGTTACCATACAGTATTTGTTTTTCTTTCTCTGACCTACTTCACTCTGTATGACAGTCTCTAGGTCCATCCACCTCACTACAAATAACTCAATTTCATTTATTTTTATGGCTGAGTAATATTCCATTGTATATATGTACCACATCTTCTTTATTCATTCATCTGTTGATGGACACTTAGGTTGCTTCCATGATTGACAATTATTATAAAGAGCAGAAACAGGGTTCAGTGTGCCAGCAGAAGAATGTGTAGAAGTCTTGGCCAGGTCAGGATATAAAGGAGAGTTAGAATTTGAGAACAGTCTATTTTTAAGAGATTATTTGTACCATAAACATATTCATCACCTTAAAGTTTCCTCCTACCCTCCTTATTTATTATTCTTATCTCCAAACTTATTGTTATATACATTAAATATGTACAGCTTTTTTGTCTATCTCAATGAAGTTGTTTAAAAAAGATTCATGGTTATTATAAATTGTATTTTTCTAAATCTCATTTTCCAACTGTTCACTAGATTATATAGAAATAAAATTGATTTTTTTGTATGATGACCTTGCATCCTACAGTGCTATAAAATTGAGGTATTGATCTTCTAGATTTTTTTATAACATTCATGAGGATATTTTCTATAAACAATGATGTTGTTTAAGAATAATGACCATTATACTTCTTCCTTTCCAATTGTTATGCCTCTTATTTCTTTTTCTTAGAGTATTGCACTGGCTAGATATTCCAGTGTTGAAATAAAATGGTAATAGGAGACATCTTTTCCTGGTTCCTTCCCTTAGGGGAACAAAGATTGATATTTCATGATTATGTATGATATTAACTGTAGAACTTTGGTAGATGCCCTTTTTCAGGCTGAGCAAGTTCCCTTCTCCTCCTATCTTGAATTTCATCAAAAAGATATTTTCATTAGTGCTCACAGAAAACCTGTTTATAATAGGCAAACCTGGAAACAATCTAAATATTCATCTATAAGAGAATGGGTGAAACACTTGAAAAGATTTTTAAAATATTCATACTCAGCAATAAGAAGGAAAGGAACTACTAACACATGGACCCACATGGGTAAATCTTACAGACATTATGTAAAAGATAAGAAGCTAGGACTTCCCTGGTGGCGCAGTGGTTAGGAGTCTGCCTGCCGACGCAGGGCATGTGGGTTTTTGTCCTGGTCCGGGAGGATCCCATGTGCCGCAGAGCGGCTGGGCCCGTGAGCCATGGCCGCTAGGCCTGTGTGTCCGGAGCCTGTGCTCCACAATGGGAGATGCCACAACAGTGAGAGACCTGTGTACTGCAAAAAAAACAAAAAAACCCCATAAGAAGCTAGACAGAAAATAGCTCATATTGCATTCCATGTATGATAACAGAAAAGTAAAACTAATTTATGGAATTAGAAGTTAAAAAGATGATTGCCTGAGGCTGGATAGTGTGGTTTGACTAGGAATTGACAAGATACTAGTGAATGATCTTGTTTTATTTTGTTTTTAGTTTAAATAAATTAAATAATAAAAAACTAAAGTCAGTAACCTTCAAAAAATTAAATTTAAATTAAAAAAATAAATTTTAAAATAAATAAATAAGAGCATACCCAAGCAGAGCTTTTTTTTTACTTCCATTTTTTTGAGATATAATTCACATACAGCACTGTGTAAGTTTAAGGCATACAGCATATTGATTTGACATACTGATATCATGAAATGATTATTACAATAATTTTAGTGAATATCCATCAGTTCATATAAATACAAAATTAAAGAAAAAGAAAAAAAATGTTTTCTTGTAATAAGAACTCTTAGGATTTACTCTCCTAACAAGTTTTACATATAACATATAGCAGTGCTAATTATATTTATCATTGTTGTATATTATATCCCTAGTACTTGCTTGTCTTACAACTGAAATTTTGTATCTTTTGACCACCTATATCCAGTTGCCCCCTTGCCTACACTCCTCCTCTGGTAACAGCAAATCTTACCTCTTTTTCTATAAGTTTACTTGTTTGTTTGTTTGTTTCTGAAGTATAACTGACAGACACAACTATGTTAGTTCCTGTTACACAACATAGTGATTCTATATCTCTATACATTTTGAAATGATAGAAATATGTTACTTAGGTATTGACTATATTCCTTACACTGTACATTTCATACTTGTGACTCATTTATGTTGTCACTGGAAGTTTGTACCTCTTAATCTCCACCTATTTTTTTCCTGTCTGACCCCTCTTCTCTCTGGCAACCACCTACATGTTCTGTGCATCTAACTCTGTTTTAGGTTCCACATATAAGTGGAATCATACAGTATCTCTCCTTCTCTATCTGACTTATTTGCCTTAGCATAATACCCTCTGGGTCCACCTGAGTTGTTGCAAATAACAAGATTTCGTTCTTTTTCATGGCTAATGTTCCATTTATATATATATATATATATATATATATATATATATATATATATATATATGTATATATTTACACACACCACATCTTCTTTATCCATTCACCTATTGATAGGCACTTAAATTTCTTCCATATCTTGGCTATTGTAAATAAATGATGCTGCCATGAACATAGGGATACATTAATCTATTCTAATTAATGTCTTTGTCTTCCTCAGTTAATTACCCAGGAGTGGAATTGATTGATCAGTTTCTATTTATTTTTTTTTTTTTGATGAATCTCCTCTCTTTTTTTCATAATCTCTGCACCAAATTACATTCTCACCAAGAGCCAATGAGGATTACTTTTTCTCCACATCTTCACCAGCACTTGTTATTTGTTTTTCTTTTTGATAATAGCCATTCTGGTAGGTGTGAAGTGATATCTCATTGTGGTTTTGATTTGCATTTCCCTGATGATTAGTGATGCTGAACATCTTTCCATGTGCCTGTTAGCCATCTATATATTTTCTTTGGAAAAAATGTCTATTCAGAGCTGCTATTTTTAAATCAGGTTGTTTCTTTTCTTCATATCGAGTCATATGAGTTCTTTGTATATTTCGGATATTAACTCCTTATTGGGTATACTGTTTGCAAAAATCCTCTCTCATTCAGTAGATGTTCATTTTGTGTTTTTGATAGTTTCCTTTCCTGAGCAAAAGCTTTTTAGTTTGTTGTAGTCTCATAATTTTTGGTTGTTTCCCTTGCCTGAGGACACATTTCCCCCCAAAATATTACTAAGTCTTATGTCAAACAGTGTACTGACTGTGTTTTCTTCTAGAAGTTTTATGATTGCAGGTCTTACATTTAAGTATTTTATCCATTTTGAATTTATTTTTGTTCATGGAATGAGAAAGTAGGCCAGTTTGATTCTTTTGCATGTAGCTGTCCCATTTGCCCAACACCATTTATTGAAGAGACAATATATTTTACCCATTGTATATTCTTGTTTCCTTTGTCTTAGCCCATGTAAGTATGGGTTTATTTCTAGGCTCTATATTCTGTTTCATTGATCTATATATCTGTTTTTGTGACAATACCATACTGCTTTGATTACTGTAGCTTTGTAGTATGGATTGAAATCAGGAAGTGTGATGCTTTGTTCTTCTTTCTCAAGATTGTTTTGGGTATTTGGGAACTTTTGTGTGTTCATACAAACTTTAGAATTATTTGTTCTAGTTCTGTGAAAAATGCCATTGGTATTTTGATATGGATTTCATTGAATCGGTAAAATGCCTTGGGTAGTATGGTCATTTTATGTATATTAAATCTCCAATCCAAGAGCAACTTTCCATCTGTTTAATCTTCAATTTCTTTCATCAGTGTCTTATAGTTTTCTGAGTAAATGTCTTTTACCTCCACAGATTTATTCCTATGCATTTAATTCTTTTTGATGCAGTTTGTAGATGGGATTGTTTTCTTAATTTCCCTTTCTAATAGTTGGTTGTTAGTGTAGAGAAATGCAATAGACTTCTGTATATAAATTTTGTATCCTGCAACTTTACCAAATTTATTTATGAGTTCTATTAGTTTTTTGATGGTGTCTTTAGAATTTTCTGTTTAGTATCATGTCATCTGCAAAGAGTGACAGTTTTACTTCTTCCTTTCCACATTGTCTTCTTCAACTATATATTAAAAGGACCATTCATCATGATCAAGTAAGATTCATTCCAGGATTCATGGATGGTTCAATATCCACAAATAAATCATACAGGCAAAAAAATAAAAAGAAGAAATCTATGCATCCCATAGATTTTGCATCACTGTGTTTTCATTTTTATTTGTCTCCAGGTATTTTTTTTTTATCAGAATCCATTGATAGTATAGTAGCACATTGTTTAACTTCCATGTGATTCTTGTGTTTGTTTGTTTGTTTTACAGTTCTTTTTTGTTTGTTTATTGTAGTTGATTTCTAGACTCATAGCATTGTGGTTGGAAAATAAGCTTTATATGATTTCAAACTTCTTAAATTTACTGGGACTTTTTTGTAGCCTAGCGTGTGATCTATTCTGGAGAATGTTCTGTGTGCACTTGAAAAGAATGTATATTCTGCTACTTTTGGGTGGAATGTTTTCCCTATCTATCTATCTACCTATCTATCTATCTACTATCTATCTATCTGGTCCATTTGGTCTAATTTGTTGGTTAACTCTTTATTAAAAACATTTAACTTTTCAACTCTATTCATCCAATTTATGTTGAGTTCTTTGAACATCTTTATGATCATTACCTTGAACTCTTTATCAGGTAGACTGTTTATCTATACTTCACTTAGTTCTTCTTTTGTGGTTTTATTGTGTTCCGTTGTTTGGAACATATTACTTTGTTGCCTCATTTGCTCTAATTTGCTGTTTTTACTTCTGTGTACTTGGTAGGTTGGTTTTGTTGCCGAACTTTGGGGAAGTGGCCTTTTGTAGGAAATATCTTATGTGTCTCAGCAGTGCACTCCTCTCTGGTCACCAGAACTCTATGCTCTAGGGGTGCTCCATATGTGGGCTGTATGGGTCCTTCTGTTTTGGCAAGCTAATGACTGTGAACAGTCTGGTAGGCATGGCTGGCCCCTGGCCCAGTTCATTGCCAGGCCCTGTCTTGTATGGTGGCTGCTGTGGCTGGTAGGCAAGGTCAGGTCACAAGGCAACTTTCTGCAGAGTGTTTGGTGGGGGGGATGTGGCGCCTAGCCCACTGGTTGGTGGAGCTGGGATCTGGGGTGGGTGACTATGGGTCTGTGGGACTATGGGACCAGATCTATTGTTGGCCTGCTGGTAGGTGGGGACAGTTCCTGACATTGCTAGAGGCAGGATCTGAGGTGTCCTAAAGCTGATGTTGGCCTGTTGGCAAGTGGGGCTGGATCCTAGGGAAGCTGGATGAGGGGTTCAAGTTGTCTTAAAGTTGGTATTGGCCTGCTGATGGTCGGAGACAGGGTCCAGGGGTCCCAGAACTAGTTCCAGCTCAGTGGTATGCAGAACCTTGTCCCAGGGACTCTGGGTGAAGGACACTGGGGTCCTAGAACTGGTGTTTGCCTGTTGATGGATGACATTGGTTTCTGACACTGTTTTTGTGGGATCCAGCATGTCCCAAAGCAGGTGTTGGCTTGTTCTTGGGCAGAACCTGAGCCCATGGGTTCCTGTGGCTGGTGCCATCCTGCTGGTGGATGAGGCTGGGTCTTGACATGGCAGACGGCTGAACTATGGTGATCCTGGGGCTGGTATCTGCCTGTTGGTGGATGGGGCCAGGGCCCAGGTGGGTGAGGATGGTCCTGAGGCTATTGCCAGTCTACTGTAGGCACAGCGTTGTCCTGGGGCCTCTGGCTCCAGGGCTCTGGGAGTCTTAGGGGCTACTAGTTGGTACACTCAGCAAGGCTGAGTCCTAAGACCTCTGGTACATAGGGTCAGTTTCTAGGGTGGCTGTGTGGTCAGGGGGTCTTTTGGCAGCTGGCTTGCTGGTGCATTGGGCTGTGTCCCCTCCTGGCTAGTTGCTTGGCTTGATGTGACCCAGTACTGGCTGTTGGGCATGGCTAGGTCCCAGGGTTAATAAGCTAGAAGGAGGATTCCAAAATGGTGCTTAATAAGCACCAGTGACCTCATGGTAAACAAGCTCATGAAATCAGCTAATGCCAGTGTCTATGTCCCCAGGGTGAGCTTCAGTTGTTTCCTGCCTCTTGAAGAGGCTTTCAAAGATCAGCATGTGGATCCTACCCAGGATCCTTTTAAATTACTGCTTCTACCCTTGTTCCTAGAGCATGTGAGATTTTGTGTGTGCCCTTTAAGATTAGAGCCTATTTCCCAAAGCCCTCTGGCTTTCCCTTAAGTATGTCCTGCTGACCTTCAAAGCGAAAAGTTCTGGGGGCTCATTTTCCCAGGCTAAGACCCCCAGGCTTGGGTGCTCAGACTCCTCACTCCTAGAGGAGAACCTCTGCAAGTTGCCTCTCCTGGTGTATGAGTCTTAACTATACTGTATCTCTGCCCCTCCTACCCATCTCATTTTGGTTCCTTCTTTCTATCTTTGGTTGTAGAAGATCTTTTCTGCTAGTCTTCCAGTCTTTCTTATCAGTAGTTGCTCTGTAAATAGTTGTAATTTTGGTATGCCCTAGGGAGGTGAGCTCAGGATCTTTCTACTCTACCATCTTGGTGTCTCCTTCCTAGCTTGATTGACCCAAATTTCCAGTGATTCTCAAGTTAGGTCCTAACTGTCAGAGTTAGTATATTCTTAAAATTTCAGGTTCTAATTATAAGTATGCTAATTTTTTTTAAAGAAGAATTTTAAGACCCTGAATTTGGCACTACTTTTTTAGTTCAATTTATTAATGTTTAAAATTTAAACTAATAAAATTATATATCCTTAGATAATTTCTAGTTTACATTTTTAAAATTTATAGTAATACCTCAGCATTAGCCACCATGGTGAAGTTTGAATCTAGGACTTAAAATCTTTGCTTTAAGTATGTTTTCAACAAAATGGATCCATTAAATAAAATTGTTCCTTTGATTCAAAAAGGCGATGACTGCTTTGTTATTCCCTATTCAGAGTAGACAAACATGTAAAACTGGCTGAAATATAGACTTATCACAACAAAAGTAAGAGACCAGAATCTAGTTTTTCTTGGTTGTTTTAAGACATACCCTGGAAGAAACACATACTTCTCCACTAAAAACCCAGATATTGGTTACAATCCAGGCCCTTGGTGGTTTCCATTTAAAAAAGAAAAGAACAGGGCTTCCCTGGTGGCACAGTGGTTGAGAGTCCGCCTGCCGATGCAGGGGACACAGGTTCGTGCCCCAGTCCAGGAAGATCCCACATGCCGCGGAGCGGCTGGGCCTGTGAGCCATGGTCGCTGAGCCTGCGCGTCTGGAGCCTGTGCTCCGCAACGGGAGAGGCCACAACAGTGAGGGGCCCGCGTACCACACACACAAAAAAATAAATAAATAATAACAAAAAATAAATAAATAAATAGAAAAGAAAAGAACAAGAGAATATCATAGCGTGATAGAAATGTGCTATAGCTTGCTTGGGCAGTATTGTGTAAGTGTGTACGTTGTTAGCCTTCATAAAGTTGAATATTATATTTAAGTGTTTATTTTTAATGTGTATGAATAACACCTAATTTTAAAAAGAAAAAAAAAATGAAACTGAAAATTTAAAAAAGAACTGTGTTCTAATATTGTCTAGAAATATATTCAAAACCAGGTAAGGAAAATTGATGTTTGTTCAATAGTGTGTTTTCTTCAATTAATATATGATTATGCTTTACTGTAGTAGTTAACAAAACCAGAAAATTAAAAAAGAATAAATCGATTGGTAGAAACACATTATTGAGAACAGAGGAGTAATATCTTATTTTTTTCCTTTTTTAATTTTCCAAATATGGATAAAGATAGTATCCCATATTAGATAGCATTTTTGAAAAAATATCCTGTATAACAAAGTTATTTCCATTTTTAATCCTATGGTCTGTAATAAAAGTACTTTGCTGGTCTGGTGAGAATGAATATTTAGCACACTAATTTTATTTTGTTTTTGACTTTTTTGTGTGCTCTTTTATGCTCAAAGAATAATTTTGTGTTTTTCTATTAAATGATTGAACTATTTATCTGTATTCTTCTGCAAAAATTTAGCCAGTCTTAAATTCCATTCAACATTTAGCAACCTCAAAAATCTCCATCAGTCTGTAATTGCCTACACTCAAGTTGCTGAAAATGCTCATGAAAAAAGACCAACAGAACATAGACATGCACTACAAAGATCTGTGTGTGTCAGGGTATATGTTTTTTAACAGTGGTTCCCAGTAGCACTTGCTTTTATTTTAACAATTGCTATAGGGACCTGTGCATCTGTTTCATTTCCTGCTCTTATAGGTATAAGATCATCTCCACCAATGCACCCATCATTAAAAGAATTACATTATAACCAAATAATTTGGTGTGTGATAGCATCAAGTGTAATGGTATTTGCACTTTCATGAGAAATAATGACACCATTGTAGGTCACTGACTCACTATTGATAAATGAAAGTCCTAAGCAGACACACAGTGAAAATAGCACTTTTGATTTTATCCCCAGATTGGCAAGGCACTGTATATAAGAACTGTATTTGATATTATTTTTCTGTATTGTGTCTCAATTAACCTCCTTATGGAAAAGATATACTTTTGAGATTCTTTGCTGTATGGTATATTTTAAAGGATCTTGACAATACATAAAGCAGAGACTCAGAATAAAATCAACATGAAATACAGTGTTCATGTAGATTTAGCATTTAAAATAAAGATAAAATTATTTATTCCAATTTCTAATTGCAGATTTCAGTTTTATGTCTAAATGTGATGTTATTTTCCTCTAATTCACATACCTATATAACATGATATGGTGCTTTGCTAATACTCTAAAAAGGCAGCATTTAAATTTTTTCCTCTGGAGATTAGACATCTTATTTTCAAATACTAACATTGGTACATCACTTTTTCCTCTTTGTCTTCTCACTGAAATGGAGAGTATTAGTTGCTGCTATAATGTAGCAACTGTGAAGTCACTGAGGACTTCTGAGTGCTTGGGGTCAATCAGGTCACAATGTTGTGACTAATTAATAACTTTCTTAGGATGCTAATACTCCGAAAATTTTAACACCTTAATAGTACTCTGCTCTCTGTTTAATAATAACACAATGATTATAAATCACTTAAATGATGTGCCTTTGTCCTTAAGCTTAATTCCACCTATGTGCAGCCAAGCAAGCACATCGTCAATTCAAGGGTGGTAAATGTAATAATTGATGAAAAGATGAGATGATTAACTGGGAGGGCAGTTATCATCAAGAAAGAACAGAGAGACAGAATTATCCTATTTTTGCAAAGCTGTTAAGAGATAAAACAGAATGGATTGGAACTGAAAGCCAGTTTTGAAAGAAAGAAAAAAAGCCTGCCACTTTTTTATGCAATGTCATTTTCTAAGAGAGAATATAGTTTTACTGTAAAATATTTCACATCTTCTTTCACTTATCCACTTTACGTATTTTCTGTTCCTGTTATAATGTTCAGATCTCCTTTTAGATAGACATTACTGAATTACATCAATTCAAAGATGTAAATAACTTTTCCATTTTAATATTTCTGAAATTAAGTTGCATTTTTAAACTGGCATATGTTTAATGCAGCTTTCCTTTCTGGAAAAACGTTTCTTAAGTCTACAGGTTTTCTTGAAATAGATAGCACCTTAGAAGTCAAGAAAAAAGGGTCATTCAATAAACTTATTCATTTAACAAATATTGAGCACCTGCACTTCCAGGAATAAGGTTAGATGCTAAGAAAACTGCAGCAAGGACAGATGAGATTTCAATTTTCTTAGAAATTTAGAAGGTAAAATAAATATAAAAACAATTAGCTAGAAAAATTACCACTGCAGTGTAATACAGATATATTTAAAATGCCATAGGATAACCAAAGAGGGAGTTAATAATTCTGGACATGCTATTCAGAGGAGAAAGAACTCATCAAGTGGTAGGATACCAAGCAGGGGAAGGAACATAAGCAAAGGCAGGGAGGTGTGAAATGTCAGGGTGTGTGCAAGGAATGATGAGTAGTCTAGAAGAACTGTAGTATAGGGCAGTTTCTTTCAAACATGAGTAGTGAACAGAGCACTTTAAAAGGAAAGAAATATCTTGCCAATCTGTAGTGTTGACTCAAGTTATTTTTATTATGTTATTTTAAATATGTAATATTTATTTCATTCTACAATGATAAAAGTCCAAAAATGTATTTATTCATTAAATATGAACAAAATCACAAAACCAATTAAAATATAATTATCAACATTAATTTAAAGTGATATGTGAGTTTTATTTTGGAGCACAGTGAGCTTCAACTAAGCAATGAACTAGTTTTTATTTCTTTTTTAATTTTTTGCGGTATGTGGGCCTCTCACTGTTGTGGCCTCTCCCACTGCGGAGCACAGGCTCTGGACTCGCAGGCCCAATGGCTATGGCTCACGGGCCCAGCCGCTCCACAGCATGTGGGATCTTCCCAGACCGGGACACGAACCCTCGTCCCCTGCATCGGCAGGTGCACTCTCAACCACTACGCCACCAGGGAAGCCCTGAACTAGTTTTTTAACTAGTTTTTTTCACTGATCTGTGAATTAGATATAGACCAATCAATTTAAGTATATCACAAAATATACTTATGACAATGGTTAGTTTTATTGAGTGCGTATTATATGCCAAACACTGTACTAACTTTTTTCAGTCAATATCTTATTCTTGCAAAGACTTTTTCAAGTAGCTTCACATACACCATATAGAAGTGTGCTTCCTCTCTGGTTACCCCTCTCAGACATCTTTGCTGATATATCCTCTTCTTCTAAACTTCTAATGCTGGAGTGCTTAAGGATTCCATCTTTGGTTCTATGTACTCTGTTCTTTGGTAATCTCATTTAGTGCCATGTATTTCATATCCCTCTATATCCTAGCAACAATCACATTTCTATATCCAACCCAGACTCCTCGCCCATACTACAAACTCATATATTAAACTACCTACCTGACATCACCACTTTGGTGGCAAATAGATATTTCATACTCAACACATCCAAATTTGAATTACTGATCTTCTCACCAAATCTGTTCCTTTTACAGCCATCATCATCTCAGTTGATGAAAATTCTATTCCTACAATTATTCAGCACAAAAAATCTTGGAGGTCTTCTTATGTTTTTCCTCTCATCTCATGTTCAAA
This sequence comes from Phocoena sinus, assembly GCF_008692025.1. Taxonomy (NCBI): domain Eukaryota; kingdom Metazoa; phylum Chordata; class Mammalia; order Artiodactyla; family Phocoenidae; genus Phocoena; species Phocoena sinus. The sequence continues at coordinate 27,688,393 of NC_045779.1, forward strand.
GTTCTCCAGAAAACTAAATGGGTTTAACTTTCAAAATATATCCAGAATGAAGCCTGCTCTCACAGCCTTCACTGTTACAACTATTACCTATTATGTCATCCGTATTTTTGAAATAGCTCCTAATCAGTCTCCTTTCTTCTATGCTTAACTCTTCTATAATCCATTGCAATGTGTTCTTTTTCTTAAATTAATTTTTATTGGAGTATAGTTGCTTTACAATGTTGTGTCAGCTTCTACCGCACAGCAAAATGAATCAGACATACATATATATATATATATATATAGATATATATTCCTTCCGTTTTGGATTTCCCTCCCATTGAGGACACCGCAGTGCATTAAGTAGAGTTCCCTGTGCTATACAGTATGTTCCCATCAGTTGTCTATTTTATACATAGTATCAATAGTGTATATGTGTCAATCCCAATCTCCTAATTGCTCCCAGGCCACTCCTTTCCCCCTTGGTATCCATACATTTGTTCTCTCCATCTGTGTCTCTATTTCTGATTGGCAAATAAGGTCATTTATACCAGGGATCCCCAACCCCCTAGTATAACAGCTGTGCTATTAGGAGCTGGGTGACACAGCAGGAGATGAGCTGCGGGCAAGCTTCATCTGCCACTCCTCAAGGCTCCCCATTGCTCATAGTACTGCCTAAACCATCCCCACCCCTGTCCGTGGAAAAATTGTCTTCCATGAAATGGTCTCTGTTGCCAAAAATGTTGGGAACAACTAATCTATACCATTTTCCTAGATTCCACATATATGAATTAATATATAATATTTGTTTTTCTCTTTCTGACTTACTTCACTCTGTATGACAGTCTCTAGGTCCATTCACATCTCTTCAGATGACCCAATTTTGTTCCTTTTGGTTTTGTTATGTTTTAGTGTGGCTATTTTACCATGTAAGTTATATTATGTCACTTCTTTAATTAAATAAAAAACATTTTTTCCTTTTTTAAATTTAAATTTTATTTTATTTTGTAGCATAGTTTATTAACAATGTTGTGTTAGTTTCAAGTGTACAGCAGAGTGATTCAGTTATATATATATATATATATATATCTATATATATATACACGTATCAATTATTTTTCAAATTATTTTCCCATTTAAGTTATTACAGAATATTGAGCAGGGTTCCCTGTGTTATACAGTAGGTCCTTGTTGGTTATCTATTTTAAATATAGTAGTGTATACATGTAAATGCCAATCCCTCCCACCAACCCTTCCTTCCCGGTAGCCATAAGTTCTTTCTCTAAGTCTGTGAGTCTGTTTCTGTTTTGTAAATAAGTTCATTTGTATCATTTTTTTATAGATTCTCCATATAAGCAATATCATATCGTATTTGTCATTCTCTGTCTGACTTACTTTACTTAGTATAATAATCTCCAGGTCCATCAAGAGATGAATGGATAAAGAAGATGTGGTACATATATACAATGGAATATTAATCAGCCATTAAAAACAATGAATTAACGTCTTTTGCAGCAATGTGGATGGACCTGGAACTTATTATTTTTTCTAAGAGTGAAAATTCTGACAATGCCTTCTAGGGCCCATGTAATCTGCCCCCTAACTCTCCATGTTATGGAGTGTGGCAGCAGTGTGCCTACTATACTTGACACTCGTGGGGGACTCTTGCTTAAGACTCCCTTCCTCTATACAATAAAATATAGTTAGTAATAATAATGAAATGAAACAAGTAATCATAATAGTCAGAAAAGAATTCCAAGCAGTGAAATTTTTCTTTTATTGAACTTGTATGTATATACCAGTAAACATAAATAAGTAAAGAATTAAAAAATAAAACAAGTGTCCAGTAATGGTGCTTAATACTTACAAATTATATTAATACACTTTGGGAAAAAAAGGAAAAACTATGTTTTATTTTTTTGCAAAAATAAATACTAACATTTTGTTTTCCAGCTTTAACTTCTGCAAATTTTCAATGACTTTGTCCAAATTAATCTTCTTTGTATATTCATGTTCAATAGACAGTATAAATAGATTTGTTGATCTATCTATGTTCATATCTGGGAAACAAGAGATATACACAAACATAGAAAAATATTCTTAATATGAGACTAAATTAGAAAGGGATGCATAAAAATTCCACTTCACAATAAACTCCAGAAAATTTATAAATACATAAAAACAACAAGTAATAACAACAAATGACAAAGGTAAAGTAACTCACATTCAGTTTCTTCTTGTGTATAATCACAGTATCATTCTTGTTTATATCTAGCCTACGGTTTAAGTGCAGGGATAGGGATATGCAGTAGCACAGGGTTTGGAGACTGAACTGTGCCTAAAGTGGGTTCAAATAATCCAAAACTTCACAGAAGCTTCACTCTTAAAATACTCATGGATGCTCAGAGACTGACTGTATAACAAAGTCGTCAGAATTAATGTCCATATAGAATGTCTTTTTATTTATTTTTAAGGATATATAATAAAAACAGAAAAAATTGAAACTTACAAATAAAGCATTAAAATTCAAAAATAACCAAAGCAATTGTTTAGAATTTAGACCCATCAACAATAATTTTCATGGAAAGGATTTTTCACTGACACTTGTTAGAATCACCTGCACCGTGGTATACTGCTCCCACTGCCCCACCCTTGGTAAATTACTGGATTACGGGATAATAATAAGAAAACTAAGATAAATATACTTTAAAAGAATTCTTTGGATACATTTGCAGAAGTCAAGTTCGGCTTCACTTTGGCTGAATCTTTGATATACAATAAGTACACTCTGGAACTGGTGGTTGGTTAATAGAAAAAGACCTTTAATGTGTGAAATTATTACCAGGTTTTTAATATAGAGCAGAGGTCAATAAACTATTGCCCAGAGGTCTAATCTAGTCTACCACCAGATTTTGTAAATAAAGTTTTATTGGAACATAGCCATGCTCATTCATTTACATATTGTCTATGGTGCTTTAAGGTACAACGGCAGAATTGAGTAGTTGAAATAGATATCAAATGGCCTGCAAAGCCTAAAATTTATACTCTCTGTCCCTTTATAAGAAGTCTGCAAATAACTTTCCTATTACAGTTGTGTACAAATTGGGTGTTAAAGTTTACTTTATAATGAATTTATTTATTAAACTCTGTTAATGAGAAACAGAAAAGCAAATGAAATTGATCTAGTTTGGCAAAGATGTATGCAGTAAGGATTTACTATCAGAGAAAAATGTTACTGAGGCAAATGTTTGTAACAGGATTGTGAATTCAACAGAGGAAAGATGTTTGTTTCCATTGAGTGAGATTATGAAACATTAGCTCTGTGTTTGCATTAATATTGGAACCAAAATAGCATTATAGAGAAAGAATGATTGAAGTGTTAGCATCTGTGCAAGGTAGGATAACAGGAAATAACTTATCATGAGATAATTTATAACTTCACTTTATAGAGACAGTTATTTTCATGGTACACATACTTTATATCTGGAAAAGATTGTAACAAATGTGATTTTTTTTTCCCTTCAGCTTAAGTTGTATGGCCTGCTTCACAAGTTTTGTTGTACAAATATGATTGAATACTGTACTTGTTCAATTAACTGCATGAATTATCACTTACAGGTTTAGCAAAGAGCTTAATATTAACTTTTAGAGGCCTTGTCAATCCAGAATTGCAATGGGTTTGGAAGTTTCTTAGTCTAAAAACACACACAGGTGAGGAGTCCAATACCCAAGAGAGTCCCATTTTCAAACGTCCCTGGTTTTTATTGTTGTCCCTGGTTTTTATTTTTGCTCCTGTTTCATTGCTATAAATTGCTCCTGAATATAAAATTTCAGTCTTCTCTGGGTCCTGGGCTGAACCTCTGTGCCTTGCTCGTTTTCTTCCCAGGAGTCTCCTTGGACTCTTTTAATTGATCTATTTCCTCCATTACCTTCATTTCTTATTACCAAAGGACATTGGCTGGGGCAGTGTTAGTCAGACCATTGAAGGCCAAATTATCCCCTGCTCCCTGTTCTCTGAAGGATGATTACTCACCATATATTTGCATAGCTGAGAGACCAGTTAGTAGACTACTATAGAGAAGATCATTTCCAGGGTAATATTAGGCCCACCTTGGAAATAAATGGACTATATATAGCTTCCTGTTTCTAAAATAATGTTTAACATCTGCCTTACAGTGTTGCCTGGAAAAATTCTTGGAGCCAAGCAGCTTTTAGTTATTGGTGTTTTAATGCTTCCACTAGACACTGAAGGCTGGAACTGTCAAGTAAGAACACGAGTCAATGAGAATTGACAAATCTGTTGAGATATTTGACTGTAGGAGGAAGGAGAAAAGGAAGGCAGGGGCTAGAAAAGAATTTGAGAAGAGAACGCATATTTATTATGTGAAGGAAAAGGATGTCTCCAAGAATATGTTTCAGGAAGAAAAAGATTTGAGTGCAATTTAGGCTTAAGGTAAATTAGAGATGGAAAATTTCAACTTTAAGAATAGCAATTGGTGGTAGAAGATTTCTGTGAAGGAAGCAAGGATTTCTAGAGTACAGGTAGAAGAATTCTGGAGGGATCATTCAAAATTATTTAAATTTATATTTGTATATATTTCAAATATTCATTCATATTTTTAGAGATCCTCCACATAGAGAAAGGGTTCCATTTATTTTGTGGTATTTTGCAAATAGACATGAAGACCTCTGGGAGGAGTTATGAGGAGTCAAAACTTGGAAGAACTCTTTTTCCCAAAATAAGAATAGATTTATTGTTTCCCCTGATTATATAAGTAGTGCATGCTAATAATTTTTAAAAATGAAGACAAGTATAGGTAAGAAAACCAAAAACATCTGAAGTCCCATTACAAAAAGTCTTTTTGCTATTTTTCATACTACTTTCTCTATAAATATCCCTACATATACAGTTGAGGTAAATGGGATTATATGATGATACATGGTATTTTCATCAGGGGTAATTTTTTAAAATAGCCCTAAAAATATAGCTCTCTTTTCTTTTTTCCATGTTCCTTATACTCTCTAACCTTACCTGTCTCCAACTCAGATAACCATAATTAATGATATTGTGTATTAATCCATACCTTAGAATCCTTTATAGTATTTTCTCTGTCATATTTCTAGTTTCCTAGGATATAAGTGAGGAAATCTTATACTATCTGACTATTTTCCTGTAAGTTATTATTATTATTTTTGTCTACAGGTCATAAAATTGTGTCTGACACTTTACCTGAATATACCTATGTGTACTTAAAAAAACTTCCTGTTTGGAACTAGCCTTTTTGTGACGCAGAATTAAATCTTTCCTTAAACTAGGGAAATTCTGTATTATTATCTTTTGAATTTCTGCCCCTTCTCCATGAGTTAATGTGTTTCCTTCTAGTATGACTTGTGTTTGCATTTTCTGTCTCCTGGTTTTGTCATAACCTCCTCATTACTATATTTCCCTGATTATTTTTATCTTTTTACATGTTTTCTCTATGCTTCAAAATACATTTTGCTTTTCAGGAGTGAATGACATTTTGTCTTTTGGTTCCTGAAGTCCTTAAGACTTTAAGCTGGAATTCTCATTAGGGAGCTCTTTTTTCTTTCCTTCTTTTTCTCCTTTTGTCCTTTCTTTCTTCAATGAAAACACAGAGAGGAAGCTTAAATGCATGATACTAAGTTAAAGAAGCCAATCTGAGAAGGCTACATACTATATGATCCCAACCATATGATATTCTGGAATGGCAAAATTATAGAGATGGTTTGTCCTTCCTTCTTTCTTTCCTCTTTTTCTCCCTTCCTTTCCTTCATTTCCCTATTTGGGAAAATTGCTGTCTTTCTCCTCTAGCAGTGTTTCTTTTCTGGGAGCCACCTATTCTAGTACTGTTTTCCCCCCTTTCCCTAGTTCTGAGGTCTGAGGTGCTTTGTTATTCTCTTTTATCTTCTTGTGTCTTTGGTGATACTTGGGCAGGTCAAGCTAGTGGGAAGTCTCAAGAGGAAACAAACCAGCAGATGCAGGAGCAGCAGTGTCTTCTGCTGTGGCTGGTTTTGTACCAGTTCTTAAGTTCTCTGTCCTCCATTGAGCAGCCCCTAAGCTCCCAGGTCTTTATGGTCTCAAGACTTCGGCAAATCTCGGCTGAGGGATAGGACAGAAGTCAACCTACTTTGGTAGCTTTCAAAGCAGTTCTTACTAAGCCAGGGATACTCAGTAGGTGCTCCTTTCAGGGGTGGGCTGCAAGGTATGGCCATGCAGGTCATTCATGGTTCCACTTCAGGGGCCACCATGCCCATAGATTATCATAACAATGGCATCTGTAATGCTGCAGTCCTGTCCCGTGGACCAGGGAGAGTTGAATCTTCACCTTACCACCATGCTGCTGCAGTCCTCAGTGTTCCTGTGTGATCCACAGGACAAGAAATTCACTCTCTGTGCATGGCAGAGTGCAAATCATCCACACACGGACAGAGCCAGCCCATCTGTTAGTGTTAGTATACTAAGTCTCAGAGGAGAGTTTCTTAGATACAATGTGGGGGTGGGGGCTCTGGAAGTAGTCCTACATTTTTTCAGCATTTTGTTATGCTTTAACAAGAATTAAAGATGAAAGCTCCAGGACAAAACTTTCTACTATCTAGGGATTTTTAAAAAATGAAGTTGGATGTCTTATAAAATAAGTAGTTAACCTATGATCAAAACTAGTCTTACAGACTTTTTAATGACAATTTTTAGAGAGGTTTTAGATTCACAGTAGAATTGAGAGGAAGGTAGAGAAATTTTCCATATACCCTTTGCCCCCAAACATGCATAACCTTCTCCAATATCAACGTCCTCCACCAGACTGGCACACTTGTTACAATTGATGAACCTATATTTTTGCATTAGAATTACCCAAATCCACAGTTTGGTTCACTCTTGATGTTTTACATTCTATGGGTTTGGAAAAATGAGTAATGACATTCATCCCTCATTTTAGTATCATAGAGAGTATTTTTGCTACCCTATAAATCCTCTGTGCTCAGCCTATTCACCACCTTCCCAGCCCCTAACAACCACTGATCTTTTTACTGTCTCTATAATTTTGCCTTTTCCAGATTGTCATATAGTTTGATATATCAATGCCTTTTTAGATTGGCTTATCTCACTTAATAACATGCATTTATGGTTTCTCCATGTCTTTTCATAGCTTGTAAGCTCATTTCTTTTTAGTGTTGAGTAATATTTCATTATCTGGATGTACCAGAGTTTATTACCTACTAAAAGACGTCTTGGTTCCTTCCAAGTTTGGCAGTGATGAGTGAAGCTGCTAAATATCCATGTGAAGATTTTTGTGTGGACATAGATTTTCAGCTTCTTTGAGTAAATGCCAAGGAGAATGATGGCTGAATGATACAGTAAGAATATGTTTAGCTTTGTAAGAAGCACCAAACTGTCCTCCAAAGTGACTGTACCATTTTGCATTCCCATCAGGAATGAATGAGAATTCCTATTGTTCCATACCCTCACCAGCATTTGGTATTGTAAGTGTTCTGGATTTTGGCTATTCTAGGAGCTGTGTCATAAATTTCTGATAATGATCTTTTATGGATGCTATAGAGTCAATTCCAATGTTAAGAAGCAAGTAGTTCTATAACACAGATTTCTTTCTAGTTTTATTCTTATTCCCTAGATCCTTATCATTCCACTTATTTTGGTAAAATTATGAAAATTAATAGGTGAACAGCAATTTGTGCTATCCTAGTTTTAAAGGTAAAATTTTTCATACAAATAAAGCAATGTTCTAGAAGTCACACAGTAATTATAGAATCAGTATTTAACTTAGAACTATAAACAACCAACTTTTTTTAGAACTCTAACATTGCCACTTGACAATAACAAAAATTTAATTTGAGAGAATGGAAGATTCAAATATACTGCATAATGTAGTGAGGCTTTATTTCCCCTTCTTTTCCTACATTACTTTTAAATTTCAGTGTGAAGGTAATACATAAACATGGTTTTAAAAAAATAAAAATAAATGATATAAAATCAGCAGTAACTTTCCATTCCAAACCCAGAACAATAATCCCTGTTCTGAGAAGCAATCACGCTTAAGAAACTCATTTATGTAATCCAATTGTATAAGTTAAAGCAGAGCTTTTTAATTAATTTTTTTTTTTTTTTTTTTTTTGGCGGTACGCGGGCCTCTCACTGTTATGGCCTCTCCCGTTGCGGAGCACAGGCTCCGGACACACAGGCTCAGAGGCCATGGATCACGGGCCCAGCCGCTCTGTGGCACGTGGGATCTTCCTGGACCGGGGCACGAACCCGTGTTCCCTGCATCGGCAGGTGAACTCTCAACCAGTGTGCCACCAGGGAAGCCCCTAAAAATATTTTTTTAATTAATTAATTTATTTTTGGCTGTGTTGGGTCTTCATTGCTGCACGCAGGCTTTCTCTAGTTGCAGCGAGCAGTGGCTACTCTTCATTGTAGTGCACAGGCCTCTCATTGCGGTGGCTTCTCTTGTTGCGGAGCAGGGGCTCTAGGTGCACAGGCTCAGTAGTTGTGGCAAACGAGCTCTGTTGCTCTGCGGTATGTGGTATCTTTCCAGACTAGTGCTTGAATCTGTGTCTCCTGCATTGGCAGGCGGATTCCCAAACACTGTGCCACCAGGGAAGCCCAAGCAGAGCTTTTAAAAGAGATTTGCTTACAAAATATTTTTGCAAATATTTAGATATTGTATTATAACTCTGCTCCAAAAGCTAACAAATACTTCAGTGAATCCTCCTTGCTCTCTAAATTACATTCAAACTCCTTTGCTTAGCATTCAAAATCTCCACAATCTGACCTTAATTTGTCTTTTCAGTAGATCTCCAAACTGCTTCTTTATGTGTATGTAGTACATTCATCAAATTGAATATTCTATGAAGCTGTTCATGTTTTTTTTTAATCTGTTGAAAACCTTTCTCTTTAACTAACCATTCAAATGCCTCAAGCTTCATTAAGTGTACTGGATACCACAGAAGATTGTGTTTTTCCCTACTATGATTACCCATAATACAAATGGGTACACATTATACAAATGAATGAATACATCTTTTTTTTTTTTTTTTTTTTTTTTTTGCCAGCATATGGTTCTTTTTTTTTTTTTTTTTTTTTTAACATCTTTATTGGGGTATAATTGCTTTACAATGGTGTGTTAGTTTCTGCTTTACAACAAAGTGAATCAGCTATACATATACATATGTTCCCATATGTCTTCCCTCTTGCGTCTCCCTCCCTCCCACTCTCCCCATCCCACCCTTCCAGGCTGTCACAAAGCACCGAGCTAATATCCCTGTGCCTTGCGGCTGCTTCCCCCCAGCTATCTACCTTACTACGTTTGTTAGTGTGTATATGTCCATGACTCTCTCTCGCCCTGTCAAAACTCACCCTTCCCCCTCCCCATATCCTTAAGTCCGTTCTCCAGTAGGTCTGCGTCTTTATTCCTATCTTACCCCTAGGTTCTTCATGACATTTTTTTCCCTTAAATTCCATATATATGTGTTAGCATACGGTATTTGTCTTTTTCTTTCTGACTTACTTCACTCTGTATGACAGATTCTAGGTCTATCCATCTCATTACAAATAGCTCAATTTCATTTCTTTTTAAGGCTGAGTAATATTCCATTGTGTATATGTGCCACATCTTCTTTATCCATTCATCCGATGATGGGCGCTTAGGTTGTTTCCATGTCCTGGCTATTGTAAATAGAGCTGCAATGAACATTTTGGTACATGACTCTCTTTGAATTTTGGTTTTCTCAGGGTATATGCCAAGTAGTGGGATTGCTGGGTCATATGGTAATTCTATTTGTAGTTTTTTAAGGAACCTCCATACTGTTCTCCACAGTGGCTGAACCAATTCACATTCCCACCAGCAGTGCAAGAGTGTCCCCTTTTCTCCACACCCTCTCCAGCATTTATTGTTTCTAGATTTTTTGATGATGGCCATTCTGACTGGTGTGAGATGATATCTCATTGTAGTTTTGATTTGCATTTCTCTAATGATTAATGATGTTGAGCATTCTTTCATGTGTTTGTTGGCATTCTGTATATCTTCTTTGGAGAAATGTCTATTTAGGTCTTCTGCCCATTTTTGGATGGGGTTGTTTGTTTTTTTGTTATTGAGCTGCATGAGCTGCTTGTAAATTTTGGAGATTAATCCTTTGTCAGTTGCTTCATTTGCAAATGTTTTCTCCCATTCTGAGGGTTGTCTTTTGGTCTTGGTTATCGTTTCCTTTGCTGTGCAAAAGCTTTGAAGTTTCATTAGGTCCCATTTGTTTATTTTTGTTTTTATTTCCATTACTCTAGGAGGTGGGTCAGAAAGGATCTTGCTGTGATTTATGTCATAGAGTGTTCTTCCTATGTTTTCTTCTAAGAGTTTGATAGTTTCTGGCCTTACATTTAGGTCTTTAATCCATTTTGAGCTTATTTTTGTGTATGGTGTTAGGGAGTGATCTAATCTCATACTTTTACATGTACCTGTCCAGTTTTCCCAGCACCATTTATTGAAGAGGCTGTCCTTTCTCCACTGTACATTCCTGCCTCCTTTATCAAAGATGAGGTGTCCATATGTGCGTGGGTTTATCTCTGGGCTTTCTATCCAGTTCCACTGATCTATCTTTCTGTTTTTGTGCCAGTACCATACTGTCTTGATTACTGTTGCTTTGTAATATAGTCTGAAGTCAGGGAGCCTTATTCCTCCAGCTCCTTTTTTCGTTCTAAAGATTGCTTTGGCTATTCGGGGTCTTTTGTGTTTCCATACAAATTGCGAAATTTTTTGTTCTAGTTCTGTGAAAAATGCCAGTGGTAGTTTGATAGGGATTGCATTGAATCTGTAGATTGCTTTGGGTAGTAGAGTCATTTTCACAATGTTGATTCTTCCCATCCAAGAACATGGTATATCTCTCCATCTATTTGTATCATCTTTAATTTCTTTCATCAGTGTCTTATAATTTTCTGCATACAGGTCTTTCGTATCCTTAGGTAGGTTTATTCCTAGATATTTTATTCTTTTTGTTGCAATGGTAAATGGGAGTGTTTTCTTGATTTCACTTTCAGATTTTTCATCATTAGTATATAGGAATGCCAGAGATTTCTGTGCATTAATTTTGTATCCTGCTACTTTACCAAATTCATTGATTAGCTCTAGTAGTTTTCTGGTAGCATCTTTAGGATTCTCTATGTATAGTATCATGTCATCTGCAAAGAGTGACAGCTTTACTTCTTCTTTTCCGATTTGGATTCCTTTTATTTCCTTTTCTTCTCTGATTGCTGTGGCTAAAACTTCCAAAACTATGTTGAATAAGAGTGGTGAGAGTGGGCAACCTTGTCTTGTTCCTGATCTTAGTGGAAATGCTTTCAGTTTTTCACCATTGAGGATGATGTTTGCTGTGGGCTTGTCATACATGGCCTTTATTATGTTGAGGAAAGTTCCCTCTATGCCTACTTTCTGGAGGGTTTTTATCATAAATGGGTGTTGAATTTTGTTGAAAGCTTTCTCTGCATCTATTGAGATGATCATATGGTTTTTCTCCTTCAATTTGTTAATATGGTTTATCACATTGATAGATTTGCGTATATTGAAGAATCCTTGCATTCCTGGAATAAACCCCACTTGATCATGGTGTATGATCCTTTTAATGTGCTGTTGGATTCTGTTTGCTAGTATTTTGTTGAGGATTTTTGCATCTATGTTCATCAGTGATATTGGCCTGTAGTTTTCTTTCTTTGTGACATCCTTGTCTGGTTTTGGTATCAAGGTGATGGTGGCTTCGTAGAAGGAATTTGGGAGTGTTCCTCCCTCTGCTATATTTTGGAAGAGTTTGAGAAGGATAGGTGTTAGCTCTTCTCTAAACGTTTGATAGAATTCACCTGTGAAGCCATCTGGTCCTGGGCTTTTGTTTGTTGGAAGGTTTTTAATCACAGTTTCAATTTCAGTGCTTGTGATTGGTCTGTTCATATTTTCTATTTCTTCCTGATTCAGTCTTGGCAGGTTGTGCATTTCTAAGAATTTGTCCATTTCTTCCAGATTGTCCATTTTATTGGCATAGAGTTGCTTGTAGTAATCTCTCATGATGTTTTTTATTTCTGCAGTGTCAGTTGTTACTTCTCCTTTTTCATTTCTAATTCTATTGATTTGAGTCTTCTCCCTTTTTTTCTTGATGAGTCTGGCTAGTGGTTTATCTATTTTGTTTATCTTCTCAAAGAACCAGCTTTTAGTTTTATTGATCTTTGCTATTGTTTCCTTCATTTCTTTTTCATTTATTTCTGATCTGATTTTTATGATTTCTTTCCTTCTGCTAGCTTTGGGGTTTTTTTGTTCTTCTTTCTCTAATTGCTTGAGGTGCAAGGTTAGGTTGTTTATTCGAGATGTTTCCTGCTTCTTAAGGTGGGCTTGTATTGCTATAAACTTCCCCCTTAGGACTGCTTTTGCTGCATCCCATAGGTTTTGGGTCGTTGTGTCTCCATTGTCATTTGTTTCTAGGTATTTTTTTATTTCCTCTTTGATTTCTTCAGTGATCACTTCATTATTAAGTAGTGTATTATTTAGCCTCCATGTGTTTGTATTTTTTACAGATCTTTTCCTGTAATTGATATCTAGTCTCATGGCGTTGTGGTCGGAAAAGATACTTGATACAATTTCAGTTTTCTTAAATTTACCAAGGCTTGATTTGTGACCCAAGATATGATCTATCCTGGAGAATGTTCCATGAGCACTTGAGAAAAATGTGTATTCTGTTGTTTTTGGATGGAGTGTCCTATAAATATCAATTAAGTCCATCTTGTTTAATGTATCATTTAAAGCTTGTGTTTCCTTATTTATTTTCATTTTGGATGATCTGTCCATGGGTGAAAGTGGGGTGTTAAAGTCCCCTACTATGAATGTGTTACTGTTGATCTCCCCTTTTATGGTTGTTAGTATTTGCCTTATGTATTGAGGTGCTCCTATGTTGGGTGCATAAATATTTACAATTGTTATATCTTCTTCTTGGATCGATCCCTTGATCATTATGTAGTGTCCTTCTTTGTCCCTTTTAATAGTCCTTATTTTAAAGTCTATTTTGTCTGATATGAGAATTGCTACTCCAGCTTTCTTTTGGTTTCCATTTGCATGGAATATCTTTTTCCATCCCCTTACTTTCAGTCTGTATGTGTCTCTAGTTCTGAAGTGGGTCTCTTGTAGACAGCATATATAAGGGTCTTGTTTTTGTATCCATTCAGCCAATCTGTGTCTTTTGGGGGGAGCATTTAGTCCATTTACATTTAAGGTAATTATCGATATGTATGTTCCTATTTCCATTTTATATATTGTTTTGGGTTCGCTACTATAGGTCATTTCCTTCTCTTGTGTTTCGTGTCTAGAGAAGTTCCTTTAGCATTTGTTGTAAAGCTGGTTTGGTGGTGCTGAACTCTCTCAGCTTTTGCTTGTCTGTAAAGGTTTTAATTTCTCCATCAAATGTGAATGAGATCCTTGCTGGGTAGAGTAGTCTTGGTTTCAGGCTATTCTCCTTCATCACTTTCAGTATGTCCTGCCACTCCCTTCTGGCTTGTAGGGTTTCTGCTGAGAGATCAGCTGTTAACCTTATGGGGATTCCCTTGTGTGTTATTTGTTGTTTTTCCCTTGCCGCTTTTAATATGCTTTCTTTGTATTTAATTTTTGACAGTTTGATTAATATGTGTCTTGGCGTGTTTCTCCTTGTATTTATCCTGTATGGGACCCTCTGTGCTTCCTGGACTTGATTAACTATTTCCTTTCCCATATTAGGGAAGTTTTCAACTATAATCTCTTCAAATATTTTCTCAGTCCCTTTCTTTCTTTCTTCTTCTTCTGGAACCCCTATAATTCGAATGTTGGTGCGTTTCATGTTGTCCCAGAGGTCTCTGAGACTGTCCTCAGTTCTTTTCATTCTTTTTTCTTTATTCTGCTCTGCAGTAGTTATTTCCACTACTTTATCTTCCAGGTCACTTATCCGTTCTTCTGCCTCAGTTATTCTGCTACTGATCCTATCTAGAGTGATTTTAATTTCATTTATTGCATTGTTCATCGTTGCTTGTTTCATCTTTAGTTCTTGTAGGTCCTTGTTAACTGTTTCTTGCATTTTGTCCATTCTACTTCCAAGATTTCGGATCATCCTTACTATCATTATTCTGAATTCTTTTTCAGGTAGATTGCCTATTTCCTCTTCATTTGTTAGGTCTGGTGGGTTTTTATCTTGCTCCTTCATCTGCTGTGTGTTTTTCTGTCTTCTCATTTTGCTTACTGTGTTTGGGGTCTCCGTTTTGCAGGCTGCAGGTTCGTAGTTCCCGTTGTTTTTGATGTCTGTCTCCAGTGGCTAAGGTTGTTTCAGTGGGTTGTGTAGGCTTCCTGGTGGAGGGGACTAGTGCCTGTGTTGTGCTGGATGAGGCTGGGTCTTGTCTCTCTAGTGGGCAGGTTCACGTCTGGTGGTGTGTTTTGGGGTGTCTGTGGCCTTATTATGATTTTAGGCAGCCTCTCTGCTAATGGGTGGGGTTGTGTTCCTGTTTTGCTAGTTGTTTGGCATAGGTTGTCCAGCACTGTGGCTTGCTGGTCGTTGAGTGAAGCTGGGTGCTGGTGTTAAGATGGAGGCCTCTGGGATATTTCCACCGTTTAATATTATGTGGAGCTGGGAGGTCTCTTGTTGACCAGTGTCCTGAAGTTGGCTCTCCTACCTCAGAGGCAGAGCCCTGACTCCTGGCTGGAGCACCAAGAGCCTTTCATCCACACAGCTCAGAATAAAAGGGAGAAAAAGTAGGGAGAATTAGTAGAAGTATGAGTAAAGAAAGAGGGAAAGGAGGAAAGGAAGGAAGGAAGAAAGAAGCAAAGAAGGAAAGAAAGGAGGGAGGGAGGGAGGGAGGAAGGAAGGAAGGAGGGAAAGAAGGGAAAAAAAGACAGAAAGAAAGATGATACAGTAAAAATAAAATAACGTATAATATAGTTATTGAGTTAAAAAATATTTAGAAAAAAAAAAGGGATGGATAGAACCTTAGGACAAATGTTGGAAGCAAAGCTATACAGAGAAAATCTTACACAGAAGCATACACATACACCTTCACAAAAAGAGGTAAAGGGGGAAAAATCATAAATCCTGCTCCCTGAGACCACCTCCTCAATTTGGGGTGATTCGTTGTCTAAAGGAGGGAGGGAAGGAAGGAAAGAAAGAAAGAACGAAGGTAAAGTATAATAAAGTTATTACAATTAAACTTAATTATTAAGAAAAGGAATTTTTAAAAAATAGTCATGGACGGATAGAGCCCTAGGACAAATGGTGGAAGCTAGAGTATACAGACTAGATGTCACACAGAAGCATACACGTACACATTCACCAAAAGAGGAAAAGGGAAAAAAAATCATAGATCTCGCTCCTAAATTCCACCTCTTCAATTTGGGATCATTCCTTGTCTATTCAGGTATTCCACAGATGCAGGGTATATCAAGTTGATTGTGGAGCTTTAATCCGCTGCTTCTGTGGCTGCTGGGAGAGATTTCCCTTTCTCTTCTTTGTTCTCACAGCTCACAGGAGCTCAGCTTTGGATTTGGCCCTGCCTCTGCGTGTAGGTCGCTGGAGGGCGTCTGTTTTTTCGCTCAGACAGGACGGGGTTAAAGGAGCCGCTGATTCGGGGCCTCCGGCTCACTCAGGCCGGGGGTTGGGGGATGGCGGAAGGAGGGGCACTGCGTGCGGGGCCGGCCTGCGGTGGCAGAGGCAGCGTGACGTTGCGGCAGAGGCCGGCGTGACGTTGCACCAGCCTGAGGCCCGCCGTGCGCTGTCCCGGGGAAGTTGTCCCTGGATCCCGGGAACCTGGCAGTGGCGGGCTGCACAGGCTCCGCGGAAGAGGGGTGTGGAGAGTGACCTGTGCTCGCACACAGGCCCCTTGGTGGCGGCAGCAGCAGCCTTAGCGTCTCCCGCCCGTCTCTGGGCTCCGCGGTTTTAGCCGCGGCTCGCGCCCGTCTCTGGGGTTTGCGCTTTCAGCCGCGGCTCGCGCCCGTCTCGGGGGCTCGCGCCCTCAGCCGCGGCTCGCGCCCGTCTCTGGGGTTCGCGCTTTTAGCCGCGGCTCGCGCCCGTCTCTGGAGTTCCTTTAAGCAGCGCTCTTAAACCCCTCTCCTCGCGCACCAGGAAACAAAGAGGGAAGAAAAAGTCTCTTGCCTCTTCGGCCGGTGCAGGCTTTTCCCCGAACTCCCTCCCGGCTAGTCGTGGTGCACTAACCCCTTCAGGCTATGTTCAAGCCGCCAACCCCAGTCCTCTCCCTGAGCTCCGTCCAAAACCAAAACCCGAGCCTCAGCTCGCAGCCCCGCCCGCCCCGGTGGGTGAGCAGCTAAGCCTCTCGGGTTGGTGAGTGCTGGTCGGCACCGATCGTCTGTGCAGGAATCTCCCCGCTTTGCCCTCCGCACCCGTCGCTGTGCACTACTCCGCGGTCCCGAAACTCCCCCCTCTGCCTCCCGCAGTCTCCGCCCGCGGAGGGGCTTCCTAGTGTGTGGAAACTTTTCCTCCTTCACAGCTCCCTCCCACTGGTGCAGGTGCCGTCCTTATTCTTTTGTCTCTGTTTTTTCTTTTGCCCTACCCAGTTACGTGGGGAGTTTCTTGCCTTTTGGGAGGTCTGAGGTCTTCTGCCAGCCTTCAGTAGGAGTTCTGTAGGAGTTGTTCCACGTGTGGATGTATTTCTGGTGTATCCGTGGGGAGGAAGGCGATCTCCGCGTCTTACTCTTCCGCCATCTTCAAGGTCCCCTCTGAATACATCTTTAACAAGGCATTACACATAACAGTTTCTTGTGTTATAGTTATATTTGTATTTTTGGTTGTATTTGCCCTTTAATAGATTATAAACTCTGAGAAGGGTCCCATTATTACATATTTTCCACACCAGAGGACCTACTTAGAACAGACACAACATACATTCATCTTTGATATACACAGTAAAGACTAAGATCTTCACTTTAGCTCTTCCTTGGGGAACAAATTTCTATTAAAAAAAAAAAAAGTGACCTGCAAATAAGCAAATGGTGCATACTTTATATGCCTTTAGATGTGCCTAAAATGGTACATGGATTCTCCCTCTTTCCAGGATAACTGGAACAGTGTCAGAGAGATGTAAAATATTTTGAGACATCGATTTAAAAGTGTCATTTTGAATTTGTGATGGCTTATTTAAAGCTCTGTTTATTTAAATTTTGTATTTTCTGTTTTTAGTACACATTATTTTTTGATGTTTTAAAAATATCCATCAATAGATGATATTTTAAAGAAACATAATGATATAAAAGCATGCAGTTTCATAGTTTTACATATTTACCTGGAATATGGAAGCTTTTAGGAACAGGTAAGTAATTTATTTATATAAGTTGTATGGTATTTGGAAATTGTTTTGACTATCTTATTGATCTTTCATTTCCACTTATCTTCATTCTGAAAACTTTAGGTACTCACTTTTCTTACTTTTTACAACCTTAAAATTAAACAGTTTTATGTTTTCTCTTCTATCTGTGATTTTTGGCTCTTTTTCACAGTATGAATAGAAGTAAATGTATAAGGCATCTCTTCAGAAGAAGCAGGAATGAGGAAACCATTGAATTACCAGTTACTGGTTACTATTTACTATTTTGTAGTGCAAAGATAATAGATTTTTTGAGGATAGACATACTGATTCAACACTCTCTAGCTGTGTGCTTTTGAATAATTATGAACTTCTCTGAGTTTCCATCTGCTTATTTATAAAATATTTAATATGGCTTGGTGACATTTAAGTATAATAAGTGGAAGCACTGTGTCTGACACATGTAGGTACACATTTATTGAATACCTTCTACTAGAAAAGTTGCTCTTTATGGTACAATAAATGATTTCAGTTAGTAAGATTATTAATAGAAGCAGAAATAAAAACTATATTGAATTTATTATTCTTTTTATTTTGTTATTTTAGGTTTAGTCATGGTGTTATGGGCCATTTAGACCCCAGTCTCTTTTCCATGTGAACAAGCAAGGTGGTGAAAGGACTGGTTATACATGGAATATCAAATATAGTCACGTTCCAAAGTTTGCAAGCTAGTTAGCACTATCACCAAGTGTTCAGTTTTGGATTAGATGAGTATGTTTGGAATGCTGTAGATTCCCTCAAAGGGCAGTTTGACAGGGTTGACATGATATTGTCCTTTCCAATGTTGTTTAGATGTTTCCTTCTGTGGTAACAAACAACTCGTAACCGTGCCTTTAGTAACTAAGCAAATTTAACTACTGAGTATATACTCAAATCATTTTGAGACATAACTATCATTTTCAGAATGAACCCTCTTAGTGAAGCAAACTTTAGCTTATCTATATTCATGAAAAAAATGCAATTATATTCTTATATATAATCTGGGAATATATATCTAAATATATCTACATATGTATCTAAGTGTATGTGTGTGTGTGTGTGTGTGTGTGTGTGTGTATTTCCAGCCCTGACTTTTAACTTTCCAAGAACACATCAAACCACAGTCAATCAGATTCAAAGTAATGTAATTGCAGTGTTATCTTCACCCTTCTCCCATGTTTTTGTGTTTATTATAAGTAATCAGTATAATGTTAGGGCAATTTTGATATTTTTTCCATGGTATTATGGCCCCCAAATCCAAAAAAAAAAAAGAGAGAAAAGAAAAACAACAGAAATCTTCCTCTTCTTCTTACTGGAATTCCCAATGAGGCTAAACACATGAAGAATAACTGATAAGAACCAAAATGTACCTTAATAGCTGCTGGAGCACTTAACATTCTAATTCAAACTCTGGAAGAACTGGGTCATGACACCACTTAATCTCACGATCTAGTAAGGGGCCTCTTACTACCCATTAAAACCTCCATCCAGATCTTGGGATCCTACTACCATCTGGTAGTAGATAGAGAACCAGTAAGTACTTCAACATGGTATAGAAACGTGTCTATGTGATCACCACTCAAATGTCTACATGGAGACAGAACAAGAGAGAGGGACCCTACAGGGCCTCTTGTAAGGCCTGACTCAATCTACTGACTCAGGTCTACAAAACAGGGAGCAAAGTATGGGTTTATACCTTTCATAACATGGTGACTACACTTGCTAGTAACTGTAGTTTATTAGATGACTCAAAATCAATTCACCTATTTAACTGCTGCTTCCTGATTTGCACATATGTGTAGAATGGAAAGAATGAGCTTTGGGTAAGAAAGTTAACTTTCTACCCTTTCATAATATACTAAACTCTTAAGATTGTATGTATAGGGATAGCATTGTGTAGGTTATTAACAATATTTTGTTTCATCTATATCATAAGAAGAAAGAAGAAATGAATTTCAGAAGAAGAAATGAATGATTTTTAAGTTTGCTTTTATTTATTTATTTTTTGGGGTGGTACGCGGGCCTCTCATTGTTGTGGCCTCTCGCGTTGCGGAGCACAGGCTCCGGACGTGCAGGCTCAGCGGCCATGGCTCACAGGCCCAGCCGCTCCGCGGCATGTGGGATCTTCCCGGACCGGGGCTCGAAACCCGCGTCCCCTGCATCGGCAGGCGGATTCTCAACCACCGCGCCGCCAGGGAAGCCTGCTTTTATTTTTGAGCAGTAAAGAAATCATCTCATTCCTATTTGCTAGAAGCCAACATAACTCTGTTGTAATTATTAATCACTGAGAGCCACATGCTTATCATGTGTCCTGTAGAAGCTAGTATAATACCCAGGTTTAAAAATTCATAAAAGTTTCATGCTCCAAATGAATAAGCTCTCTTGAGTTTGCATGTTGTAGACTGAGTATCATCACCCTAGGATATTATTTCCATTATATGATTAGCTCTTCAAAATTCTAACTACTTTATTGAGCAGTATCAAATCCTTCTTTTTATATTCAGTGTCATTTTCTGTGATTGAATTGAATAATAACCATTATTCATAATTCCATTAATTACTTATTTTTACTAAAAAGCCTCATCGCAACGACTAATGGATCCCTCTTAGGGCTTGTTAACATGACACCTCGAATAAAGCACTCAGTGTCTGGTAGCAAGATGTACTTCTAACCTTCCTAGTATTGAAGGTGCCCATTAATAGTACTTTTAACCTCTAGTGAGGGAAATAGGAGATGCTGGAATTGATATGTATTTAAGTTTAATCATCAAAGCTTCCGTAGAACTCTATATATTTTGTTCTTATTCACATCTAAATGAAACTGCCTTTTTGTAATATATTCCTTTAGGAGGAACAGGGTAATGCTTATATACTTTTCAACATGCTAAGTTGAAATGTTATATTTCCTAAGACAATAGGAAAGACTTTCTATAATTCCACAAGAACAAGTCCAAATAATATCCAGCATTAAAATTATATTCATAGCTTTTTTATTTCCTTTCACCTAATGATGATTGATGAACACCTGTTAATTCAGGGTATAAAAGATTTTTGCTGATAGTTTCTCTTTTTATGCTGCTTTAATGTATGTTTCATTAGGCAAACTTTATTAAATATTTACTATGGGAACAGCCTTGTGAGTAAAAGGAAGAAATACAATATTGAGAATATGCAACCAGCTTTCTTCAGTAGCTTATATTGTGGTAGAGGAGCTTATAATGAATTCTTTAAATTGCTTTTTCAAGCTGAAGTTCTTCCTTGTTATCAATAAAATACCGGTTTGGGGAAAATAGGAGTAAATATTAAATTAGTGAATTGTGAGGTTTCTTGGCAAATCTTAAAGAAATAAATGATCACCACAATCAAGCATTAGCTTGACATATCCATCACCTCACAGAGTTAACATTCGCCACCACCAATATCCCACCTTCATAAGGATACTTACCTACTCCCTTAGCAAATTTCAAGTATACACACTGTGGTGTTAACTATGGCACCACCTGTTCTTTGGATCTCTAAAGCTTACTCATCTTGCAGAGATGAAACTTTGTACAATTTGACTAACATCTCCCCATTTGCCCCTCCCTCCAGCGCTGACAACCACCCTTCTACTTTCTGCTTTTGTAAGTTTGACTATTTAAGATTCCATACATAAGTAAGATCATTTCACAATGTATGCATATATTAAAACATCAAGTTGCACACATTAAACATATACAATTTTTATTTGTCCATTTTACAAGCTGAAAAAAAAGAATCAAAATGAGAGACATTGAAAATCATTAATAAGATCTGACAATTTTTTTTTAATTTTTATTAAAATATAGTTGATTTAGAATGTTGTGTTTCAGGTGTAAAGTGATTCAGATATATATATATATATATATATATATATATATATATATATATATATATTCTTTTTTTACATTCTCTTCTATTATAGGTTATTACAAGATATTGAGTAGAGTTTCCTGTGCTATACAGTAAGTCCTTGTTGGTTATCTATTTTACATATAGCAGTGTGTATTTGTTAACCCCAAACTCCTAATTTATCTCTCTCCTCCCTCCCATTGGGTAACCATAAGTTTGTTTTCTGTCAGAGTCTATTTCTGTTTTGTAAATAAGTTTATTCGTATCCTTTCTTTAGATTCCACATATAAGTGATATACTATATTTGTCTTTCTTTGTCTGACTTACTTCACTTAGCATGATAATCTCTAAGCCCATCCATGTTGCTGCAAATGGTATTATTTCATTCTTTTTTATGGTTGAGTAATATCCCACTGGATATATATATATATATATATATATATATATATATATACCACATCTTCTTTACCCATTCATCTGTCAATGAGCAATTATTTTTATTTTAAGTTTGTTTATCCATATTACCACCTTTTAACCAGTAAAGCAGTGGTGTTTTTTAAGCATTGAACACAGACAGTGGAGACCTGTTGTGCCTTATCCTCCTACGGTGTGATTTAGGGAACTCCCAGACAAGGCAAAGCCAATCAAGAAAAAATCATGGTGCTTCCTCACATTTCTAGGGAAAAGGTCTAACCTTGCACTTAATTGAGGGATCATTAAACTCATTGGCATTTCTTGAGCAAAAACCTATTCTCTTTTTTGAGAGTTTATAGATAAGATGATTTGTAAATAATTTATTTTCTTCTACAACCAGGATAATCTGAAGTATAATTTAACATCATGTATGTAGTACTAACTATAAAACTGAAATACGATGATTTAAGAAAAAACAATTTTCAAAATGTTGCAAATGGTTGCTTTTCTGTGTCTTTTAGAGCTGCAGTGTTTATTTTGCAACCTTGTTCTGGCCTTTTACTTCATGACATCTGGTAAACTTTACTGATAATCAAGGCTGAATAACTTATAACATCTACAATCAGAATGCAATCAAATCTGTTGAAAAAACATTACACATGCTTATTTCATTCCTATATATATATATAGTTTTTTTTTAATGAACTATTTTTAAGTGCTGCTATTTAACATCTTATCCTGTAGCTCTAGAACTAGAAAAGTTCTTTTTGTTACTGATGTCCTGGCATGAATGGGAGTGTTCAAAATTAATGTGGTATTAACGATGGCAATTAAAATCCAGGTCTTTATGTTTTATTCTGCTTGTCCTTATCTCCATTCTAATACTGATTTTGGGGTTAATACAGGTATTTGTAGGAAAACTGCATTCTGAGGAGTCACTTCTAAATACTTGGCAACCAAAATGTTACTAAATGAAAATTAATTGCTTTTCATAAAAAAAGGACATTTTACAGCACTGTGCAATCATATTAAAATAATGACTGGCATTACTAATGGAAATTAAATGTGATCTGAGTGTTCTGGCAGCATAGCCTGGGAGCTAGTTTTGCATGTCGAAGTGTAATTTCTACCCCCTTGAGCAGATTTTTATTCTCAAAATAATTAGTTCTGTCAAATAATTAATGTTGTTGACAGGACTAAGTTGAGAATATGCAACCTCCCTCACATATATTATAATTATTGGGAATGACAAGATGATATTAAACAATAATATTCAATTCTGGCTGTCAAACTTGATCGGATCATTTCTTTTAATACTGAGGTTCATGTTAATAACCTTGAATGTAACATATAAGTCATCATCTGTAGTGCTGTTTACATATGGAATGTTCATTGTACTCATCGAGTACATGTAGGAAATGTTACTGTTTTTACAAAACACTGCAGTTCACAAGGAGATAAGTTCTAGGCCAACATTCCAATTTTAATATACTATTTTCTAAAACTCCTTAAAATGATGCAGTTATATAAATTTATGTGTTTCCTTTGCTCTTCAAAATCAGATAACATTTAAAAAATACATACTGTTACCCTTCAGATGTCATTTACACATCTAATTTAACTTTCTTCATAGATTTTTTAGAATGTTAGAAATAATGAATCATGTCTTATATACACATTCACACACAATTTATTTGCCAATGTAATTCTTTATAAAACTGTGAAACTTTGTGATATTCCAATTCAAGTCATCAAAATACTTCCTATTTAATATTATTCTGTTAAGTCCATGGTCAATGCAATAAGACATAAACATAATAATATATTTCAGAATGATGATTTCCCGCAGACAAAATGAAAACCAATTATATAAGCCAAAAAAAAATTATAATAAACATGTGTTCAAGAAAGTTAGATTATATTACTCTATTGATCTATGTCTATTTTTAAGTCTGCATTTCTGTCTTTCTCTCTCAGTCTCATAAAATCAAGATCTTTGGAGATCTTGATCAGCTGTCATCTTTTTAGAAACTCCTTACATGGTTCTTTTGTACTTCCAGGACTGGGACCTATTTATCTGTAAATTAGAACTTTACTCAAGGATTTTAAAAGAAGCCTTAAGTAAATTAAAATATACCAGCCATGTTTCTAGGAGGCAAGATTGAGTATTGTAAAGATATAGAATTTTTTCAAATTAATTTATAGTTTGTATAGCAATCCAATGAAATACCAAATTCTTAAACAATTTGGGAAGTGACAAATTATTCCAAAGTTCTTATCTAAAAGTAGATAGTTACATTTCTATACACTATTTAAAAGAAACGTAGTAAGAGTAGCACTTTATATATTCATACAATACACATCTGTACATACAATAATTAGCATAATCCTCATGTGTGCAAGAAATGTATTGCAACCATTGGCTAACCAAATTATTGTTCAGTGAATGGTGTTGGAATAACTGGCTGTTCTTAAGGGGAAAAATCAGATGAAGATACAGAAAAATCAGGTACATCCCTTGATCAATTTATTTTTATTCTAGGAATCCATAACAAAGTTAAAAATTAAAGTGCACAAAGATGTAGACTTAATTATGATTAGTAATAGGGAAAAATAAGCAACTCTAAAATTCCAGTAATTATTAAATTCCCATGACAGAAAAGTCTAAAAATAGAATACCAAAATTTTATTTTTAAAAAACTGAAATAAGAAATAAATTGGAAAGAAATATGACAGAATTAATTATATCCTTTGGGGGTTATTTTTATCCTTGTGTGTTTTTAGTTTTCTTAGTTCCCATGTGCTTTTAAACAAACATGAACTTATCATGAGTTAAAAAAATATATATTGAATACTATATATGGGAGTTAATTTATTCACTAAAACTTTTAAATTTCACTGAATATAATAAAATTACCTAAAAAATGGCTGAAAATATTGCTGTATGGGAAGACTTAATATCAAAATGCCCTTTCTAAAAATTTAATCTGTATATTAAATTCAGATTCCATCAAAGACCCACTTTTTTTTAAATTTAATCATTTGGTACCTCCAGTGTCATGCTGAATAGAAGTAGTCGTGGGGAACATACTTGGATTTTTCCCAATCATTGAGGGAAAGACTTCAAGCTCTCACCTTTAAAAACGATGTCTAGGACTTCCCTGGTGGCACAGTGGTTAAGAATCTGTCTGCCAATGCAGGGGACATGGGTTCGAGCTCTGGTCTGGGAAGATCCCACATGCCATGGAGCAACTAAGCCCGTGCACCACAACTACTGAAGCCTGTGCTCTAGAGCCCGCGAGCCACGACTACTGAGCCCGAGCGCCACAACTACTGAAGCCCGTGTGCCTAGAGCCCGCGCTTTGCAAGAAGAAAAGCCACCACACTGAGAAGATGGCAAACCTCAACAAAGAGTAGCCCCTGCTCACCATAACTAGAGAAAGCCCGTATCCAGCAAGACCCAACACAGCCAAAATTAAATAAATAAAATTTTAAAAAATTATTAAAAAAAAGATGTCTAGTGTTGATTTTTTCTCAGCTTTATCGAGATTTAATTGACATATAACCTTGTGTAAGTCCTTTTAAGGTGTACAGTATAATGATTTGATACATGTATACAAAAAACCCACTCTTTTACAAAGCTGGAAAAATAATTTACAGTATATTGTGAAGAATGAATTGGAGAGAAAAATTTGAAAAGGAAGAACATTAAAGAATTTTTTGACCCATCCATTTTAATATCAGAATGTTGGCATAGCAATAGAGAAAATATTATTAACTAGAAAGAAATTCCAGAGAAATTTTTGATTATTGTTAGAATTTAATATATTAAGAGGTCTCATTTGTTTCCAATGGAAGAAATGGTAGTATAGTTGATAAATAATATTGATATATTGGGCCGTCCATCTATAAAAAAACTCAATTCTACCTTTAAACCTATAAAAATAATGAAAACAAACCAAAAATATCCAGAAGATTGTAAAGATTCAAAAGTGAATATTAATTATTCAAGTATTAAACAGATATAAGAAAGTATATTAATCAAGATATGAAAATGATTTAAAGGAAAATATTAATATATCTGATTTCATGAGAATAAAAATGCCTTGCTGATGAAAGTCACCATAGAATCAAGATACAAAGAGAATACTGGGAAATACTTAAGTAAATTAAAGAATTACTATGGTTCTTGTGCAAAGAGCACCTAAAAATTGATAAGAAAAATACAACTAATGTAGTTTAAAAAAATAGACAAATTATGTTAACAGGAAATTCAAAGGGAGGAAAATCATATGGATAATAAATATGTGAAATGTTAAAAATCATTAATAAAGAAATGTAAAAGGAAATTACAATGAGCTATCTACTTCACCTATCAGATTGGCAAAAACTAAACTTTTAATAATATTGAATGCTTTTGTGGCAATGGAAAAATTGGTACCCTTACATGTTTCCAGTGGAACTGTGAGCTGCTATGAATAATAATTTTGGAGTTAAGATCACCATATCTAATTAAAATTTTAAAAGTATATAATTTTACCCAGTAATCACGTTCGATAATTTTTCTACATAAACAAAAATGCCAATATATTAAGCATACATGCATCGAATTTTTTTGCGGTATGCGGGCCTCTCACTGTTGTGGCCTTCCCAGTTGCGGAGCACAGGCTCCAGACACGTAGGCTCAGCGGTCATGGCTCACAGGCCTAGCCACTCCGCAGAATGTGGGATCTTCCCAGACCGGGGCACGAACCCGTGTCCCCTGCATCGGCAGGCGGACTCAACCACTGCGCCACCAGGGAAGCCCTGCATCGAATATTTTTAAATTATTTATTGCAATGACAAAAATAAAAAAGTGTTTGCATGGTAATGGTATAAGGGACTGGTTAAACAAAATATATTTAATCTGTTGTAGAAAATAGTATGCAAGATTTAACAAGAATAAGTAACTTTCTATGTACTGACTTGAAAGGATGTCCATATTGTATTGTTAAGTAACATAAGCAAGTTGCAAATAACGTGTATGATATGATACTCAAGTGTGTTAGGTAAGTTATAGCATATACATAGACAAACAGACACATGCACACATGTATACACACCAAGTAAAGCTATACTGTTTCAGATTTAATTAGTCAAAAACAATCAGTACAGAGAAGAAGTGAACCAGTGTACTTTAGCACTTATTCCCTTGGCCCCAAGGTCATGAGCTGGGAGACTGGAGAGGCTCAATTATTGCCACTCCCGCACTCCTACTCTTTTATACTGAACGTATAAATAACCAATCGGGAAAATTTTTAAATTGTCGATCTCTGTTATGTTGTATATTGACTCATCTGTCTTTGGAGTCCAATTCAGTATCAACAGCACTTCGTTCCCATCTGAGGGAAGAAAGGAGAGTCAGATGCTGCCTATCCATGAACAGTACATCGGCCTCCATCTTTTCAGCATCCTGGGATTCCCATTTACCATCAGCCTGCACTAGACTCTGATTCAATACCTTTTAATCTTCTTGGTTCTAAAATAGAGTTTCATCCGGGCTCTGCAATTCCAGAAACATTTCCCTCTTTCATAATGCTTTTGTGCCTAAAAATCTGATATATTCCTATATACATTTTTTTGGTCTATGTTTATGTATGCTTCAAACAAGATGGACAAATACACATTAAACAATTCACATTTTAATGGAGAGGAGAGATGTGTTAATATTGAAAGAAAAGATTAATTTTTATCTATAATTATTTTCCTGCATTGTTTTACTTGTCATATACTAACAGTAAATTGTATGATTTTTATCAGTTAAAAATCATTTCATGAGAAGAAATAATTAAAATTAAAAAATATATAGAATAATGTGGAGATTTTTGGATGATTTAATATTAAATGAAAAAAAAATCTAAAATTGCATGAGATTAGAAATATTTTTCAAAAGGTAATCCCAAAATAGAATAAATAAATAGCCCTTAAGGGAAATTTATTAAAATTTTAACAATTGTTAGGTGGTAAGGTTAAAAAGATAAAGTTCATAAAAATGTTGGCAGTAGTATATTTTGCATAGAATCACTGAATATATGGTGACTATTTTTGTTTATTTTCTAATTTTTACTTGTGTAATTATCATTATGTGTTTAAGCTTGTTTTCTATTTCGTGTATCTTCTTTATATTTGTTAGCATATTGTGGTACAGAACTTCATAATTACTATTTAAATGGTAGCAGTGACAAAGTTAACATTGATTAAATTGATCATGACATTAGAACGATACTATTCTCTGCAACTCCTGATTTGTTTTTATGCATCATTATTTTTTTCACTTTATGACCAACTCTGTTCCAACTAGATCACCATGCTGTCAGTAATATTTTAAGTGTTTACTATGTACCCAGGCATCGTAATAATTGCCTTCATCTTCTTTCTGGGTTTCTGAGAAAAGTGACATCATTACCCTAAATTTACAAATAGAGTAAACAAAGGTGAAGTAAGTTACATATCTTTCTCAAAGACATGCAACTGCTGGGAAATTGTGCTGCCATTTGAACCAAGGTCATTTGATTCCAGATTCTATGATTTTAGTATTCTGTTATTGCCTCCAGGTCTGTAATTTAATTCATAGAAAATTGGATTTTTCTAAGTTTTATCTTTGTCATTAATTATTACAAATTTTATAATTCAAATTATCATTTTCTAAAACACTGGTAATCAAAATATTTTATGAAGTATTAGGTTATTAGATTTTTTCAGATTTGGAAATATATTTATTTATGCTAAATGAAATAATGATTTTTCTTATGACAAGGAAGTTAAGTAGTTTTTTCTAAATCCCATTAGGATTAAAAATGGTTTTGAAATTTTAGTCAAATAATAGATTAGGTTGCAGTAGACTAATTTCCAATTACTTTATATTTTGTCCAAAAATACGGTTTAAATTATTCAGCAGATAAAAAAATAAATCTACATTCATAAGATAACACATACTATTTGTGACCTTTAAATAGCTTAGTTGAGCTGGAATAAAAATAAAAATGTACCTGGTTGAAATATCATTTTTAGATTGAATCCTTTCAGCCTAAATCAATCTGTTCTTTAAACTTTCATGATACCTGATATTTTGCTCTCTTCTGAAGGTAGGAAAGGCAATATAAGTTTCCACATCTGAAACCTGTCATAAGGCAGAGGTCAGTTTAACCAAAAACTGTATAGACTTACATAACCAGAGAAAAGCTGTCATCTAGTTGGTGTTTATCTAGAAACCACTATACTTTGACAAATGTGTCTAGAACATACGATAGAACTGTTTTTTCTTTTTTCCCATTGACATGGTAAATTAATGATAGTGGAGTTTGTATTGTCCTCCACTATTTCTACTCTGCACTTTCCCTGCCCCATCTCCTTTTCTTAAAGAAAAACAAAAATGTTCTAGAATTACTAGGATACTATCCCCAAAGCCTATTTATCCATCAGATCTAGAAACATAATTGTTTGAATTAGAGATTCTGTTTTGATTGATTCTTATTAACTTCAGGTGCACAGAATTAAACTAATAATTCTTAGTTAATGAGACAGGAATTATTGGTCCATATGTGACCCATTTTATTTTAATTAATTATTTAATTATCAGATACTAAAATCTAATTATGAATTCTTCAAATGTGTCATTCTTAGTAAAGCAATATGCAGAGATTGTGGCTGGGTGAGATAAACTAATTGTTTTCCAGTCTGAAATGCAGGCTGTGGCATCTGGTTAGTATCTTGCAATTAGGAGGAAATAAAAAGGTCCATCTAAGTACAAAGTATATTAATTTGCCATTAAGGGTGGATTGTCAAGTCTCATTAAGCACATAGGGTTTTTCTTTGCTCCTTTCCTGCTCTGTGACACAGGAGATAAGCCTGAGTGACTTTACAGCTAACAAAGGTTTATATTTCCCTCCAAAGGCAGGACACAGGTTTGGCACAGAGGTCTTACCCTGTATTCACAGAGGTGAGCTTTAGCCAATGACTTTGGACATTGGCATAGACAATTACAAGCCATTTGCTTGGGTTTATATTTCACACAGTAATTATTAGGTCCTTATAACAGTATATTTCACAATTAGCTAAAAAAGAATTTTAAGTTTTTGCTCTGGAAGGCCTTGTATACAAAGTTAACCCTTTCTGAAGGAGGGAAATCAAGGACATATTTCACTAGATACCTGGCAGTAAATTAATGACTAACATTTCCAAGACTGTGTTGAAGAATGTAAATAAATACTAAACTTGATGCATTAAAGTCAATGTGCTCTTGTCTCTATCATTGTAAAGGGAAATGATTCAGAGAAAAAATTAAAGGAAGTCATGTTAGGCACATGGAAAAGATCTTACAGTACTTCAGAAACACTACTTTTTTTAAAAGATTATTATCCCTCAGAATAGAATTCTCGTACAATTTAATGTTCAGGTTTGCACACCTTGAAAAGAAAGTAAGATCCTCTAATTTGTGAACAAGGTAAACACTTTTCCAAGTATTACTTTTGACGGTCACTAAAGTTACAATGAATTAATCCAGTGGTTTATACTAAAATGCATCACAAACAGAAAGAGTGTTGTATAATATAAATGCTGCTAAATTAGGTGTTAACTGGTCCCCAGTACTCAGCTCTGTAGCTGTATGATCAATATCACTGGATATTTGAGCCTTAGTTGGTTTCTGTGTAAACAGCACCAGTGATACAAGTCCCATCTGCTTCACAAGGTTATAAAAATCGAGATAATAGTAATTAAGCATTTCATGAGCTTCAAATTACTATATAAATATAAATATAAGCTAAATAAAAATCTCGAAAGGAACTGTAGTGTGACAGATATGCTGATCATTAACATTTATTAAACGAGTACTATTTGCTAAGTACTGCACAAATTATCTGTAATATTTTTTTAAAACTGAATTTTTCAGTTTGCCTTGTGATTGAGTTTTATCTTATAAAATGTATAACCCATTTTACTCAGAGGAAATCAAGAATGCGAAGTTAAGCATTTTGCCTTAGGTCAGGGGTCCCCAACCCCCAGACCACGGACCGGTACCAGTCTGTGGCCCGTTAGGAACCAAACCTCACAGCAGGAGGTGAGCAGCGGGGGAGCAAGCAAAGCTTCATCTGTATTTACAGCCACTCCCCATCGCTCTCATTACCACCTGAGCTTCACCTCTGTCCGTTCAGCGGCGGTATTAGATTCTCATAGGAGCATGAACCCTACTTGAGCTGTGCATGCAAGGGATCTAGGTTGCACACTCTTTATGGGACTTTAATGCTGGATGATCTTAGGTGGAGCTGAAGCAGTTGATTATATATATATATATATATTATATTATAAAAGGTATCTGGTTGGAGAGACATTTCTAAAAAAATGTCTTAGGGGAGTGGCTGCAAGTACAGATTATCATTAGCAGAGAGGTTTGACTGCACAGAGACCATAATAAACCAATGCACTTGAATCATCCCAAAACAATCCCTGCCCCCGTCCTTGGAAAAATTGTCTTCCACAAAACCGGTCCCTGATGCCAGAAAGGTTGGGGACCACTGCCTTAGATTATGATTCTTAAGCTACCGCTACTTCTATTGTACCAGGCTGATGATGCATTGTAAAAATTCTAATAATAAAGGAGTTCAAAAAAATCTTTTAAACTCAGACATATTTTATAAAATTTAAGAATTAATTATAAGAAGGATATACATAAACATGTTAGATGAACATGAATGTGACTATAGTTTGTAAATAAATAAATAAATTTTGGATTCCCCAAATATTGTTCTGCTTACACATTTGCTTGCCAAAATACCTTTAGAAAAAATATATACATAGCATGTTGATTATATATATATATATATATATATATATTATATTATAAAAGGTATCTGGTTGGAGAGACATTTCTAAAAACAACACAATGCATTATATGCTACAGTTTAAAGAATTGGGGGGTTATCTGCCTGGATGGACACATCTAGGGTTGATGTGTCCACTATGGTTCACTAGGATTGATGCTAGTACTTCAATAGGGTTCTTCAAAGGAGAAGATCTCAGAATGAGAAGGAATTGCATGTTTTTGAGTTGCTCTGCTTCTTTGTCAAATCCTCCAATATGGAAATTTTGAAATGAGTTGTGGTACTGATTGAGGTATAATAACATGATGGACTGGAATGAGGCCCACTTTGGTCTGAATCCGAACTCCACTGTTTGTAGTAGTGTCACTTCAGACAAGTTAGCCTCTGTGTGCATTATTTGTTTGATCTCTGCAAAGTGAGTAACACTGCTTGCTTGCTGGTTTTTTTTGTTTTTTTTTTTTTTAATTTAGTGACAACTTATGAACTATCTGGGACAGTCTCTGACAAATGCCCACTGAAGGGCAGCTGTTAATAACCCAACACAGAACTGACAGGATGAAGTCTAGCTAAAACCTTGATAGTTCTCCTGGTTTTGTTTGTTTGTTTGTTTTGTTTTTCCCCTTGGTTACTCTTTCTTTTCTTTTCCTCTTCTTAATTTTCAGACAACGAAAAGCTATTCTTCTGGGTTTTTTTGTTGTTGTTATTGTTGGTTTTTTGTTGGTTTGTCTCATTTCCTTGCTTAGAGGTTATAACTTATGACTTACACACCCAACTTAGATTGTGCCTCTTCTCTGTATACTGTGTGTACAAAAGTGAAACATATGTAAGCCCAGATATTGTTGAAGTATCACTTTTTTAACTGTTTTGACAGGTAATAAGGATTAGTTGCCCATTGACTGTCAGTCCTTACATTAATGCCTTAGTGAAGAAACTTACCAGCCAGAAGACACTATTTAAGAAATGATGGGTGTCCATGGGGGTTGTGGCTGCTGATTCTCACTGAGGTTTGTACTCCACAGTGCACAAACTCATGATCTTGAGCCATTTCTTGAACATCCTTCTTTGAGGTTTGGTATCAGGAAATGTAATATCTTGTTACATTTAGATAAGGTTTCACCGGTTTAGTTTTTTAAAATGATGCATATATTCTAAATTAACTTTCTTGTTGATAATAACTATAATAGATATAAATCAATTACCTCATGAAATATAAAATATGGAAGGAAATTAATATTAATGAAAATGTATCTAATATAAACTCATTCTCTGAAGATAAGAAACACCAATGTGTGACACCCACCTAGGTGTCCTGACCTACTTTAACTTTACAAAGTAAGGAAGTACAATGCTGCTTCCTCTAAATAATAGCATACTTGGGAATTTACTATCACTGAAGAGTCAGAATAGCTAATAATGTGGTAAGATCTTCTTAATGTCAGATTTTGTTTGATCTCCAAGTGTTTTTAAAGTTTAACAATGGACATCAGTTTTATCTTACTCTAAGAATGGACATTATGAGCCTTCACCGAAATTCTAAGCAGTCTTTGTATTGTGTGTGGATTGCACACAACGTGGGCTACCCCAGAAAAGACACAGGGTTTCGCAGATGCTAGCATTATTACAGATGAGGAAGTCCTCTGGAGAGCCCTTGGAATTCTAGCAGGTGGTCCTCTAGAAGTGGCTGTTATATGTAAAGTGTTTTATGGAAACTCAGAGATAATCAGATAACACTACAGATAATGCCCACTGAATATGCAATAGGTAAGAAAGTATCAGCACCCTTTTAAAAATCATTTTGGCTTCTGGACTCTCAAGACTATAAAACCTACTTATATATTACAATATCTATGTTTTTCTGTATAAATCTTTGAAAAGTTGAGGACCTTACTGACTGTGTTTATGATCCTAATTGACATTCAAGTTTATTTTACCAAATAAACTACACAGCTATCAACTAAACAATAGCTACAAAGGGATAGCTATTATTTCTAAATATACTTTAGTAAAATACAGACTTTTTTTTAATATAATGGAGAGAACTACTCCCCATCCAATTTTCTTAATAGCTCTTATTTCCTGTTTGAATCTACTGTGTATTGTGGGTGTTAAAATGTTTTCATAGTGAGGAATGTGTTTTTACACCATTTTAAAATAATGAGATCCATTTCCTGTATGGAATTGCATGTCCCTTAATTCAATACTGAGTACATATTCCTTTCAATGGTGTTCACAAAAATTGTGAAGATGTTTAAAAGCATACCATTAAAAATAGTAGTCAAAAGTATTTCTTACATATCTCTGAGTCTCAAAATTGTGCTTTTTTCCTCCAGAAATATGATAATCCCTGCCAGATTGTGTATTTCAATCTATTTAGTTTACATGTGTATTTAATTTATATAGACTCTTCTATTTGATTTAGATGGTTTGCTCGTGCCAAGAAGGACAATAATCATTCTTTGCATGTATAGGATATGTATATATGGAATAAATTTTCAGTTGAAAATTTTATATATGGAATATATAGTATGTATATGTGTTTGTGTGTGTATACACACACACACACTCACACACACACATATACATGGAAAAATTTCAGTTGACACAACTGGGAAGAAAACATAGTTCTTGCCCATGAGATATGACACAGCCTTTTACAAATGTTAACCTGTCAGAAAGATTTTTCTCCTCCAATGGAATCTCTTACTGCTTCTGTCAGGAATTTTGACTCTCAACACAATTCATCATACAATCATTGAAGGCAGTGAATTTACCAATGAATATTGTCTTATAAAATTATCTCAAAGGTTAAAAATAATAATCTAATTGCTATTTGTCTAGTTGGGGAGTTGGAGTGGTAGTGTTGATGTAGAAGTATATATTTAATTCAAACTAACAACATCAATAAGAACTAAAAAGAATTGTAAACACTTTTGCAATCATTCATTCATTTTAAAAAATTTTTCATTTACAAATTTAAATGAACTCAGTGAGAGTTAAGCATCTGTGGTATTCAAAACCCTGAGCTAAATTATATCACAGAGTTAAAATGTATATTATATATAGGTGTGTCTATATATGTATATACACATGTAATGGATAATATATTTTATTCCTGCATTTAAATTAGTAAGAAAATAAGAGACGTGTGAAAGGATAGATATAGGCCATAAGTAGTTCACTTTGATCCTACACATTTTCCCCTAAGTTGTCTATAAGGTCAAATGTACAACCATTTTATGCCTATTTGCAAAATTTTATATAATTCATTGACCAGAAAATTAAATATCTTAATTGAAACCATAACCTGAAGAAGGTATTTTGTTGCTTACATTTGGACCTGCATGAATTCCTCTAGGATTATAGTTTGAAATATTTTAAATAATAATATGTTCTGAGAAAAATTCATATATGAAGTTTGTTTTGAAACCCTTCAGTGACAACTCTATTGAACCAAACTTTCATGTCAACCCAAGGTTAAGAGTCTCTTTAATGTCAAGAAAAGCTAGAATACCTTAACTGCAAGACAAAGACTGTATAAAGCAGGAGACTCTACACCATTCTCCACTTCTCAGGTGTAAGCCTCCCTGGGTGTCCAGTCTCCAGGAGGATATCTCACTGCAAATTGTTTCCCTATCCATGGTGGTGTTCCCTTTAGCTGTGATCCAGGTTTCATATGTGTGAGACACACAGAGCTGTTCTGCCTGCACCTTGTCATGTTGGCTTAGTACAGACATTTGTAAATTATAAACCATTTCTGTCAGTGTGCATGTATGTGTGTGTGTGCAACTTACCATATGAATATTCATTTCTATGTGTTTCATCACCTTGGAAGCTAATAGAAGCCCAATGCAGCATATTTCTGAATACCTACAGTAGTCTGCATACAATTGGCCAATCTCTGAAATCTGACTTTCCCAGAATTTTACCCCCACAGACTATCTCATTATTTCTAGCAGAAATTATATCATTATTTGCAGCAGCATCTCAAATTTATAGAAGAAATTTCTAATATAAATGTTCAAAAAGAGCCCTAACCAACACTATTACCTGAGTACATGAAATGTACACTCCAGATGAAGCTTAGATCCACATAATTCTTGTGGTCCCTCTGTAGGCTATTGCAGATGTTGCTTGCAAAATCAAGGACTCAAAGAGAAGATGTATAAAACATGACGGTTATTTCTGAAATTATATGTGCAGACCAAAACACTAGAACTTCTATAGCATCAGCCCTTGACAATGATACTCAAGGGCTAGGTCATATTGCCAAAGGCAAGATACCTGTAGAATCACAACTGCTCATGAATACACAGCCTCAACCAAGGCTGTGATACGTCACATGTTAATTAAAACCTCTCCAGTATGTTGATTCACAAGAACCCCTTTTGAGAATAGTGTGCTGACTTTAAAGTTGCAATGATCTCAGATATAATATTATTTGAATCTGTGTCACTCTGTGTCTCTAGAATTCCCTGTAAAAGCACTTCGGGAAACATCTGGTATAAAGCACTAGAAATCAGAGTCCAAATCCAGCCTAATCTAATATGGAGTCATATTTGTTCTTCCTTATTGCATGTGGAGACTGCAAACATCTAGAGAATTAAGACACTTAAGTGGCATAGTTATGTCTTACCTAGAGTCAACCCTCTTCTTACCTATTATTTCAGGAGTAAGGTCTTAACAAATGTTAACTTTTACTAAGCTTATGAATGGGTGATCATTAATAATAATCCTATAGCTTTCATTCAGAAAAGGGAATCTATAATTTTTAATTTCTACATCACTTGGGATTTTCTAATGTTTTGTGGAGATTCTGCCTTAAATAGCTAAGGGGAGGGGAGAATTGGGAAGTCTTGATTGTCATCATAGAAAATTATATCAACAGGACTGGGATTTATTCCACCAAGGAGAAATTATGTTCTGAATTAGTTTTTTCAATACTTGGGTTGCTAGATGCTATCATGAATAACACTGCATCTGCCTTCATAGCTGTTGAGCTTAAGGAATTTGTAAACAAGAATTTTATCTGATCTAGACATACAGTAGGCATTTTCACTATATCATTTTTGTTGCTACTTAATACAACCCCAAACAGTAAAGTTTGTGAAGGGAAATTCACCGTTGCACGTATTGTAGGGAATTTATTTATATTTTAAGAGAGTACAGAAATTTCAGGGGATTGGTTGTGTGATTTAAGACCTTTCACTCTAGGGCCAGTCTTCCAAAGCCACATGGATAATGATTGAAAATTGTTCATCTCTGCAGGCAATTTAGTAGCCTACATGAAATCACTTAGTGGTCTGAATTTAACTCCTGAGGGAACAGTCATGACTGACGTTTGAACAAAGAGGACAAGAGTGGAATGGACCTGTTAAGTAGGAGTGAGTGAATTTCTCCTATGGGCATGACAATGTTTACCTCCTGCAATTTAGCTTTAAGTGACCTAAGAGTTTTAAAATGGAGAAGGATGCTTTGTTCAGTGGAGGCATACGGGGGATAAAGCAGAGTTTTATTTTAGTGAATACACAAGAATAATTCTCTTACTATTTCTCCATTGCTGGCCTCATATCGTACATCAATTAGAAATGAATACTATGATGCTTTTACTTCGAATCTCCATATTTTCTTTATTATACTTGATTAAGTGAACTACACCATACCATTTACTATTTTGTGAGTCACAGAAGAAGGCAAATACAAAGTTGTATGCTTTCTATTCTTTTATATTATTTCAGGGAAAATCTAGTTGGAGTTAGTAAATAGATGGATTTTATAAATTCTGAGAAAAAAATTATCAGAAAAATCTCTGGGCATTCTCAAGGTACCGTGTTACCTATGTGTCATTCTTAATATAATTTTTAATATAAATCACAGACTAAGTCTTAGCAGTTTGTCGCTATTCCTGTTTCAGCATAATGTGAATAGTTTTGGTGGTGAAGAGGCTTCTCATTATAGAACCCTTGGGCACTACAGTGATCTGTGTCTTCTTTAAGTAACTTGGAACTCTTCTCTGGAAATACTCTAGATCCCAGAGGAAATTAGGAAAAGGTAGAACCCTCTCCTTACTACTGTACGTGAATGAATATTTTAATAAGCACTTAAACCAACAGCAGGTATATAATAAGTGCCCTGTGCTTGGTAAATATAAAGTAAGTGTTGTAGAACTGCTTTTGAGATAGTTTTAATAATTTATAGACCATGTTTTAAGATACAAAATCTCCTAAATGGAACCTGTTTAGCAATGTTTATAACAGGCATTACAAAAGAAGAAGGGGGGCTTCCCTGGTGGCGCAGTGGTTGAGAGTCTGCCTGCCGATGCAGGGGACATGGGTTTGTGCCCCGGTCCGGGAAGATCCCACATGCCGCAGAGTGGCTGGGCCCATGACCCATGGCCACTGAGCCTGCGTGTCTGTAGCCTGTGCTCTGCAATGGGAGAGGCCACAACAGTGAGAGGCCCACGTACTGCAAAAAAAAAAAAAAAAAAAAAAAAAAAAGCGTTATGTGACAAATAATGAAATGACACTGAAAACTTGTTCCATGCTTTATTTTGACTGCATGGTCCCAGCCTGCTGAGGGATCTTTTCAAATAGGTCTTGGTCTCTACTTGGATGTGGTTGACTACTCACAAACCAAGGTACTAGTGCCTCATGATCCATGGCTCTCTGCCAACTAATGGTTCAAATAGCAGTCAGTGTCATAGGGCTGTGTCTGTCCTTGTTGTATGATCCCTGATAATATAGATGTAGCGTCAATCACAGCATCTCCAGTGGTTCAGAGGGAGCTTGTATCTTAATTTTTCCATTTCCCAAGACCCTTATATCACAAGTGGGTACTAACCCTGATTGACCCATTTCCCCCAGTCAAGTAGAAATAGTCTAATTATTATTGATTTGACCTCCCTATATAACTCAAAACAATCTTCTGCCTCGGTCATGTTGACCAGTAGAAAGTCATCCTGGAAGCAGAATTACAGTCATTATCTTGGACAATTTGTGTGACTAAAGGCTCTATTTTGCATAGAATATCATATGCAGTAAATTTCATAGAATTATATCAATTTGTTCATTTTCTAGAGAATATAAGTGTACCTAAGGACTTATAAATGCATATTTTTGAGTTATACCATCATATAGTTTTATCTTTTTGAATCTTTTGGTTTTAATTTAAAGTTGTTAGCAAATTTTTCTTATTTGTAAAAAATTCACTGGAATCTTTCACACTGAAGGTAGTTATTGGATAAATAGACAATGTTTACATGATCCCTGATAGAATAGATATAATGTCAGTCACAACATTTGTAGTGGCTCAGAGGAAGCTTGTTCCAATTGCTGAAAACTCCAAACACAAGTGGGTTCTTAACTTTGGGTGATGTGAGCTTCTATGGACTAAATTATGTCCCCTCAAAATTCATACACTGAAGCCTTAACCTCCACAGTGATGTTATTTGGAAGAAGGGCCTTTGGGAAGTAATTAGGTTTAGATGAGGTTGTGAGGGTAGGGCTCTCATGGTGGGATCACTGTCTTATAAGAAGAGGAAGACAGGCCAGAGTGCTCTCTCCACCATGTGAGGACACAGTGAGAAGGTGATGTCTGAAAGCCAGGAAGAGAGATGTTACCAGGAAATGAATCGGTTGGCACCTTGATCTTGGACTCCCAGCCTTCAGAACTGTGAGAAACAAATGTCTGCTGTTTCAGCCACCCAGCCTACGGTAATTTATTACAGCAGTCCAGATGACTAATGCATGAGCAAAGAAAGGAGTTACACTGATATATTCCCTAATTTATCCTTGATGCTTGGCCCTGCCCAACCATGTTCTATCATATTGGCCATGATTTCCACATGGATGTGTCTGATCTCTCACAAACCTAGGTGATGGTCTCTTAAAAACTGTAACCCTCTGCCCAATAATGGTTGTATCTGCAGCAACTCATTAAATGCTTCCCAATAGATGGTTTAACACTTATCATTACTCTGTTTACAAAATATATTAATTTGCATTTTCCAAAATAATTTTAACTCAGTTTAATACAAAAGTTGATTAATATCCCAAATTCTTAACTAAGTTTGAAATGCTGCCTTACCAATATTCACTGCTTTCCAATTTTATAGTTACAATAACCAATAAAAAATCATTAACTTTTTATAACTATAATTGTTACATTATCTATACTTATATATTTATTTTTTTCTCACCAGTCAACTACTTGATCTCAATCTCTAGATGAAAAATACTTATTTCTCAGTAGCTAATGATTCTTTTCAGATCTACTCACTGCTATGAAGATATTTTGGCTAACATAGTTTGCTTTACAAAATTAATGCCATTCTTATTTATATAGTAATTTTTTCAATTACTTACATAATTTTATTAAATTTTTATGTTCTGCCTTGAGCTATTGAATGAATTTGCCTCATTTTTTAAACCTTTCTACATCATATTGTCATTTTAAAACATGTTTCTTCCAAAAATATCTCATATTAATCAATTTCTATGAAATTTATCGTATCACCTTTATTATTAGTTAGTCTTTATTAAAAGAAAACTATTTTATATTTTTAAATATTTTTACACATAGATTTATAGTTAAAAAGAAAAATGGGTTTCTAGTTTCTTATATGGTGCTACTGTCACAATATTTTACTTGGTTTCTGAGGCACATAGTTTTAAAAAGGTGTAAAAAATAATTTGATGTGAATATAATTAATATGTTTTCAAAAACTGTATAACTAGGAAATTTCACTTTTTCTTCTGAATATCATTCATAATTGTAGCAACTCAATTGCAATACTAAGATAGAAGGGCTATCTATCTTACCAAATGTTTTAATACGTAATGTCTTTTAATTTCTATATTATCAACCATTAAATTTTTAATAAACATTAAACACATACTATTCACCAATATTTTAAAATATAATATGTGGATTTAATAAAGTGTGCATTTAACAAATGAAATCAGAATAACGTTTACTACATTTTTAAATAATAATGACTTTGATGATATACCTGGAAGCTCCAAACATTAATTCATTTTCCCTGAGTACAAGGGAATTAGGCTGTTTCATTATTTGCCTGTCTAGCTAAGCTCTTAAACAAACTTCACTTACTTCATTTCAGAGATCAGATTATCCCTCTCATTTAACTTATGATCTGCCCTTTCCTCCTTTTCAACCTACTGAGTCAGAAAATACTTTGAATACTTAGGGAAGAGCTGGCAGGCATCAAAACTACTTTGAATATCCTAAAAGAGCCACTGCTGCTGGGAGAGGAGACGTGCTCAACCTTTCCAGAAAGTAGCTGAGTACTGCTAATTAAATAACTTAAAAATATATTTTTTCCATCTTATATTATAGATTTTTTTGTGATCTAACAAAATTGGAATCAAACTTAATATTCATTAAGAGAATGAAGATTATGGTATAGCTTTATTACTATGTAACTATTTGTTATATCCAGTAAGATTATTTAACAACATGATAAAATGGGTATTGCAGTAATAAGTAATGGCACTTGGATGTAAATTATGATGACTTTTTTTTGTTAATTTACATTTTTTTCCCAAGTACTAGAAAGAAATGACAAAGAAAATACATCAAAATTTTACAATGAGTATTTTTTCAGGTTGGGGTTATATTTTTTCCTTCATTGCACACATTCCCTAAAAGTCTTTACTTTTGAAAAACTACATTTGGCTTATTTCAGGGAGTAGTTTGAGGCTTAAGAATTGAATTGAATTGTAATTGTGATATTTGTTTTTATGAATGGTAGAGGTATCACCAAATATACTTGGTGATTGCCCCATGGCAAAAAAAAAAAAAAAAATCAAAAGATTTTTCAGAAAATAGTGTTTATGATGCTTAAGATCTGTTGAAGAATTGTCACTGCTCTGATGGATATGTTGTATCTTTCTGAATTGGGGATGGTTTTCTCAAGAATAAATTCAGACTTTTCTTTTCATTTATTTTGTCCAGAAGAGTTGCTTAAAAACATTAGTTTATTTCAGTTCAGTTTTTCTTTTTCCTTTTTCTAATTATAAGTCAAAGCAATTTTATATCAACTCGTTGAATTAAAAAATTATTCAAGTATGTGTATATGAGTTAAAGTATTTTAAAAAACAACTATCTTTTTGTGAATGCTGAGAAATTAACTGTATGCCCAGTTAATTCTTAATAATATCCTTAAATGATTAATTCATATATCATCTGCTTCAAAAAGTTGTCAATGGTCTTCTTCTCATTTGGATATGATCACTTTTTTTTCTGAAATTACAACTTTAGTTTGTATATCTTGCAGCATTTGCCAGGTTTTACCTTATCTTATAGGATTGTTCTGAGTACTAGCTTTAGATTTCAGCATATGATGAATTTTAGGGTATGACTTGGTTTTATAAATTCATTTTTGGATCCCTTTAATCTCTTTCTGGGTTCTTGAAGAGAGTATGTGTTAATATTGTTTGACTTTTTGAATCCTGGGTATTTCTCATTGTTATTCTTATTTTTGTTGTTTGTTTCTTTTTATGGCTGAGTGATATTCCATTGTATATATGTGCCACATCTTCTCTATCCATTCATCTGTTGTTGGACACTTAGGTTGCTTCCATGTCCTAGCTATTGTAAATAGAGCTGAAATTAACATTTTGGTACATGACTCTTTTTGAATTATGGTTTTCTCAGGGTATATGCCCACTAGTGGGATTGCTAGGTCATATGGTAGTTCTATTTTTAGTTTTTTAAGGAACCTCTATACTGTTCTCCATAGTGGCTGTTTCAATTTATATTCCCACCAACAGTGCAAGAGGGTTCCCTTTTCTCCACACCCTCTCCAGCATTTATTGTTTGTAGATTTTTTGATGATGGCCATTCTGACCGGTGTGAGATGATATTTCATTGTAGTTTTGATTTGCATTTCTCTAATGATTAATGATGTTGAGCATTCTTTCATGTGTTTGTTCACAATCTGTATATCTTCTTTGGAGAAATGTCTATTTAGGTC
This sequence comes from Phocoena sinus, assembly GCF_008692025.1. Taxonomy (NCBI): domain Eukaryota; kingdom Metazoa; phylum Chordata; class Mammalia; order Artiodactyla; family Phocoenidae; genus Phocoena; species Phocoena sinus. Next base: position 27,730,874 of record NC_045779.1, read on the forward strand.
TTCCGCTGACTTTTGGATTGGGTTGTTTGTGTTTTTGATATTGAGCTGCATGAGCTGCTTGTAAATTTTGGAGATTAATCCTTTGTCAGTTGCTTCATTTGCAAATATTTTCTCCCATTCTGAGCGTTGTCTTTTGGTCTTGTTTATGGTTTCCTTTGCTGTGCAAAAGCTTTGAAGTTTCATTAGGTCCCATTTGTTTATTTTTGTTTTTATTTCCATTTCTCTAGGAGGTGGATCAAAAAGAATTTTGCTGTGATTTATGCCATAGAGTGTTCTGCCTATGTTTTTCTCTAAGAGTTTTATAGTGTCTGGCCTTACATTTAGGTCATTCATCCATTTTGAGTTTATTTTGTGTACTGTGTTAGGGAGTGTTCTAATTTCATTCTTTTACATGTAGCTGTCCAGTTTTCCCAGCAGCACTTATTGAAGAGGCTGTCTTTTCTCCCCTGTACATTCTTGCCTACTTTATCAGAGATAAAGTGACCACATGTGCATGGGTTTATCTCTGGGCTTTCTATCCTGTTCCATTGATCTATATTTCTGTTTTTGTGTCAGTACCATACTGTCTTGATTACTGTAGCTTTGTAGTATAGTCTGAAGTCAGGGAGCCTGATTCCTCCAGCTCCGTTTTCCTTTCTCAAGATTGCTTTGGCTATTTGGAGTCTTTTGTGTTTCCATACAAATTGTAAACGTTTTGTTCTAGTTATGTGAAAAATACTAGTGGTAGTTTGATAGGGATTCCATTGAATCTGTAGATTGCTTTGGGTAGTAGATTCATTTTCACAATGTTGATTCTTCCAATTCAAGAACATGGTATATCTCTCCATCTATTTGTATCATCTTTCATTTCTTTCATCAGTGTCTTATAATTTTCTGCATATAGGTCTTTTGTCTCCTTAGGTAGGTTTATTCCTAGATATTTTATTCTTTTTGTTGCAGTGGTAAATGGGAGTGTATTCTTCATTTCACTTTCAGATTTTTAATCATTAGTGTAGAGGAATGCCAGAGATTTCTGTGCATTAATTTTGTATCCTGCTACTTTACCAAATTCATTCTTTACCTCTAGTAGTTTTCTGATAGCATCTTTAGTATTCTCTATGGATAGTGTCATGTCATCTTCAGTGGCAGCTTAACTTCTTCTTTTCTGATTTGGTTTTGTTTTATTTCCTTTTCTTCTCTGATTCCAGTGGCTACAACTTCCAAAATTAGGTTGAATAGTAGTGGTGACAGTGGGCACCCTTGTCTTTTTCCTGATCTTAGGAGAAATGGTTTCAGTTTTTTACCATTGAGGACAATGTTGGCTGTGGGTTTGTCATATATGGCCTTTACTATGTTGAGGAAAGTTCCTTCTATGCCTACCTTCTGGAGGGTTTTTATCATAAATGGTGTTGAATTTTGTCAAAATCTTTATCTGCATCTATTGAGATGATCATATGTTTTTTCTCCTTCAATTTGTTAATATGGTGTATCACATTGGTTGATTTGCTTATATTGAAGAATCCTTCAATTCCTGGGATAAACCCCACTTGATCATGGTGTATGATCCCTTTAATGGGCTGTTGGATTCTGTTTGCTAGTACTTTGTTGAGGATTTTTGCATCTATGTTCATCAGTGATATTGGCCTGCAGTTTTCTTTCTTTGTGACATCTTTGTCTGGTTTTGGTATCAGGGTGATGATGGTTTCATAGAACAAGTTTGAGAGTGTTCCTCCCTCTGCTATATTGTGGAAAAGTTTGAGAAGGATAGGTGTTAGCTCTTCTCTAGGTGTTTGATAGAATTCGTCTGTGAAGCCATCTGATCCTGGGTTTCTGTTTGTTGGAAGATTTTTAATCACAGTTTCAACTTCATTGCTTGTGATCGGTCTGTTCATATTTTCTATTTTTTCCTGGTTCATTCTCAGAATGTTGTGCGTCTCCAAGAATTGGTCCATTTCTTCCAGGTTGTCCATTTTTTTGGCATATTGTTGCTTGTAGTAATCTCTCATGATCTTTTGTATTTCTGCAGTGCCAGTTGTTACATCTCCTTTTTCATTTCTAATTCTATTGATTTGTGTCTTCTCATTTTTTTCTTGATGAGTCTGGCTAATGGTTTATCTATTTTGTTTATCTTCTCAAAGAACCAGCTTTTAGTTTTATTGATCTTTGCTATTGTTTCCTTCATTTCTTTTTCATTTATTTCTGATCTGATCATTATGATTTCCTTCCTTCTGCTAACTTTGGGATTTTTTTGTTCTTCTTTCTCTAATTGCTTTAGGTGAAAGTTTCAGTTGTTTATTTGAGATGTTTCTTGTTTCTTTTTTTTTTTTTTTTTTTTTTTTTTTAAACATCTTTATTGGGGTATAATTGCTTTACAATGGTGTGTTAGTTTCTGCTTTACAACAAAGTGAATCAGCTATACATATACATATGTTCCCATATGTCTTCCCTCTTGCGTCTCCCTCCCTCCCACTCTCCCCATCCCACCCTTCCAGGCTGTCACAAAGCACCGAGCTAATATCCCTGTGCCTTGCGGCTGCTTCCCCCCAGCTATCTACCTTACTACGTTTGTTAGTGTGTATATGTCCATGACTCTCTCTCGCCCTGTCAAAACTCACCCTTCCCCCTCCCCATATCCTTAAGTCCGTTCTCCAGTAGGTCTGTGTCTTTATTCCTATCTTACCCCTAGGTTCTTCATGACATTTTTTTCCCTTAAATTCCATATATATGTGTTAGCATACGGTATTTGTCTTTTTCTTTCTGACTTACTTCACTCTGTATGACAGATTCTAGGTCTATCCATCTCATTACAAATAGCTCAATTTCATTTCTTTTTAAGGCTGAGTAATATTCCATTGTGTATATGTGCCACATCTTCTTTATCCATTCATCCGATGATGGGCGCTTAGGTTGTTTCCATGTCCTGGCTATTGTAAATAGAGCTGCAATGAACATTTTGGTACATGACTCTCTTTGAATTTTGGTTTTCTCAGGGTATATGCCAAGTAGTGGGATTGCTGGGTCATATGGTAATTCTATTTGTAGTTTTTTAAGGAACCTCCATACTGTTCTCCACAGTGGCTGAACCAATTCACATTCCCACCAGCAGTGCAAGAGTGTCCCCTTTTCTCCACACCCTCTCCAGCATTTATTGTTTCTTGATTTTTTGATGATGGCCATTCTGACTGGTGTGAGATGATATCTCATTGTAGTTTTGATTTGCATTTCTCTAATGATTAATGATGTTGAGCATTCTTTCATGCGTTTGTTGGCATTCTGTATATCTTCTTTGGAGAAATGTCTATTTAGGTCTTCTGCCCATTTTTGGATGGGGTTGTTTGTTTTTTTGTTATTGAGCTGCATGAGCTGCTTGTAAATTTTGGAGATTAATCCTTTGTCAGTTGCTTCATTTGCAAATGTTTTCTCCCATTCTGAGGGTTGTCTTTTGGTCTTGGTTATGGTTTCCTTTGCTGTGCAAAAGCTTTGAAGTTTCATTAGGTCCCATTTGTTTATTTTTGTTTTTATTTCCATTACTCTAGGAGGTGGGTCAGAAAGGATCTTGCTGTGATTTATGTCATAGAGTGTTCTTCCTATGTTTTCTTCTAAGAGTTTGATAGTTTCTGGCCTTACATTTAGGTCTTTAATCCATTTTGAGCTTATTTTTGTGTATGGTGTTAGGGAGTGATCTAATCTCATAGTTTTACATGTACCTGTCCAGTTTTCCCAGCACCATTTATTGAAGAGGCTGTCCTTTCTCCACTGTACATTCCTGCCTCCTTTATCAAAGATAAGGTGTCCATATGTGCGTGGGTTTATCTCTGGGCTTTCTATCCTGTTCCACTGATCTGTCTTTCTGTTTTTGTGCCAGTACCATACTGTCTTGATTACTGTTGCTTTGTAATATAGTCTGAAGTCAGGGAGCCTTATTCCTCCAGCTCCTTTTTTCGTTCTAAAGATTGCTTTGGCTATTCGGGGTCTTTTGTGTTTCCATACAAATTGCGAATTTTTTTGTTCTAGTTCTGTGAAAAATGCCAGTGGTAGTTTGATAGGGATTGCATTGAATCTGTAGATTGCTTTGGGTAGTAGAGTCATTTTCACAATGTTGATTCTTCCCATCCAAGAACATGGTATATCTCTCCATCTATTTGTATCATCTTTAATTTCTTTCATCAGTGTCTTATAATTTTCTGCATACAGGTCTTTCGTATCCTTAGGTAGGTTTATTCCTAGATATTTTATTCTTTTTGTTGCAATGGTAAATGGGAGTGTTTTCTTGATTTCATTTTCAGATTTTTCATCATTAGTATATAGGAATGCCAGAGATTTCTGTGCATTAATTTTGTATCCTGCTACTTTACCAAATTCATTGATTAGCTCTAGTAGTTTTCTGGTAGCATCTTTAGGATTCTCTATGTATAGTATCATGTCATCTGCAAACAATGACAGCTTTACTTCTTCTTTTCCGATTTGGATTCCTTTTATTTCCTTTTCTTCTCTGATTGCTGTGGCTAAAACTTCCAAAACTATGTTGAATAAGAGTGGTGAGAGTGGGCAACCTTGTCTTGTTCCTGATCTTAGTGGAAATGCTTTCAGTTTTTCACCATTGAGGATGATGTTTGCTGTGGGCTTGTCATATATGGCTTTTATTATGTTTAGGAAAGTTCCCTCTATGCCTACTTTCTGGAGGGTTTTTATCATAAATGGGTGTTGAATTTTGTCGAAAGCTTTCTCTGCATCTATTGAGATGATCATATGGTTTTTCTCCTTCAATTTGTTAATATGGTTTATCACATTGATAGATTTGCGTATATTGAAGAATCCTTGCATTCCTGGAATAAACCCCACTTGATCATGGTGTATGATCCTTTTAATGTGCTGTTGGATTCTGTTTGCTAGTATTTTGTTGAGGATTTTTGCATCTATGTTCATCAGTGATATTGGCCTGTAGTTTTCTTTCTTTGTGACATCCTTGTCTGGTTTTGGTATCAAGGTGATGGTGGCTTCGTAGAAGGAATTTGGGAGTGTTCCTCCCTCTGCTATATTTTGGAAGAGTTTGAGAAGGATAGGTGTTAGCTCTTCTCTAAACGTTTGATAGAATTCACCTGTGAAGCCATCTGGTCCTGGGCTTTTGTTTGTTGGAAGGTTTTTAATCACAGTTTCAATTTCAGTGCTTGTGATTGGTCTGTTCATATTTTCTATTTCTTCCTGATTCAGTCTTGGCAGGTTGTGCATTTCTAAGAATTTGTCCATTTCTTCAATGTTGTCCATTTTATTGGCATAGAGTTGCTTGTAGTAATCTCTCATGATTTTTTTTATTTCTGCAGTGTCAGTTGTTACTTCTCCTTTTTCATTTCTAATTCTATTGATTTGAGTCTTCTCCCTTTTTTTCTTGATGAGTCTGGCTAGTGGTTTATCTATTTTGTTTATCTTCTCAAACAACCAGCTTTTAGTTTTATTGATCTTTGCTATTGTTTCCTTCATTTCTTTTTCATTTATTTCTGATCTGATTTTTATGATTTCTTTCCTTCTGCTAGCTTTGGGGTTTTTTTGTTCTTCTTTCTCTAATTGCTTGAGGTGCAAGGTTAGGTTGTTTATTCGAGATGTTTCCTGCTTCTTAAGGTGGGCTTGTATTGCTATAAACTTCCCCCTTAGAACTGCTTTTGCTGCATCCCATAGGTTTTGGGTCGTTGTGTCTCCATTGTCATTTGTTTCTAGGTATTTTTTTATTTCCTCTTTGATTTCTTCAGTGATCACTTCATTATTAAGTAGTGTATTGTTTAGCCTCCATGTGTTTGTATTTTTTACAGATCTTTTCCTGTAATTGATATCTAGTCTCATGGCGTTGTGGTCGGAAAAGATACTTGATACAATTTCAGTTTTCTTAAATTTACCAAGGCTTGATTTGTGACCCAAGATATGATCTATCCTGGAGAATGTTCCATGAGCACTTGAGAAAAATGTGTATTCTGTTGTTTTTGGATGGAGTGTCCTATAAACATCAATTAAGTCCATCTTGTTTAATGTATCATTTAAAGCTTGTGTTTCCTTATTTATTTTCATTTTGGATGATCTGTCCATGGGTGAAAGTGGGGTGTTAAAGTCCCCTACTATGAATGTGTTACTGTTGATCTCCCCTTTTATGGTTGTTAGTATTTGCCTTATGTATTGAGGTGCTCCTATGTTGGGTGCATAAATATTTACAATTGTTATATCTTCTTCTTGGATCGATCCCTTGATCATTATGTAGTGTCCTTCTTTGTCCCTTTTAATAGTCCTTATTTTAAAGTCTATTTTGTCTGATATGAGAATTGCTACTCCAGCTTTCTTTTGGTTTCCATTTGCATGGAATATCTTTTTCCATCCCCTTACTTTCAGTCTGTATGTGTCTCTAGTTCTGAAGTGGGTCTCTTGTAGACAGCATATATAAGGGTCTTGTTTTTGTATCCATTCAGCCAATCTGTGTCTTTTGGTGGGAGCATTTAGTCCATTTACATTTAAGGTAATTATTGATATGTATGTTCCTATTTCCATTTTATATATTGTTTTGGGTTCGCTACTATAGGTCATTTCCTTCTCTTGTGTTTCGTGTCTAGAGAAGTTCCTTTAGCATTTGTTGTAAAGCTGGTTTGGTGGTGCTGAACTCTCTCAGCTTTTGCTTGTCTGTAAAGGTTTTAATTTCTCCATCAAATGTGAATGAGATCCTTGCTGGGTAGAGTAGTCTTGGTTTCAGGCTATTCTCCTTCATCACTTTCAGTATGTCCTGCCACTCCCTTCTGGCTTGTAGGGTTTCTGCTGAGAGATCAGCTGTTAACCTTATGGGGATTCCCTTGTGTGTTATTTGTTGTTTTTCCCTTGCTGCTTTTAATATGCTTTCTTTGTGTTTAATTTTTGACAGTTTGATTAATATGTGTCTTGGCGTGTTTCTCCTTGTATTTATCCTGTATGGGACCCTCTGTGCTTCCTGGACTTGATTAACTATTTCCTTTCCCATATTAGGGAAGTTTTCAACTATAATCTCTTCAAATATTTTCTCAGTCCCTTTCTTTCTTTCTTCTTCTTCTGGAACCCCTATAATTCGAATGTTGGTGCGTTTCATGTTGTCCCAGAGGTCTCTGAGACTGTCCTCAGTTCTTTTCATTCTTTTTTCTTTATTCTGCTCTGCAGTAGTTATTTCCACTACTTTATCTTCCAGGTCACTTATCCGTTCTTCTGCCTCAGTTATTCTGCTATTGATCCTATCTAGAGTGATTTTAATTTCATTTATTGCATTGTTCATCGTTGCTTGTTTCATCTTTAGTTCTTGTAGGTCCTTGTTAACTGTTTCTTGCATTTTGTCCATTCTACTTCCAAGATTTCGGATCATCCTTACTATCATTATTCTGAATTCTTTTTCAGGTAGATTGCCTATTTCCTCTTCATTTGTTAGGTCTGGTGGGTTTTTATCTTGCTCCTTCATCTGCTGTGTGTTTTTCTGTCTTCTCATTTTGCTTATCTTACTGTGTTTGGGGTCTCCTTTTTGCAGGCTGCAGGTTCGTAGTTCCCGTTGTTTTTGATGTCTGTCTCCAGTGGCTAAGGTTGTTTCAGTGGGTTGTGTAGGCTTCCTGGTGGAGGGGACTAGTGCCTGTGTTGTGCTGGATGAGGCTGGATCTTGTCTCTCTAGTGGGCAGGTTCACGTCTGGTGGTGTGTTTTGGGGTGTCTGTGGCCTTATTATGATTTTAGGCAGCCTCTCTGCTAATGGGTGGGGTTGTGTTCCTGTTTTGCTAGTTGTTTGGCATAGGTTGTCCAGCACTGTGGCTTGCTGGTCGTTGAGTGAAGCTGGGTGCTGGTGTTAAGATGGAGGTCTCTGGGAGATTTCCGCTGTTTAATATTATGTGGAGCTGGGAGGTCTCTTGTTGACCAGTGACCTGAAGTTGGCTCTCCTACCTCAGAGGCAGAGCCCTGACTCCTGGCTGGAGCACCAAGAGCCTTTCATCCACACGGCTCAGAATAAAAGGGAGAAAAAGTAGAGAGAATTAGTAGAAGTATGAGGAAAGAAAGAAGGAAAGGAGGAAAGGAAGGAAGGAAGAAAGAAGCAAAGAAGGAAACAAAGGAGGGAGGGAGGGAGGGAGGAAGGAAGGAAGGAAGGAAGGAGGGAAAGAAGGAAAAAAAGACAGAAAGAAAGATGATACAGTAAAAATAAAATAAAGTATAATATAGTTATTGAATTAAAAAATATTTAGAAAAAAAAAAAAGGGACGGATAGAACCTTAGGACAAATGTTGGAAGCAAAGCTATACAGAGAAAATCTTACACAGAAGCATACACATACACCTTCACAAAAAGAGGTAAAGGGGGAAAAATCATAAATCCTGCTCCCTGAGACCACCTCCTCAATTTGGGGTGATTCGTTGTCTAAAGGAGGGAGGGAAGGAAGGAAAGAAAGAACGAAGGTAAAGTATAATAAAGTTATTACAATTAAACTTAATTATTAAGAAAAAGAATTTTTAAAAAAAAGTCATGGACGGATAGAGCCCTAGGACAAATGGTGGAAGCTAGAGTATACAGACTAGATGTCACACAGGAGCATACACGTACACCTTCACAAAAAGAGGAAAAGGGAAAAAAATCATAGATTTCGCTCCTAAATTCCACCTCTTCAATTTGGGATCATTCCTTGTCTATTCAGGTATTCCACAGATGCAGGGTATATCAAGTTGATTGTGGAGCTTTAATCCGCTGCTTCTGTGGCTGCTGGGAGAGATTTCCCTTTCTCTTCTTTGTTTTCACAGCTCACAGGAGCTCAGCTTTGGATTTGGCCCTGCCTCTGCGTGTAGGTCGCTGGAGGGCGTCTGTTTTTTCGCTCAGACAGGACGGGGTTAAAGGAGCCGCCGATTCAGGGCCTCCGGCTCACTCAGGCCGGGGGTTGGGGGATGGGGGAAGGAGGGGCACTGCGTGCGGGGCCGGCCTGCGGTGGCAGAGGCAGCGTGACATTGCGGCAGAGGCCGGCGTGACGTTGCACCAGCCTGAGGCCCGCCGTGCGCTGTCCCGGGGAAGTTGTCCCTGGATCCCGGGAACCTGGCAGTGGCGGGCTGCACAGGCTCCGCGGAAGAGGGGTGTGGAGAGTGACCTGTGCTCGCACACAGGCCCCTTGGTGGCGGCAGCAGCAGCCTTAGCGTCTCCCGCCCGTCTCTGGGGTCCGCGGTTTTAGCCGCGGCTCGCGCCCGTCTCGGGGGCTCGCGCCCTCAGCCGCGGCTCGCGCCCGTCTCTGGGGTTTGCGCTTTCAGCCGCGGCTCGCGCCCGTCTCAGGGGCTCGCGCCCTCAGCCGCGGCTCGCGCCCGTCTCTGGGGTTCGCGCTTTTAGCCGCGGCTCGCGCCCGTCTCTGGAGTTCCTTTAAGCAGCGCTCTTAGACCCCTCTCCTCGCGCACCAGGAGACAAAGAGGGAAGAAAAAGTCTCTTGCCTCTTCGGCCGGTGCAGGCTTTTCCCCGAACTCCCTCCCGGCTAGTCGTGGTGCACTAACCCCTTCAGGCTATGTTCAAGCCGCCAACCCCAGTCCTCTCCCTGAGCTCCGTCCAAAACCAAAACCTTAGCCTCAGCTCGCAGCCCCGCCCGCCCCGGTGGGTGAGCAGCAAGCCTCTCGGGTTGGTGAGTGCTGGTCGGCACCGATCTTCTGTGCAGGAATCTCCCCGCTTTGCCCTCCGCACCCGTCGCTGTGCACTACTCCGCGGTCCCGAAACTCCCCCCTCTGCCTCCCGCAGTCTCCGCCCGCGGAGGGGCTTCCTAGTGTGTGGAAACTTTTCCTCCTTCACAGCTCCCTCCCACTGGTGCAGGTGCCGTCCTTATTCTTTTGTCTCTGTTTTTTCTTTTGCCCTACCCAGTTACGTGGGGAGTTTCTTGCCTTTTGGGAGGTCTGAGGTCTTCTGCCAGCCTTCAGTAGGAGTTCTGTAGGAGTTGTTCCACGTGTGGATGTATTTCTGGTGTATCCGTGGGGAGGAAGGCGATCTCCGCGTCTTACTCTTCCGCCATCTTCAAGGTCCCCCCAAGATCTCTTTTAGTGAACCAGGAAAAAAGGATAAAAACTGGATAAATGGCCATTCATGGGGAATCAGGTTTTATAAAGAAGGATATAATGATGGATTACTAATGACCATCAAACTAAAAATTGAAACCCCTACTCCAGTTCCTATAAGCCCCAACCCTGAGATAGGGCACTCTTCGCTACCTTTGGCCCCTCCCACCTCTTGTTTCTTAAGGTAGGATTGTATTGCTATACACTTCACTCGTAGAACTGCTTTTTCTGCATCCCATAGGTTTTGCATCCTCGTGTTTTCATTGTCATTTGTTTCTAGGTAATTTTTGATTTCATCACTGATGTCTTCAGTGATCTCTTAGTTATTAAGCAGTGTATTGTTTAGCCTCCATGTGTTTGTATATTTTACAGTTTTTTTCCTGTAATTGATATCTAGTCTCATAGCATTGTGGTTGGAAAAGATACTTCATATGATTTCAATTTTCGTAAACTTAACTAGGCCTTGTTTGTGACCTAAGATATGATCTATCCTGGAGAATGTGCTATGAGCACTTGAGAAGAATGTGTATTCTCTTGTTTTTGGATGGAATGTACTGTAAATATCATTTAAGTCCATCTTTTTTATTGTATCATTTAAAACTTGTGTTTCCTTATTTATTTTCATTTTGGATGACCTGTCCATTGGCTGAAAGTGGGGTATTAAAGTCCCCTAGTATGATTGTGTTACTGTTGATTTCCCCTTTTATGGCTGTTAGTATTTCCCTTATGTATTGAGGTGCTCCTATGTTGGGTGCATAAATATTTACAATTGTTATATCTTCTTCCTGGATTGATCCCTTGATCATTATGTAGTGTCCTTCTTTGTCTCTTGTAATAGTCTTTGTTTTAAAGTCTATTTTGTCTGATATGAGAATTGCTACTCCAGTTTTCTTTTGATTTCCATTTGCATGGAATAACTTTTTCCATCCCCTCACTTCCAGTCTGTATGTGTCCCTAGGTCTGAAGTGGGTCTCTTGTAGACAGCATATATATGGGTCTTGTTTTTGTATCCATTCAGCCATTTTATGTATTTTGGTTGGAGCATTTAACACATTTACATTTAAGGTAATTATCAATATGTATGTTAGTGTTTCAGGTTTCTTATTGTAGGTCTTTCCCTTCTCTTGTGTTTCCTGCCTAGAGAAGTTCCTTTAGCATTTGTTGTAAAGCTGATTTGGTGGTACTGAATTCTCTTAGCTTTTGCTTGTCTGTAAAGGTTTTAATTTCTCCATCAAATCTGAATGAGATCCTTGCTGGTAGAGTAATCTTGGTTGTAAGTTTTTCTCCTTCATCACTTTAAATATGTCCTGCCACTCCCTTCTGGCTTGCAGAGTTTCTGCTGAAAGATCAGCTGTTAACCTTATGGGGATTCCCTTGCGTGTCATTTGTTGTTTTCCCCTTGCTGCTTTTAATATTTTTTCTTTCTATTTACTTTTGATAGTTTGATTAATATGTGTCTTGGTGTGTTTCTGCTTGGATTTATCCTGTATGGGACTCTCTGTGCTTCCTGAACTTGATTAACCCTTTCTTATCCCATATTACGGAAGTTTTCAACCACACACCCTTCAAATATTTTCTCAGCCCCTTTCTTTTTCTCTTCTTCTTCTGGGACCCCTAGAATTCGAATGTTGGTACATTTAATGTTGTCCCAGAGGTCTCTGAGACTGTCCTCAGTTCTTTTCATTCTTTTTTTCTTTATTCTGCTCTGCAGTAGTTATTTCCACTATTTTATCTTCCAGGTCGCTTATTCTTTTTTCTACCTCAGTTATTCTGCTATTGATCCCTTCTAGAGAATTTTTAAATTCATTTTTTGTGTTGTTCATCACTGTTTGTTTGCTCTTTAGTTCTTCTAGGTCCTTGTTAAACGTTTCCTGTATTTTCTCTACTCTGTTTCCAAGATTTTGGATCTTCTTTACTATCATTATTCTGAATTCCTTTTCAGGTAGACTGCCTATTTCCTCTTCATTTGTTAGTCCTGCTGGGTGTTTGCCTTGCTCCTTCATCTGCTGTGTGTTTTTCTGTCTTCTCAATTTGCTTAACTTACTGTGTTTGGGGTCTCTTTTTCACATGCTGTGGGTTCACAGTTCCTGTTGTTTTTGCTGTCTGTCCCCAGTGACTAAGTTTGGTTCAGTGGGTTGTGTAGGCTTCCTGGTGAGCGGAATAGTGCCTGTGTTCTGGTGGATGAGGCTGGATCTTGTCTTTCTGGTGGGCAGGTCCATGTCTGGTGGTGTGTTTTGGGGTTTCTGTGGCCTTATTATGATTTTAGGTGACCTCTCTGCTAATGGGTGGGGTTGTGTTCCTGTCTTGCTAGTTGTTTGGCATAAGGTGTCCAGCACTGTAGCTTGCTGGTCATTGAGTGAAGCTGGGTCTTGGTGTTGAGATGGAGATCTCTGGGAGATTTTCGCCATTTGATATTACGTGGAGTTCGTAGGTCTCTTGTGGACCAGTGTCCTGATCTTGGCTCTCCCACCTCAGAGGTACAGCCCTGATGCTTGGCTGGAGGACCAAGAGCCTTTCATCCACACGGCTCAGGAATAAAAGGGAGAAAAAATAGAAAGAAAGAAAGAAGATAAAATAAAATAAAGTAAAATAAAATGAAGTTATTAAAATAAAAAGTAAAAGAAGTATTAAGAAGAAAAATTTTTAAAGTAAAAAAAAATGGACACACAGAACCCTAGGACAAATGGTAAAAGCAAAGCTATACAGACAAAATCACACACAGAAGCATATGCATACACACTCACAAAAAGAGAAAGAAGTATATATATCTTTGCTCCCAAAGTCCACCTCCTCAATTTGGGATGATTCGTTGTCTATTCATGATTTCCACAGATGCAGGGTACATCAAGTTGATTGTGGAGATTTAATCCTCTGTTCCTGAGGCTGCTGGGAGAGATTTTCCTTTCTTTCCTTTGTTTGCACAGTTCTCGGGGTACAGCTTTGGATTTGGACCCACCTCTGCATGTAGGTCGCCTGAGGGCGTCTATTCTTCGCTCAGGCAGGATGGGGTTAAAGGAGCCACTGATTCAGCGGCTCTGGCTCAACTCAGGCCGTGAGGTAGGGAGGAGCAAGGAGTGTAGGGAGAGCCTGTGAGACAGAGGCTGGCGTGACGTTGCACACTGTGCATTTTCCTGGGGAAGTTATCCCTGGATCACGGGATCCTGGCAGTGGTGGTCTACACAGACTCCCGGGAGGGAAGTTGTGGAGAGTGACCTGTACTTGCACACAGGCTTCTTGGTGGCGGCAGCAGCACCCTTTGCATCTCATGCCCGTCTCTGGGGTCCGCGCTGATAACCGCAGCTCACGCTCATCTCTGGAGCTCCTTTAAGAGGCGCGCTTAATCCCCTCTCCTCGCGCATGGGAAACAAAAAGGCATGAAAATGTCTCTTGCCTCTTCGGCAGCTCCAGACTTTTTCCTGGACTCCCTCCCAGGTAGCCGTCATCGTGCACTAGCCCCCTTCAGGCTGTGTTCATGGAACACAACACCAGTCCTCTCCCTGCTATCCAACCGAAGCCTGAGCCTCAGCTCCCAGCCCCCACAACCCCGCCCCAGCGGGTGAGCAGACAAGCCTCTCGGGCTGGTGAGTGCTGGTCAGCATAGATCCTCTGTGCGGGAATCTCTCCGCTTTGCCCACCGCACTCCTGTTGCTGTGTTCCCCTCTGCGGCTCCAAAGCTTCCCCCCTCTGCCACCTGCAATCTCTGCCTGTGAAGGGGCTTTCTAGTGTGTGGAAACCTTTCCTCCTTCACGGCTCCCTCCCACTGGTGCAGGTCCTGCCCCTATTCTTTTGTCTTTGTTTCTTCTTTTTTCTTTTGCGCTACCCAGGTACGTGGGGAGTTTCTTGCCTTTTGGGAGGTCTGAGGTCTTCTACCAGCGTTCAGTAGGTGTTCTGTAGGAGTTGTTCCACATGTAGATGTATTTCTGATGTATTTGTGGGGAGGAAGTGATCACGTCTTAACGCTCCAGCATCTTGAAGCTCCTCCTCTCTGCAGTAGAGTTTTGATTACCCCTTGCAGAAAGGGCAGGAGCAAACCCAAACTGCTTGGGTCTCTGCTGCTGCATTTTAAGTCTTTACACTCTTTTTTTTTTTTTCCTTTCACTTTGTGCTTATTCTTTGTGCTTATTCTTTGTGCTTATTCTTTCACTTGCTCGTAGGATGCCTCACTTGGAAGCCTTGCACCCAGCACTTCAGATGGAGCTCCTAGTGAGAAAAAAATCAATTTTTCATTTTAGATATTACAGTTTTCATCTTTACATGTTCCACTTGATTCTTTCTTGTATCTTTAATTTCTCTCCTGATTATGGGTCATAGTTTTTGATTTTGGGATCCCTAGGAGGTTTTAACTAGATTCTAAAGATTTTGTATTTTATGTTGTTGACTGTCTGAGTTCTAGTTTTCATAAAGAAGTATTATGCTTTGCTCTCATAGACAGTTAAGTTGTTTTTTGGTTTAGTTTGATCATCCTGAGAGTTGTTTTTAAGTTTTGTTGGGGTGGTCCTTGAGTACATTTTACTCTGGGGATTATTTATGCCCATTACTAAGGCCTGGTCCTTCTGATGTCTAAATTTAATGATTGAGGGATTCAATTTGGACTTTCTACTGTCACATGTAGGAATTGAATGATACATAGCCTTTTGTGGGTCTGGGAAGCATTCAGCTCACAGCTTTCCAATAACTTTTTAACCAGCCTCATAGAAGTTCATCCATTGCATGCATATCCTAGGAATCAGCATAGATTCAAGGGACCCCTAAGGTGATTTCTGGAATTACTTCTCTGTATAGCTCTCTTCTCTCTAGAAATCTGTCTCACAAATTCCTGCCTCTTTAGACGCCTTAAACACTGATCTATCACATAAATTCAGTAAGGTCACTGTCTCTGCTTTCAGTGATACACACACACATGCACACGTGCACGCACACACACACACACACACACACACACACACCAACTCTATGCCATGAAATATGCTTCCCAGACAGAAAGCTGGGGCAAGCCTAGACCTTACTTTGTTATTTATTTATTTATTTTTGCTTAGCTGTCATAGATCTGCACTACCTATGGCTTAATGTCAGAAAAAAATATTTGTTCCATGTATATTAGCCTGATTTTCTAGTTGTTTGAGTCAGAGAGGTAATTTAACCCTTGTTATTCCATCATGATGGAAAGTGGAAGTCTATCTTCAACTGATGAAGAGTCATGTAACAGAGAAACACAAACTAAATATTACATTATGAGTTAAGGCTTAATTTTTCAGAGAATATTGATAGTGTACAACCCAGTGACAAAACTCTTTCATTATTAAAACCTGATAGAAACTGGCAAGTCAGTCTTTATGTGAGCAGTTAGATACACAGAGATTTTAAGGTGATCAAAAGTCATTAAGTGGAATTACACAAAAGGCAGTTTGGACTTATAGTTATGAGAGTCATCTACATATAGTAAAAGGTTAGAGTCAGAGAAAGCATGTTGACACTTACAGTAAGAATTCAGAGTGCAGCTGTGCCCTCATTTTAAATTTGACTCAGGGTTACTGTCAAAGAAAGACCACTGGGCTCTGTAAACCATGTTTATGACCTCTTCTAACTATTCTTGTGTTTCCATTTTAACCAATTTATTCCTGTCCAGGAATAAATTTTATTTCCTGTCCAGGAAAGAAAATGTCAACCATAAGAATCATTAATTCTTAAAAGTAGCTTTATGATATTTCTAAAAATATCTATCACATAAGAGCAAAAAGAAAATAATATTATTTCTATGGATTGCATTACTGATGTTGGACTAGAGTTGTAAGAAAGGTAGCCCTTAATACATTCTGGAGCCAAAAAATGGATATTTAGTTTATTTTTCCTCTTCAGTGTGGTTAAAATACACTAGATTATATGAGGAAGCTAAATGTTTAAAATACATATGTACACCTTAATTTTTCTTATTTGAATTGATTCTCAGAGCATTAGCTTAAGGTATGCAATAGCTCAAATTGCAAAATTAAAAAAAAAGAATCAACTTTCGTTTCCTTCAACCCTAACCTTGAATAATTCTTAAAGGAAGCCCTTAAATGTAGCTAAGCCAAAACAAAACAAAGCAGCAATATAATCACTGTTTTAAATGATACCATACTCAATTTTTATGTGAATAGCTGTTTATGAAGTCAACCTTCATTATAAAGAGATATGTATAATGTTGTGTCCAATATTTAGTAAAATTTTAATAATCCAAGAAGTAATCATTAACAGCCTAATTTGAAACATTTTTGTGTTACGTGGTTGCTCTTGATTTTAGAAGTAGCTGCTTTAAATGAATAGTGAGTAAATTTTCAAGTATATCTAATTTACATGTCTTTAAAATTTCCACCCCTTTAGTGCTCAATTTAGAAATGTCATTTTAAATTGTTTTTAAAAACAATATACACTTATTATTTATATAGCTATAAGATTTTAAGATATTATTTGTATAAAAATATGTCACTGATAAAATGTATCAATTAGCTAGTGTTCAACAATTATCATCAATATTAGAGATAATATCCTTGTTGAAATTTTAGTTTCACCATACTAGTTTCTTTAAATTGGTAGGCACTTTAGAAGATGATGTCTGGCAAAAAAAGAAAAAAAAAAAAGAAAAAATAGTGCTTAATAAATATTGCTGAATGAATGAATGCATTTTTAAAGGCTTAAAAAATAAATCTGTAAGTGCTGGAGTACTTGGAAATAAGTTTCATTGAGTTTAATTAAGCACAATTAAATACTCTGCCAAACTCACAAAATAGTTTTTAGAAATACTAGCAGTCCTTAGGCAACATAGGAGCCATTAGGTAAATGAATTAAAAATGAGGTTGAGAATGGAAATTTCAGTACAGATGCCCAGTCTACTAATTTGCTGATCATTGATGAAAACTAGCTACACATGCTGTTGTTTTTTTTGTTTTTGTTTTTTAAACTGATATTTGGTATTGGTTACAGAGAATGTACAGAATTAATTCTGGTTAAATCCTTTATTTTCAAAATATGTTTTTCTTATGTTAAATTTTCCAATAAAATTTTTAATTCCATTTTTTCTCTTCCACAGCATTTAATGAAATGAATTGTTAGTTTCTGATAGAAGGGTTTTGATAATGAAATAGCTAACATATCTACGTATTATAGAAAATGTAGAAATAAAAATGCATGTTCTCCACCATAAATGGAGGTTACAGTACTATATTCCACCATCAGACCTTAGTCATTCTGGATTTTCTTTTTCACTGATAGATTAAGGTGGCTTATTTCTCATACTTGCTTCTGAAATATTGATAGACTTAAAAATAAAAACTACAAAACGTTTATCACTGTGCAGGCCTGACTTTTAGATAAATTAATCAGGAATTTATTTATAACTGTATGCTAAATAATTATAATTATTTTTCTACTTCATTTTGCAATGCAATATTCACCTTTTATTAATATATTATTAAATTTTCTTCTCAAGAAAATCAGTAGTACTTGGGGATTTGAGTTTACCTGGTACACTATTGAAAAATTGTTAAAAGCCAGTGGTAACCATTCAATCTAATTATTTTCCTTTTGATTTTTTTTTTGTTGTTGTTTGTTTAAGGATTAAAACAAGGTGAGCCAACCATGACTGGCAAAACACAGACCAGCAATGTCACCAATAAGAATGACCCCAAGTCCATCAACTCGCGTGTTTTCATTGGCAATCTAAATACAGCCATTGTCAAGAAAGTTGACATTGAAGCCATTTTCTCAAAGTATGGAAAAATAGTTGGCTGCTCAGTTCACAAAGGTTATGCATTTGTACAGTACATGAGTGAGCGGCATGCAAGAGCTGCAGTGGCTGGAGAAAATGCCAGGATCATCGCAGGCCAACCACTTGGTAAGTCCCTCTCCGGTATGGGTTTCACTTTAGTGTTCTAGTCTCTGAGCATATCTGGACAAGCACTACTATTATATTTATCTCTTAACCAATTATAGTACTTATATATTTATAATTTATATTATTTTCTTGTTCTCATATTGGTTTACTTATAAGTGCCTTATTATAAGCTTGAGATCGTCTGCTTTGTAATACTTATTACCTCCACCAGTCTTAACAGGTCCAGGCAGATAAAAGATATGCATCATGTTTAACTTTATTTGACTTGCAGTGATGTCTTATCTTCTAGGAAACACTTTGTGGAGCAAAAAATAAAATAAAATAATTTGTTTTTATACTTATAGCACTTGCTCTGAGAGGCTAATGTATTTTCCTCATTTACTGTTTTTTTTTTTTTTTTTTGGTGGGGAGAAGGGATAGAAAATAGCAAAAAGATGTAAATCTTAATTACTGGAAAAGGAATATAAACTATTCTTTCTTATATAGGCAGGAATCTTGTATATCATGCCTGTTCAGTCATGTGCAATAATCACATTTATGTCTGATGCCCAGGGAATAATATAGTTTTTTTTTTCAAAGAAATGAGAATACAGTCTGAAGTAAAAGGAAAATTCTTAGGAGAAAATACTTTGTAGTAAGTATGCAGATAAAAATATAAATTAGACACTTTTTTCTACATAAGGAAAAAGTATAATTAACACATCAGTGATTCCCTAATTTATATCTCTTGTGAGGTTCAGATTCTTATATTAAACTGATTATACCAGGTCTTCTTTTGGATATCCACATCGCAACTTCCTTCACCTGCATACTTCTCCATCACAATAAATGGAACCTTCATTTATCCAGTTTTTCAAACAAAATCCTAGGTATCAACCTTGATCCTTCTCTTCCCCCCACACTCCAAATGTAATCCATCATCATGTTTCTTACCATCAATATATCCCAAATCCAATCAACTTTTAAATCTATACCAATAGCCGTCTTATACAGGCCACTGTCATCTCAGGTGGACTACTAAAGTAACCCCCTAACTGGTCTGCCTCTTCCCAGTCCTGCCAGTGTCCCTTTAAAAACATAAATGAGATTTTGCCATTAATTTGCTCTTAAGTCTGTAATGCCTATCATTGCACCCAGAATAAGGTTTATATTCTATACCATGGCGATGATGCACCACATTACCACATCTTCAACTCCATCTCCTTCTCTCTGCCTTCTTGTACCACTTCAGTGTTGCTGGCCGTCTTGATATGCTACAAACATTCCAAGATTGTTCCTACCTCAGAGACTTTTGACTTGCTATTCCCTCTGCTCAGAAGACAGGTCCTTGCTAATCATTCTTTCCCTGCTTTACTGTATACTGTGCTCAAATTTTACTTTCCCAGAGAGGCTTTTCTGACCAACTTATCTAAAATAAAATAGTCTTCTACCCTCTTGCCTGCACTGTCTATTCTATTATTGTACTTTGTATTTTTTTCATAGCCCTCATCAGTATCTGGAATTACATATTTTTATAAAACATTTTTTGGCCACACCGCGTGGCTTGCAGGATCTCAGTTCCCCAACCAGGGATTGAACCTGGGCCATAGTGAGGAAAGGCCAGAATCCTAACTGCTAGGCCACCAGAGAACTCCCTGGAATTACATATTTTAATTTATGATGTTACTTCTATCATGTCCACAGACATAATAAAGATGAAGGAGCATGTAAAAGAAACAAGCTATAAAAGCATAAACAAATCAATTTAGAAGAGTGTTAAGAATGTTGTATTATCAAGTTATACAATGTAATTACGAAAAATTGGGGGAAGGTGTGGAATTCAATAAAGTGAGAGTGAAGTCTGAGGTAATAGTCTTGAGGAAAAAAAGATGTTTTACATAAGTGCTTGCAATAAAACCACAAATAATCATTACCGTATAAGAATATAGTTTTATTTTTATTTCTCCAATTCACTTTTCTATATTTTAAAGAAAAGTAATGCCATCCAAAAGACAGTGGTAAGTTTTACATATGTTTTTTTTTTTCAATGTCCCAATTCTACTTGTTTACCTTGATATTGGAATTTTCTGACCAATTTTGCTTTAACTTCTAAGTTGAAATCTCTACTTAGGGCTACATCTGAGCCAAAATCAGAGAAATACCCATTTATTGCCTCTACCCTGATTGTTATGAGATTAGTACATACTAGTAGAGATGCATTTAACTATTAATTTTTAAAAAGTAATGACCAATGTAAAGTCCAGTTCACGTGTTAATGAACTATAGATAATTTTCCAGAGTCCCTTTCCTATGTCAGGGAGGGGGAAATTTCCCCCTCTACCCCTCTTGAGTACTTGTGGGTGGGCTAGTAATAAAATTGACACAACATAGATTAACAAGAGAAAAGGGAACAAATTGTAATTTGTGCACTTGGAGGTCTCAGAAATGGGGCCTGAGAAGTAGCCAGAGCAGGCAGCTTTTATACTTTTGAGACAAAGAAACAATAATTTTTTTTAAACATCTTTACTGGAGTAAAATGGCTTTACATTGTTGTGTTAGTTTCTGCTGTATAACAAAGTAAATCAGCTATATGTATACATATATCCCCATATCCCCTCCCTCTTGCCTCTCCCTCCCACCCTCCCTATTGCACCCCTCTAGGTGGACGCAAAGCACAGAGCTTATCTCCCTGTGGTATGCGGCTGCTTCCCACTAGCTATTTTACATTTGGTAGTGTATATATGTCAGTGCCACTCTCTCACTTCATCCCAGCTTCCCCTTCCCCGTGTCCTCAAGTCCATTCTCTACGTCTGCGTGTTTATTCCTGTCCTGCCCCTAGGTTCTTCAGAACTGTTTTTCTTTTTCTTTTTTTTAGATTCCATATATATCTGTGAGCATACGTTATTTGTTTTTGTCTTTCTGACTTACTTCACTCTGTATGACAGACTATAGGTCCATCCACCTCACTACAAATAACTCAATTTTGTTTCTTTTTATGGCTGAGTAATATTCCACTGTATATATGTGCTGCATCTTTTTATCCATTCAAAAGAAACAATAAATTTGAGAGGAATTGACAGGACAAAGAAACTTAGGTTTGGGGACTTAATTAGTAAGGAGTTTAAGCAAAGTGTGGGCTTGAGTAGCACATTAGTAAAGAAGTAAGAAGGTTTGTTTAAACAGGTTTCTCTGCCCAAATTCCCTATCGCTGGCAATAAGGGTGTTCTTCTACCTCCTGTTGTAGGGAGGGCACCTTTCACATGAGAGAGACTTATTTCCTGACTTTAGAGAGACAGAGAGGAGGGTTAGTGTCTCTCTTGCATCAGCTCTTTCTTAAGTAACTTTAATTCAAAATAATCAATATGTCAATGAGGCATATTTTGGGGCAGCCTACCCTGGGCCCTAACACCTGTCACTGCTCACTTATTCACTGTCCTTTTGAGAAGAATGCAGTGGGGAAGGAGCAATACCCACACTAAAATTTAGTGCCTTAGTTAGAAAAACCCAAGGAAAAAGATGATGACACCAAATTACTATGCTTTGAGAGCCACATAATTAAATTGTGCTTCTAATAAGATACATTTTTCATTCCCAGTCATTCTGGGATCCTCTCTCGGTTGTGTCCTCCAGTTAATCTCTGGAGCACCTATTTAATCAGCCATAATCACCCTTTCTGCCTGAATCCAAGTCAAAGACTTTATTCTTTTAGTTGAAATCTAGTCTCTCACTCCTTGTGTCTAAGTTGAATGCCTCTTCATACAAAGCAAGTGCTGTATAACTTAATAACCTTGCTTTTCAGGGCAAGTGTTTCAACATGCTCACCTTTTCTTAAACCATATTGCTGGAGACCCAGGAACATCTTGTCTTCCAGATGTTCCTTATAGGAAGCTGGTTCCTGAAGAAAACAGTTTCCCGGGAGGTATATTAATTTCTGGCTTTAAGCATTTTGCTTTTGGTGACAGGTGAAACTTAGGTTTAGGTAAAATCACTGGCTTCTTGAAATTTTTGACACTCAAATAAACCTTTTATGATTCACAACTCCCACTAAACCCTACAAGCCCTTGACCTGAAGTGGATTGATTATGGATCAAATATAGACCACTGAAATAAGAAATAGATATTAATGTCATGTACCACAACCTATTTAAGCATTGTTATTTCTCTTTAGAGTGGGAAGAAAATTAATATTAAGCCATGCATTGGGCTAGTACTTTACCTATATTATCTTATTTGACCTCAATGTATATTCAAGTAACTTCTTCTAAATAGAAACAATCTTCATATAACAATGTATTTAAAATTTTTATGTACAATTTAGAAATTAGAGTTAAACATCAATAGTACCAGAAAAAATTAAACATCCTAATGTGAGTTCTTATAGTACTATGGAATTATAGATTTATCCTTAAACTAAGAATCGGTTATGCATGTGATGAAACCTAGCATTTATTAAATGGAAAATATTAGTAACCATTTTGTGTCTACAAGTAAGGGGAAACACTGAAATGTTTTAAACTAAGAATCGGTTATGCATGTGATGAAACCTAGCATTTATTAAATGGAAAATATTAGTAACCATTTTGTGTCTACAAGTAAGGGGAAACACTGAAATGTTTTAAGTTGGGGAGTAATATGTTGACATTTTTTAATTGAAAGAATAATCCATTAGCAGATTGATGGATGGATTAATGTGATATAAAACTAGAAACAAGGAAATGTGTTGGGAGCCTACTGAAAGAGTCAAGGTATCTAATTATGGAAATGAAGACGGAAAAATTAGGAAAATGAGGTAGGATCAATAGGACTTAATAACTAGTTGGCACACTGGGTGAGACAGAGGGAGAGAAGAATCAAGAATGATTTCCATATTTCTGGGTTGAGTTCTCTGTTGGATTGACTGGCAGAGCACTAGGATGATGGAGAATGATTTCCAAAGGGAAAAAGATTTTTGTGTAAGACAATGAGTTCAGGATTGAATAGAGGTATTAAGATTGATGTGCCTCAAGATATCCAGGTACCTGTAGCTAGTAGAATCTTGAATATGCAGGTCCAAACTCAGAGGAGAGATTTGGACTAAGAGTAAAAAATTTGTGAGTTGGGCTTCCCTGGTGGCACAGTGATTGAGAGTCCACCTGCCGATGGAGGGTACACGGGTTTGTGCCCCAGTCCGGGAAGATCCCACATGCCGCGGAGCGGCTGAGCCCGTGATCCATGGCCGCTAAGCCTGTGCGTCCAGAGCCTGTGCTCCACAGCGGGAGAGGCCACAACAGTGAGGGGCCCGCGTACCACAAAAAAAAAAAAAAAATTGTGAGTCATCAACACAGATAGTGTTAAAATTATGGGGATGGATAAGCTCAATCTGGGAAAGTATATAGAGTGAGAAGAATATTGGCTGAAGACAGATCTGTGGAGAAATCTTTGGGTCCAAATAACTAGAAGAGACTTTCTGATAAGCCTTCTGGAAATCTAAATCTGAACTACTTTATTCACAGCTCTTTGATCTCCCAATTCTAAGTTGTAGTTACTATGTCCTTCCTAAACTTCCTAAACTTATTGGATGACTACTTTCTTAGTTATTAATTCTTGTATCAGTTCCTTTAAGCTACTAATGATTTCCAAACTGCCAAGGCCATATATGCAAGTGTTCTTTTTGATTCTAATATTTAAAAAACTCATTTAGGAGAGCTTAGTCATAGGACCTTTAAAGCCTGAGTTTCTTTCCATATCAGTGTCTTCTATACCCAAAGCCATCTGCCCAGCTGAGTAGCAGAGAAAACATAAAATGAGAAATTATTTTAAAAATTGCTGGATTCTACCTAAAAATTATAGTTCATAGAGAAACTAAGGGAGATCAGTAATGAGAGCTCAAAATATTGGAACTCTAATCTGATTTTTGAAAATAGGTCACAGTCTATTATGGTTTGATTAACTTTTCTTCCTTGGATATTTTATTTTTACTATATCGACAAAGATTCCTAAATTTTATACCATAACACATGAAAAGGCACCTTGAAGTAGTTCCATGGTCTGTGTATTTTACTAACATGATAAGGAATACAAGGAATATTTTATTGAATACGTGTTTTTTTTCCTGAGGTTATTTCCCTTAAAGGCATATAGCATATAAACTAATAATTAAGGTGATATTTTTCCGTTGGGGTAAGACTCCTATATATTTATTACCCCAGAGCAATTAAACAAAAACAAAGAAAAGTACTTATTTCCCCAAACTGCAATGAATGTCCACAGTTCTTTTTTTTAATCTATGATCAAGGTATGTCCCAAACTTGATTGTGACTTTGACATATTTATTTTGGGTGCCCTGTCCCCTTTTCTGTACTACTCTTTAAAGTTTATGCCTTTTGTTTTTCATTGCACAGTTCACTCATTCAAACTTGTGTGGCATGTGACCTCATGCCAGCTGTGACCCCAGTCTGTGAAACGTGTTTCAAAATCATTCTCTCTTCATTTCCCCAGTGATATCTCCTCTTCTTATTCCCATGTCAAGGTTGGCACTTTGAGGTAATTTACCTGATAAATACCCTTTGTCATATGTTTTGAGATATGATAACTTAACACATTAAAGGATTTTAAATAAATAAACTGGGTGAAGACATGGATTTTTGGTATTGCTGCCTTCCGGGTACCCATCACAGCATACACTGTGGGTATTATGAAGAAAAGGAAACTTGGTCACAACTTAATTTTGCTGTATTATATGTTTTCAGCTCTTCAGCACATCTTTTGCACCACAGTAGAAAAGGGGATATCCCTTTTTTAACCCTGGCTTCCTGCCTTTGATATGTAATGAAGGGTTGCTAAACTGTGGAAAAGAACAATTGATTGCATTTTCATCCACAGTACTTGGGGATTCTTAAAAAATCAAAATCTGTGAAATTATTCTGAATAATTTTTATAAAAAACACAATTTCTATAATGTAAAGCTCACTATAAAAATGTATTTCAATTTGGTTATTTAAAATAATTTATATTTAAAAATTTAAAAGAGAATCCTCTCCTTAATAATTCATTGAAATTGGATTCTAAATTTTGTTAATATTAGAAATATTTATTATATTTTTAATAGAAATTTAGCCATTGGAACTGTTTTTTCTCAAACACATTATGTGAAAGGTGAAATAAACATCTTAAATGTTTAATACTGACAATTTTTATATGAGAGGTCACACATAAAGTGTTCTTTTGTACCAAAATACCATGCAGAGGTTGGAGACTAAGTCTCAATCAATGTCAATTTCTACTGATTGCACTTTGTTTGATTACACACAGGCTATAAATAGACATTTGTAAGGTCTTTATTTTTAGATACTTTCACTCTTCGGTTGGTTGCAAAAGCACAATTTATGAACTTAGGAAGTTAGTTATTAATAATAGGAAGAATCCAACACTAAAAAATCATTTATCTGTAGAAATCATTTTTTCTCTAAAGTCTGTATACAGGTTCCTTTTGTTGAGGACCAAAGTCTAGCTTAAAAAAAGAATACATAAAATAGAGAATTAAATTAATTTTATTACATTATAAAGGTCTTGTAAATGCTTAAGGAATTCAAAGAAAGAACATGAATAGGGATTGCTAATTTTAAAGTAAATCTGGTGAATATTCTTAATTCTTATCATGAGGGAAGTAATGGAAAATTCATTGATAAGAAGGAATATATTGGAGAGCAATCGTGGGTGTTGACAAAGAAGAAGAAAACAAATGCTGGTAACGATCTATCAAGTGTGTCCTAGGAGTAATGGATTTCAAAAGTGTTTTTATTCTCAGCTACCATTTTGCATCCAGAGTGATCTCTTCAAAATACAAATTTAACCGTATCACCCTTTGATAAAAACTATGTATGATTTTCCATTGTTCTCAGAAAAGAAACTGAAACACTTGTTGTGGCCTACAGCTTTCTATGTGATCTGTTTTCTGCTCATTTGCAGACTTACAACATCATCTTCTGAGCATTTCTTGGTGCTCCATCTGAATTGACTTATATCAGTTCTTTGAACAAGTCATCTTTTCCTCACCAGGACATTTGCGCAGGCTGTGTGAGTGTGTGGAATATGCTTGCCAAGCTTGCCACCATCTCACCTCACTTCCCCACTTCTTCACTCCCTTCAGTTGACTGTTCATCCTTCAGACCACAGGTCAAATGTCATTACTTTAAGGAAACCTATTTTGATACCTCAAACCTACTGGTATCCCTTTCTAGCACATACCTTCTTTTCAATTATATTTTTATATTTACTGTTTTGTGATAGGTATCTTTCCCTTCTCCCCATACACTAAGCTCCTGGAGAACAGTGACTATATATGCTTATATTAATCTTCTTGGCACCTTGAAGTGTGCTGACACTTCCATGGCAAATGCTCAATAAGTATGTGCTGGGTGAATGGTTGGATGTTTAGAGGAATGGATGGATTTCACTAAAGGGCATTTTGCCCCCATTTAAAAGTGTAACACAAGAAGATGAAGAGAGAAAGAAAAAAGGAGAAGGAGGAGGAAGAGAAGGAGAAAGAAGAAGAAGGGTTGGTTGCAAGTTCCCTGAAAAGCAAGTAATTGCAATGGGGTTGCTGTAAAGGGAAGGCAGTGTGGTCTCCATGCAAGGGGATTCAGTCTCTCAAAAGTCAGACACCTGAGAAGTAGCTATTCAATAGGCCTGATTTCTCTAATGATTAGCAATGATGAGCATCCTTTCATGTGTTTGTTGGCAATCTGTATATATTCTTTGGAGAAATGTCTGTTTAGGTCTTCTGCCCATTTTTGGATTGGGTTGTTTCTTTTTTTGATATTGAGCTGCATGAGCTGCTTCTATATTTTGGAAATTAATCATTGTCACTTGCTTCGTTTGCAAATATTTTCTCCCATTCTGAGGGGTGTCTTTTCGTCTTGTTTATGGTTTCCTTTGCTGTGCAGAAGCTTTTAAGTTTCATTAGATCCCATTTGTTTGTTTTTATTTCCGTTTCTGTAGGCAGTGGGTCAAAAAGGATCTTGCTCTGATTTATGTCATAGAGTGTTGTGCCTATGTTTTCCTCTAAGAGTTGGATAATGTCTGGCCTTACATTTAGGTCTTTAATCCATTTTGAGTTTATTTTTGTGTATGGTGTTAGGGAGTGTTCTAATTTCATTCTTTTACATGTAGCTGTCTAGTTTTCCCAGCACCACTTATTGAAGAGGCTCTCTTTTCTCTATTGTATATTATTGCCTCCTATATCAAAGATAAGATGACCATATGTGTGTGGGTTTATCTCTGGGCTTTCTAGCCTGTTCCATTGATGTATATTTCTCTTTATGTGCCAGTACCATACTGTCTTGATGAGGTATCACCTCACACTGATCAGAATGGCCATCATCAAAAAATCTACAAACAGTAAATGCTGGAGAGGGTGTGGAGAAAAGGTAACACTCTTGCACTGTTGGTGGGAATGTAAATTGATACATCCACTATGGAGAACAGTATGGAGGTTCCTTAAAAAACTAAAAATAGAACTACCATATGACCCAGCAATCCCACTACTGGGCATATACACTGAGAAAACCATAATTCAAAAAGAGTCATATACCACAATGTTCATTTCAGCTCTATTTACAATAGCCAGGACATGGAAGAAACCTAGGTGTCCATCAACAGATGAATGGATAAAGAAGATGTGGCACATATATACAATGGAATATTACTCCGCCATAAAAAGAAACGAAATTGAGTTATTTGTAGTGAGGTGTTTGGAACTCGAGTCTGTCATACAGAGTGAAGCAAGTCAGAAAGAAAAAATCAAATACCGTATGCCAGCACATATATGTGTAATCTAAAAAAAAAAAAAGATTGGTTCTGTTGAACCTAGGGGCAGGACAGGAATAAACACGCAGATGTAGAGAATGGACTTGAGGACACAGGGAGCAGGAAGGGTAGGCTGGGATGAAGTGAGAGAGTGGCATGGACATATATATACTACCAAATGTAAAATAGATAGCTAGTGGGAAACAGCCTCATAGCACAGAGAGACCAGCTCAGTGCTTTGTGACCACCTAGAGGGGTGGGATAGGAGGGTGGGGGGGAGAGGCAAGAGGGAGGGGATATTGGGATATATGTATACATATAGCTGATTCACTTTGTTATACAGCAGAAACTAACACAACATTGTAAAGCTATTATACTCCAATAAAGATGTTAAAAAAATAAACCTGATTTAATTTTTCTAAATATAATCCTGTCTTTAATAAGCATCAAATGTTAACATAGACATATTTTATTCAAAGTTTATAGTAAATGATATATGGGTTTAAAGAAAGGTTTTATTCATTGAATACTTCCTTTACATTCCTTAAAATGGTACCCTTTCATAGTTTTGTCTTATTAATGGCTAGATATTTGCACAGTACTTCATCATTGTCTAAGCTTTTCAAGCACAGATTATCTTTTTTGATGCTTATTCTGCTGGATAAGAACTGAAGCTCTGAGAAATAAACTTGCCTTATAGCACACAGATGCTTCTGCAGGATATCAAGCTCATGTAATCTCATCCTAACTATTTTCAACATTTATTCTCACCAGCAATTTTTTTCATATAAGTATATTAGTAACATGACTGTACATCTTATCATCCAAACCAGGATACTTCTTAGAGTGAGAAGGGATGCTATTAATGATTATTCTGTGATGTCAGGCTTAAACCAGGCAACTTGAATGCATGGTCTTTATTATCTATTGCATTTTTACTTAAAGTAGAATCGTCAACTTACTTGATCTTTCTCATAGGACAACTATTGTATAATATTTTAGTTAAAGTATACCAGCCTCAGTATCAGATAAACCTTGACATTTCAATAGTTAACATAATAGAAATTTATTTCTTTCTCACATAAAATACAATCAGTGTCCTAGGGAGGAGGTGGGTGAGGATGGAAGCTCTGCCCCTCTTTCATCCAGGGACCAGGCTGTGGAATGTTCTGACATCTTTCAGTGAGTGGCTACTATAGGGGAGGTGAACATTTCCTTTCTTCTCTTCAAGGTTTTTTGGCTGATATATTTATTAAATTAATATAAGACAGATTAACAGGAGAAAAATTTAATTTGTACATACAGGACCTTATAGAAATATGAAACTGAAAAAAGTGACCAAAGCAGGCAGCTTTTATACCTTGTAGACAAGGAAACAATAAATTTGTAAAGAATTGACAAAACAAAGGGGTTTGCCCTTGGGGTAGTAAATTAGTAAAGAAGTAACAAAGTTTGTTTATACAGGCTTCTAGGCCTCAAATTCCCTATTTCTGGTGATAAGGATGTCTCTTTAATTCCTGGAACAGGAAGGGTACCTTTCCCATGAGAGTTTTTTTTTTTTTTTTTTTTTTTTGCGGTACACGGGCCTCTCACTGTTGTGGCCTCTCCCGTTGCGGAGCACAGGCTCCGTACGCGCAGGCTCAGCAGCCATGGCTCACGGGCCCAGCCGCTCCGCGGCATGTGGGATCTTCTCGGACCAGGGCACGAACCCGTGTCCCCTTCATCGGCAGGTGGACTCTCAACCACTGCGCCACCAGGGAAGCCCTCCCATGGGAGATTTATTTCTTGCTTTCAGGGGGACAAAAGAGAGTTAGTGTGTCCTTCCTGTATTGGCTGTTTCTCAAGTATTAATAGCTATAATTCAAAAGAATCAATATGCCAAAGTGACATATTTTGATGTGGCCTCTCCTGAGCCCCTCACTACCAGGGAACACGGAAAGAAGTCAAACCAGCAGACTGGTGAAAAAAGAGGGAGGATTGTGCTCTGGAAATTTTGCATTTCAAGCCTGGAAGTAGTCCTCATCTTAATGCTTACATTTCATTGCCCACACCTAGATGCAAATAGGACTAGGCAGCCATTCCCACCCATAACCAGTGTATCTTTAGTGTGCAGATGATTTTTTGCCACAGTGGTAAAGTAACTTGAAGAAGTTATTCACTCAGAATTCATTTCCTAACCTGTAAAATGGAAATAGCAGTGTTTAGTTCAGTGTACAATGCAGAACTCATATGTTTGTGAAGTTCTTAGAACATTGCTTTTATATGGTGCAAGCCCTGTAATAAAAATTTACACACGGTGATTTTAGCCTCTGAAATCATTCTAGTGCTATGAGAAATCCTCTGTTTTTTTTTTTTTCTTTTTCTTTTTTTCCTTTTTTTCTGGCTGCACAATTCTTAGCAGATTTTGAATAGATGGTATAGGCAGTCCATAATAGTAGAGTCAGTGATTGCTGAGAATAAGAAATTATTTCAGGTGATTACAAGTGTGATGGGAGATAACTCTAGAAGAGGAGAGATTTCAAATTAGTGTTATAAGGATGGGCAGATATGGAAAGGTAATTCTAGGTGGATGAAGTATTATACCTGGAGTCCTAATTCAGGCAGAAGTGAATAAAGCCCTGTGGATGAAGAATGGTCTCATAGAGAAGAGTGGAGAGAGATAAGATTGACACCAGGCTGTGCAGGGTCTTGCATGATTAATCTAAGTGAGTAGAAATACTTATGAGATTGTATTCAGTCTAATAAAGACTGGCTTCAAAGGAATATCTTATATTTGTTAATTATCATTTAAGTTGCTGTTATGCTTTAGTTATGTAATATATTATTTAATATGCACATTGATTTCCTAGTAATGTTGAAATATTCATTCACTTCTTCATTCATGTGTAAAAGAATTATTAATGTTCTATTCCAGCCAGGACATCAATTAGGGTGAGGTCCACAGGAAATGAAAATTACTCTCAGATTTAGTGCAATTGTTACAAGCTATTTACTGAATATTTTATTTTTTATTCTTTGTTCTCGTAATATAATTATCTGTCATTAAGTAACATGGTGCCTGTATTATGCAATTTCTGTTGGACTGTATATAGCACTGCCTCTCTTTAGAGCAGTGTTTCCTAACCTTGGCAGTATTTAAATTTTGGGCGTTTGTTTTGAGGGCTTGCTCTGTGCATTGTGGGATGTTTAGCAGCAACCCTGACTTCTACCCACTAGACACCAGTGGCACCCACTCCTAGTAGTGACACCTGAAGATGTTTCCAGATATTACCA
Organism: Phocoena sinus; assembly: GCF_008692025.1. Classification (NCBI taxonomy): domain Eukaryota; kingdom Metazoa; phylum Chordata; class Mammalia; order Artiodactyla; family Phocoenidae; genus Phocoena; species Phocoena sinus. The sequence goes on from NC_045779.1 coordinate 27,761,805, forward strand.
AAAGTCCTCTGAGGGAGGACTGGTTAAAACCACCACTGGTTAAGAAGCACTACTTTAGAGTAATCATAACAAAACAAACTCCATTAATTTAGAAATCTTACAATAGTTTTAAACAAGATAAACTATATGAAAACAATGCCTTGCATTATTTTGACAGTAACTCATAATTTATAATATGGATAGATCTTTTCCAGTTGTCTGGTATGTGCATTTCAGAGCAATTATTATAATGTGTTTATGGCCATAGCTTACCACTTGTATCACCAGTTGTTTTTTGTTTGTTTTTGGTTTTTTTGCGGTACGCGGGCCTCTCACTGTTGTGGCTTCTCCCGTTGCGGAGCACAGGCTCCGAACACACAGGCTCAGCGGCCATGGCTCACGGGCCTAGCCACTCTGCGGCACATGGGATCTTCCCGGACCGGGGCACGAACCCGTGTCCCCTGCATCTGCAGGCGGATTCTCAACCACTGCGCCACCAGGGAAGCCCTCACCACTTGTTTTTTTTAATCCTTAAAAACACAAACACCAGAAACAAATTAAACATCTATAGAGTTGACATGTTTATACGTTTACCTATTTAAACAGTTTTTAAAGTTCTCTTTCTCTACACATCTTTAATATAATTCCTTTAAGAGATGTGATATTTTTATTAAATCCTTCCATTCAAACATTTCAGATCACCACTAGAAATTATGAAGAACAAGCCTTATAAAAATGTTCCATGAAAAATACTGAGTTCTGAGACTACTCAGATGCTTTAATGATGTTCAAATATATTTTATTCAACAGTACCAGTAAAAGCTTGTTAAAACAAAGAAATTAAGAATTGCAGCATCCCTAGTTGATGTTTTCTCTAGCAAATGCATTAGTTCTCCCACTGTGTCTGTCCTACTCCATTTTGGTAAGAGTTATTCTCCTGCATATGCCTTCATGTACAAGTTAGATGCAATGTCTGAACATCCAGTAAGGACAGACTGACAGAGAGCCTGGGCTGAAATGATGAGCACAGTTGATCACTTCGGACATTGTAGTCTATTGCAGAACCCCTTGCAAAGTGCAGAACTCCTTGAGAAGTATACAACCCTTGTAGGGGCTTCTAAATTATGAAAATCTTGTAGAAAACTTCCAAAGAATGCTGCCAGTAATAGAGAACATTTTTAGCAAGGCATCATTATATATAATGATTACAATTTGTATTGATAAAAAAATAATAGCTTTTGCCTGCCTCAGTGTCTAAAGAACATATTATCATCATAATTTCTCAACTTGATAGTTTGACAAAGTTTTCAATTCCCAGGATATGACTCGTAAGCTAATCCTTCAGTTAATTTAAACATTAGCTGCAGTAAGAATATGAAAATTGAATTAGTAAATCTTTAACTTTTTTTTCCTTTTGAACTATTTGCCATTCCAGCATTTTTGTCCACTAAAGAAATGTCCAACACATCCCTATAGTTGAAACAACAAATTTTCCAAAAAATTTTATATTATCCAGATATACAAAGTGGTTACCAGTTGCAAAATGTTATATTTAGATGGCCATTATACTTGTTTTCAAAAATCTATTCACAAGGCTGTGAAGGCTCTTGAATGGTATACATGAGTGAAGGCACAAAGAATTACTTATTGGTTGGTATTCAGTATAAGTCATTTTTATTTCATCTTTTCTGTAGTTAAGAGAAATATGTTACCATTCTAAAATAGTAGATTTGGGCTTCCCTGGTGGCGCAGTGGTTGAGAATCTGCCTGCCCAGGGGACACGGGTCTGGCAAGATCCCACATGCCGCGGAGCGGCTGCGCCCGTGAGCCATGGCCGCTGAGCCTGCGCGTCCAGAGCCTGTGCTCCGCAATGGGAGAGGCCACAACAGTGAGAGGCCTGCGTACCGCAAAATAACTAACTAAATAAATAAATAGTAGATTTGAGCAAGAACATTTTCAGCTATATGTTATTTTCACTCATCAAACTTCTCAAAGAAGTTCAAGATTCACTTCATTACATTTAAAAAATAAATTTTCAACATCCTTCATGGATGCTAGATAATTAATTTCATTAACCCCATTTTACAAATAAGGAAATCTTATACTGTACTAAATGTTATAGAGAGCATGTTTTCAAGAAAACAAAAGGCTTGAAACTTCCTTTTAATATTTTTCAAAATTACTGTAGATTATCCTTCATTCTACTCTCCAAACTATACATATTTGGTAATTGCTTGAGAAGTCTTTGTCCTCTTCTTCCTCCTTCCATGTTCATCCTCATAATCCCCTGTTCTCAGATAATAAGTACTGAAAACAACACTCTGGACTGCAGAGCACAAAACACTTTTCAGGTTTTCAATAATTAAACAGGGCTACTTTATGTGCTCTCAACAAATGCTAATTAGCAAAATTCCAAGATATGGTGAATTAAAGAACTAACATTAGTCAGCCAGGGAGATACATGCCCCCATATATGATAGAAAGACTGAGGTATTTTCTTTATGTCTCTAAAATTGTTTAACCACTGAACCTAAATTAGTGAAAGCAGTCGTAGATACTGTTTATGAGCAATTTTTCACTAAGACTATCACTGGAAACTCCTGAGCAACAGTGAGAAGGACCTTATTAGCTCTAACTTGTTCTAACTTCTTCCCTAGAACAAAGCTGGACACAATGATAGATAAAATGCAATGTCTCAAGTTATCCTTTAGTCTTGTTAGTAAAATATCTGAAAATCACAGTTGAATTAATTTCAAAATGCCTTACTGATAAGAACATTTATTCTTTCAACAGTATTTGTATAATTGTGTTAGATGCTTGCCAACACATATTAAGCTCTAGAAGGGAGTAGAAACACAATGCCACACCAAAATAAAATAAAATTAAAATAACATCGAGTAAAGTATAATGTAAAATAATACAATAAAATAGAGGACTGCCCTTAGGAAATATTTTAATCATGTAGTAAAATATGTATACATAAAATAATATGCAACTGAATACAGCAAATATAAAATAAAGCATGAAATAATATAGATCAAGTACCACAAAAGGAAAAGTATTGTAAGTTTATTGGGGCAATTGTTGAGTGATATATACTGGTATTAAATCACATACAATAGAAGGTGGAAAATGTAAGATAAAACATATTATAATGCCAACATTAAGTATAATGCCATAGTATAATGCCAACATTTTTTTAAAGGGATGCAGTATTGTAAGACTGGAGAAGATCTTTTGGGAAATGTAGATTTGAATTTAATTAGCTCAGAAACAGTTGGTGGCAAAAATTCGAATATTAATCCTATCTAATTATAGATAATGCAGTTCTGAACTTAAATGAATTGAAACTAAAACACAGGAATTGAAATTATACCTTCCAGTGTTTGTGAAAGATGGTGGTTAAGAGTACAGGCTCTGGACTCAGGCTTTCTATGTTAGAATCCTAGCTTTACACATACCAGTTGGGTAATTTGGGGCAAGTTACTAAAGATCTTGGTGTTGTTCTCTTGGTGTTGTCTGTAAAATAGAGATAATCATAAGAGAACCCACCTTATTCAGTTGTTTTGAAGATTAAACTCTTCAATATATGCAAAATGCTTAAAACACCACCTGGGACATATAAAGTGCTATAAAAAGCAAAGGAAAATAAAAGGCTAGGCATCTTATTAAGTCCTATTGTTAAATCGTTCTCAAAACCTTAATTCAGAAAATTGGAGTGCTGGTCTTTGATTTTGAGCTTCCTGGAGGTGTAGAGCCTATTCAAGAATGTTTCCTGTCTGGGCTCTGATTTCCTCATACGTGAGCAAAGCATGGGCTGTAAGTCCCCAAGAAGTCCTCATGTCTGTTATGGTTTGTGCACTTTTTGTCCCGTTGAATAACTGCTTACTCAATTGTCACAAATACATCCTCCAGGTTGCCTTCTAAGGGGATATTTTAATTTTATTATTTACATTTATATTTTAATACATCTGGAATTGAATTTTTTTATGTTGCCTGTTAGTGAACAAATTCACTTATCCTCATATGAATATCCAATTAATTCCATTTTTGAAGGATCTATTCTTTCCTCACTGCCCTGAAATGTCAGTGTGGACATAGAAAAATATGTAAATATTTATATATAATACAAAATATATTTTGTATGTAATTAGACATAGAATTTTATTTAATATCAATTTATATATATAGTTACATTTGTGCTATAGATATTATACTGTAAATGGTACTGATACTACTGTAAATGGCATCATTTTGGACATTTCATTTCTTAATTGTTCATTACTGGCATATTTATTGATATACTCATATATCTTCTGAATTCACTTATTACCTTGTGGTCATAAAAGATACTTAATATGATTTTAGTCTTGTCAAATTTATTGAGACTTATTTTGTAGCCTAGCATGTGACCTTTTTTGGAGAATGTTCCATGTGAAATTGAATAAAATATTTATTCTGCTCTTTTTGGATAGAATGTTCTGTATATATCTATTAAGTTCATCTGATTTAATGTTTTGTTTAAGGCCAATGTTTCCATATTGATTTTCTATCTGAATGATCTATCAATTGATGTAAGCAGGGTGTTAAAATCCCCTACTAATATTGTAATTCTTTTAATTTCTCCTTTATGTTTTTTAGTATTGGCTTTATGTATTAGGTACTCCCATGTTGGGTGCAGATATATTTGCAAGTGTTTTTTTTTTTTTATTGCTGGATCATATGATAATTCTATTTTTAGCTTTTTAAGGAACCTCCATACTGTTCTCCATAGTGGCTGTGTCAATTTACATTCCCACCAACAGTGTAAGAGGGTTCCCTTTTCTCCACACCCTCTCCAGCATTTGTTGTGTGGATTTTCTGATTGATGCCCATTCTAACTGGTGTGAAGTGATACCTCATTGTAGTTTTGATTTGCATTTCTCTATTAATTAGTGATGTTGAGCAGCTTTTCATGTGCTTCTTGGCCATCTGTATGTCTTCTTTGGAGAAATGTCTATTTAAGTCTTCTGCCCATTTTTTGACTGGGTTGTTTGTTTTTTTTAATATTGAGCTGCATGAGCTGTTTCTATATATTGGAGATTAATCCTTTGTCCATTGACTCGTTTGCAAATATTTTCTCCCATTCTGAGGGTTATCTTTTTGTCTTGTTTATGGTTTCCTTTGCTGTGCAAAAGCTTTTAAGTTTCATTAAGTCCCATTTGTTTATTTCTGTTTTTATTTCCATTACTCTAGGAGGTGGATCAAAAAATATCTTGCTGTGATTTATGTTAAAGAGTGTTGTGACTATGCATGTTTTTCTCTAAGAGTTTTATAGTGTCTGGTCTTGTCTTACATTTAGGTCTCTAATCCATTTTGAGTTTATTTTTGTGTATGCTGTTAGGGAGCGTTCTAATTTCATTATTTTACATGTAGCTGTCCAGTTTTCTCAGCACCATTTATTATTATTATTATTTTTGTGGTATGCGGGCCTCTCACTGTTGTGGCCTCTCCTGTTGTGGAGCACAGGCTCCGGATGCACAGACTCAGCGGCCATGGCTCATGGGCCCAGCCACTCCACGGCATATGGTGTCTTCCCAGGCTGGAGCACAAACCCGTGTCCCCTGCATCGGCAGGTGGATCCTCAACCACTGTGCCACCAGGGAAGCCCCCAGCACCACTTATTAAAGACACTATCTTTTCCCCATTGTCTATCCTTGCCTCCTTTGTCATAGATTAGTTGACCATAGGTGCGTAGGTTTATCTCTGGGATTTCTATCTTGTTCCATTGATCAATGTTTCTGTTTTTGTTCCAGTACCATATTGTCTTGATTATTGTAGCTTTGTAGTATAGTCTGAAGTCAGGGAGTCTGATTCCTCCAGCTCTGTTTACTTCCCTCAGGGCTGCTTTGGCTATTTAGGGTCTTTTTTGTCTCCATACAAATTTTAAGATTTTTTGTTTTAGTTCCATAAAAAATGCCATTGGTAATTTGATAGGGATTGCTTTGAATCTACAGATTGCTTTGGGTAGTACAGTCATTGCTACAATATTGATTCTTCCAATCCAAGAACATGGTATATATCTCCATCTGTTGGTATCATCTTTATTTTTTTTCATCAGTGTCCTATAGTTTTCTGCATACAGGTCTTTTGTTTCCCTAGGAAGGTTTTTTCCTAGGTATTTTATTCTTTTTGTTGCAATGGTAAATGGGAGTGTTTCCTTAATTTCTCTTTCAGATTTTTCATCATTAGTGTATAGGAATGCAAGGGATTTCTGTGCATTAATTTTGTATCCTATAACTTTACTAAATTCATTGATTAGCTCTAGGAGTTTTCTGGTGGCATCTTTAGGATTCTCTATGTATAGTATCATGTCATCTGCAAACAGTGACAGTTTTATTTCTTCTTTTCCAATTTGTATTCTTTTATTTCTTTTTCCTTCTCTGATTGCTGTGGCTAGGACTTCCAAAACTATGTGGAATAATAGTGGTGAGAGTGGACATTTTTGTCCTGTTCTTGATCTTAGAGGAAATGGTTTCAGTTTTTCACCATTGAGAATGATGTTTGCTGTGTGTTTGTTGTATATGGCCTTTATTATGTTGAGGTAGGTTTCCTCTTAGCCCACTTTCTGGAGAGTTTTTATCATAAGTGGGTGTTGAATTTTGTCAAAAGCTTTTTCTGCATCTATTGACATGATCATATGGTTTTTATTCTTCAATTTGTTCATATGGTTTATCACATTGATTGATTTATGTATAGTGAAGAATCCTTGCAACCCTGGGATAAATCCCACTTGATCATGGTGTATGATCCTTTTAATGTGTTGTTGGATTCTGTTTGCTAGTATTTTGCTGAGGATTTTTGTATCTATATTCGTCAATGATATTGGCCTTTAATTTTCTTTGTTTTTGTAGTATCTTTGTTTGGTTTTGGTATCAGGGTGATGGTGGTCTCGTAGAATGAGTTTGGGAGTGCTCCTCTGCAATTTTTTGAAGAGTTTGAGAAGAATGGGTGTTGGCTCTTCTCTAAATGTTTGACAGAATTCACCTGTGAAGCCATCTGGTCCTAGATCTCTGCTGGTTGGAAGATTTTTAATAACAGTTTCAATTGCAGTGTTTGTGATTGGTCTGTTCATATTTTCTATTTCTTCCTGGTTCAGTCTTGGAAGGTTATACCTTTCTAAGAATTTGTCAGTTTCTTCCAGGTTGTCCATTTTATTGGCATAGAGTTGTTTGTTGTAGTCTTTTAGGATGCTTTGTATTTCTGCGGTGTCTGTTTTAACATCTCCTTTTTCATTTCTAATTTTATTCATTTGAGTCCTCTCCCTCTATTCTTGATGAGGCTGGCTAATGGTTTATCAATTATTCTTTATCTTCTCAAAGTACCAGCTTTTAGTTTTATTAATATTTGCTATTGTTTTATTTGTTTCTATTTCATTTACTTCTGCTCTGATCTTTATGATTTCTTTCCTTCTGCTAACTTTGGGTTTTCTCTGTTCTTTCTCTAGTTCCTTTAGGTATAAGGTTAGGTTGTTTATTTGAGATTTTTTCTTGTTTCTTGAAGTAGGCTTGTATAGCTATAAACTTCCCTCTTAGAATTGCTTTTGTTGCATCCCATAGGTTTTGGATCATCTTGTTTTTATTGTCATTTGTCACCAGGTATTTTTTGATTTCCTCTTTGATTTCTTCAGTGATGCCTTTGTTATTTAATAAAATATTGTTTAACCTCCATGTGTTGGTATTTTGTACCATTTTGTCCCTGTAATTCACTACTAATCTCATAGCTTAGTGGTCAGAAAAGTTGCTTGATATGATTTCAATTTTCTTAAATTTACTGTGTCTTGATTTGTGACCCAAGATGTGATCTATCCTGGAGAATGTTCCATGTGCACTTGAGAAGAAAGTGTAATCTGCTCTTTTTGGATGGAATGCCCTATAAATATCAACTAAATCTATCTGGTCTATTGTGCCATTTAAAGCTTCTGTTTCCTTATTTATTTTCATTTTGGATGATTTGTCCACTAGTGTAAATGAGGTGTTAAAGTCCCCCACTATTATTGTGTTACTGTCGATTTCCTCTTTTATAGTTGTTAGCAGTTGCCTTATGTATTGAGGTGCTCCTATGTTGGGTGCATATATAGTTATAATTGTTATATCTCCATCTTGGATTGATCCCTTGATCATTATGTAGTGTCCTTCCTTGTCTTTTGTAACATTCTTTGTTTTAGTCTATTTTATCTGATATGAGTATTGCTACTCCAGTTTTCTTTTGATTTCCATTTGCATGGAATATCTTTTTCCATCCCCTCACTTTCATTCTGTGTGTGCCCCTAGATCTGAAGTGAGTCTGTTGTAGACAGCATACATATGGGTCTTGTTTTTGTGTCTATTCAGTGAGCCTGTGTCTTTGTTTCAAGCATTTAATCCATTCATGTTAAGGTAATTATCAATTTGTATGCTCCTATAACCATTTTCTTAATTGTTTTGGGTTTGTTTTTGTAGGTTTTCTCTTCTCTTGTGTTTCCCACTTAGAGAAGTTCCTTTAGCATTTGTTGTAACACTGGTATGGCTGTCCTGAATTCTCTTAGCTTTTGCTTGTCTGTAAAGCTTTTGACTTCTCCATCGAATCTGGATGAGATCCTTGCTGGGTAGAGTAATCTTGGTTGTAGGTTCCTCCCTTTCATAATTTTAAGTATATCATGCTACTCCCTTCTGCCTTGTAGAGTTTCTGCTGAGAAATCAGCTATTACTCTTATGGGAGTTCCTTTGTATTTTATTTGTCATTTTTTCCTTGCTGGTTTCAATAATTTTTCTTTGTCTTTAATTTTTGCCAGTTTGATTACTATGTGTCTCAGCGTGCTTCTCCTTGGGTTTATCCTGTATAAGACTCTCTGAACTTCCTGGAATGAGATGGCTATTTCCTTTCCCATGTTAGGGAAGTTTTCGACTATAATCTCTTCAAATATTTTTGTGGGTCCTTTCTCGCTCTCTTCTCCTTCTGGGACTCCTATAATGCGAATGTTCGTACATTTAATGTTGTCTCAGAGGTCTCTTAGGCTTTCATCATTTCTTTTCCTTCTTTTTTCTTTATTCTGTTCCTTAGCAGTGAATTCCACCATTCTGTCTTCCAGGTCACTTATCCATTCTTCTGCCTCAGTTATTCTGCTATTGATTCCTTCTAGTGTAGTTTTCATTTCAGTTATTTTATTGTTCATCTCTGTTTGTTTGTTCTTTAATTCTTCTAGGTCCTTGTTAAACATTTCTTGCATCTTCTCGATCTTTGTCTCTAGTCTTTTTCCAAGGTCCTGGATCATCTTCACTGTCATTATTCTGAATTCTTTTTCTGGAAGATTGGCTATCTCCATTTCATTTAGTTGTTTTTCTGGGGGTTTTATCTTGTTCCTTCATCTGGTACATAGCCCTCTGCCTTTTCATCTTGTCTATCCTTCTGTGAATGCAGTTTTTGTTCCACATGCTGCAGGATTGTAGTTCTTCTTGCTTCTGCTGTCTGCCCTCTGGTGGATGAGGCTACCTCGTGTTGTGTTTTCTTATTGGATTGATCCCTCAATCATTATGTAATGTTCTTCTTTATCTCTTTTACAGTGTTTGTTTTAAAGTCTAATTTGTTTGATACAAGTATTGCTACTTCAGCTTTCTTTTTGTTTCCATTTGCATGGAATATCTTTATCCATCACTTCACTTTCAGTCTGTGAGTATTGTTAGAGCTGAAATGAGTCACTTGTATGCAGCTTATACATGCGCCTTGCTTGTTTTTATTCAAGCAGCCACCCTATGTCTTTTGATTTGAGCCTCTTTTCTATTTACATTTAAAGTAATTTTTGGTATGTATATACTTATTGCCATTTTGTTAATTGTTCTCAGCTGTTTTTGTAGTTCTTCTCTGCTCCTTTCTTCTTCTTTTGCTCACTTCCTGTATGATTTAATAACTACATTTAGTGTTATGTTTGGATTCCTTTTTCTGTATTTTTTGTGTATCTATTATATGTTTTTAGTCATGGTTAGTTTGAGGTTCATATATAATGATTTACATATGCATCTGTCTATTTTAAGTTGATGATCTCTTAAGGTTAAATGCATATAAAAGTCCTAAATTTTTACATTTCCCCCAATGTTTTATATTTTACATCTTTTTATTTTGTGTATCCCTAAGTATTCATTTTAGATGTAGACGATTTTACCACTTTTTTCTTTTAACCTTATTACTAGCTTTATATGTTGTAGACCCACTAACTTCATTATATGTTTGCCTTTACCAGTGAGATTTTTTTCTTTCAACCATTTTTATTTCTAATTGTGGCCGTTTCTTTTCTGCTTAAAGGAGCCACTTTAATATTCCTTGTAAGGCCAGTTTAGAGGTGATAAACTCTTAGCTTTTGCTTGTCTGTAAAGTTCTCTATCTCTCCTTCAATTTTTTTTTTCTCCTTCAATTCTGAATAATAATTTTGCCACGTAGATTATTCTTGTTTGTTTGGCTTTTTCTTTCATCACTTTTAATATATCATATAACTCCCTTCTTATCTGCAAAGTTTCTGCTTAAATGTCTGCTGATAGCCTTATGGGAGTTCTGTTGTATATAACTAGTTGCTTTTTCTCTTGCTGCTTTTAAGATTCTCTGTCTTTACTTTTTGCCATTTTAATTATAATGTGTCTTGGTGTGAACCTCTTGGGCTGCATCTTGTTTGGGACTTCTGTCCTTCCTGGACCTGTATTTCTGTTTCCTTCCTCAGGTTAGGGAAGTTTTCAGCTCTTATTTCTTCAAATAAGTTCTATGCCCCTTTCCCTCTCACTTCTTCTTTTGGTACCTCTATAATATGAATGTTAGTATGCTTGATGTTGTGCCAGAGGTTCCTTAAACTATCTTCACTTTCTTTAATTCTTCTCCCCCACCCCCATCTCCAGCCTGGGCTTGTGTGATTTCCACTAGTCTGTCTTCCAGATCACTGGTCTGTTCTTCTGTATCATCTAATCCACCATTGGTTCCCTCTAGTATATTTTTCATTTCAGTTACTGTATTCTTCAGCTCTAATCGGTTCTTTGTTATATTTTCTTAACTTCCTACTGATATTCCCACTGTGTCTGCCCATTCTTCTACTAGTTCTTTGAGCATATTTATGATCATTACTTTGACATTTTTTTCAGGAGGTTGCTTATCTCTTTTATGTAGTGGTTTTTCTGAGTTTTTTTCTTGTTCTTTTATTTGTAATATACACCTTTGTCTTCTCATTTTGCCTAATTCTTTCTATATATTAGATAGGTCCATTATATTGCCCCATCTTGGAGAAATGTCTTATGTAGTAGATGTCCTGTAGGGCCTAGCAACATGCTCTGCTTTGACCACCAGACCCAGATGCTCCAGAGGTGTCCCCTGTGTGGGCTGCATGCTGCCTTCTGTTGTGGTGTAGTCAACTGTTGCTGGAATGTTGGTAGGAAAGTGAGGTCTCTGGCCCAGTTGGCTTTGAAGCCTTGTCTTACATGGTATTTGTGGTCATACTGGTGGGTGGGTCAGGCCTCTTGGGACCTCAGCATGGCTGACTAAGAAGCCCAGCTGCATGCAACTGCTGTAGGCCCACTGGTGTAGGCATGGTACCCCGATGCAACTGGCTGCAAAGCCTGGTGTTGTGTGAATGCTGCAGGCACTGGTTGGCAGGGCAATCCCCCAGAGCTAATAGGCTAAAGAGAGAATGCCAAAATTTCTCCTGTCACACTGGTGTCAGGACTATACAACAAGATAGCAAAAATTGCTGCCACCAGAGTCTCTGTTCCTGAAGATAATACTAACTGCTTCCTGTCTCTCTGGGAGGTTTTCTAAGATCAGTAAATGGATCTGACCCAGGTTTTTTTCAAACTAAGTGCATCTATGCTGGACACTGGGCATGTGAACTTTTGTGCATGCCTCTCAAGAATGGAGTTTGCAGCATTTATTGATTTTTAGATTTTTTGATGATGGCCATTCTGACTGGTGTGAGGTGATACCAAAGGGAACCTTCCTACACTGTTGGTGGGAATGTAAATTGATACAGTCACTATGGAGAACAGTGTGGAGGTTCCTTATAAAACTAAAAATAGAACTACAGTATGACCAAGCAATCCCACTCCTTGGCATATACCTGGAGAAAACCATAATTTGAAAAGATACATGCACCCCAATGTTCATTGCAGCACTATTTACAATAGTCAGGACATGGAAACAACCAAAATGTCCATCGACAGACGAATGGATAAAGAAGGTGTGGTATGTATATAAAATGGAACATTACTCAGCCATAAAAAAGAACAAAATAATGCCATTTGCGGCAACATGGATGGACCTAGAGATTGTCATAATGAGTGAAGTAAGTCGGACACAGAAAGACAAATACATATGATATTGCTTATATGTGGAATCTAAAAAACTAGGGTACAAAAGAACGTATTTACAAAACAAAAGTAGAGTTACAGACGTAGAAAACAAACTTATGGTTAACAGGGGATGGGGAGGGATAAATTGGGAGATTGGGATTGACATATGCACACTACTATATATAAAGTAGATAACTAATAAGAACCTGCTGTATAGCACAGGGAACTTTACTCAGTACTCTGTAATGACTTATATGGGAACAGAATCTAAACAAACAAAAAATGCAGATATATGTATATGTATAACTGATTCACTTTGCTGTACACCTGAAACTAACACAAAATTGTAAATCAACTCTACTCCAGTAAAAATTTAAAAAATAAATAAAGAGTGGAGGTGTATTCCTACAGCTCTCTGGTTTTCCTAAATGTAAGCCTTGTTGGTTTTCAAAGCTTGATGTTTTAGGAGCTTGTCTTCCCAATGCAGCGCCCCCAGCCGGGGAGCTGAATATGAGGCTCGAACCCCTTGCTTCTCAGGGAGGACCTTCTATGTTGTGATGTGCTTCCTGCTTATTGGTTGCTGTGCCAAGGATGTGGATCCTAATTATACTACATCAGATCTTCTGTTAGCTGTCTCATTGTGGCTCCTCCTTTATATTTTTAGTTGTGCAAAATCATTTCTGCTAGTCTTCAGGTTATTCTCAGTAATAGTTGCTGTGTAAGTAGTTGTAATTTTGTGGTACCCATGAGAGGAGGCGAACTCAGGAACTTCCTACTCCACCATCTTGATCCCAACTTCTCAATAGTTTTATTTCTTATCTCCCAATGTTTATTTCTTTCCTTGTATTATTATATTGGCTATTATCTCCAGAAAAATATTCAAGGGCAGTAGTTGTAGCAAATGTTTTTCTTATTACATGAGAAAGCTGTCAATAATTTGCAATTATCATTTGCCATAGAATTTTATTTTTGTGGAAATTCCTTATCAAATTAAGAAAGTTCTCCTTATATTTCTATTTGGCTATTAGTTTTCATTGAATTGTATTCAATGTTTTCCTATATAGAAATAAATACTTGATTTTTCTCCTTTATTCTGTTGATATGAAGAACTACAATTGTTATTTGGATGTTGAATCAATTTCACACTCGTGGAATCAATGTAACATGATAATAAAGTAGTATCTTTCTTTTTAAACCTTTATGTTCATGATAGAGATTTAGAGATTGGCCTGCATTATTTAATTTTTTTTTCCTGTTATGTCCTTACTAGTTTTGCTATTGAGGAGATTCTGTCTTCATAAAATGAACTAAGATGTGCTCCTTTTATTCCTGTTCTCTGGAAGAGTTTGTACATGATTGGTATTATTTCTTTATATATATTTGGAGAGTTTACCAATTACGTGTTTTGGGGTAGGAATATTTTGTGGAAGCATTTTTAATACAGATTAACTTACTTTAATAGGCATAGGACTATTCATATTCTTTAAATTATTCTTGTGCCCGTTTTGGAGAGAGATTTTTTTCCAAGGGATGTGCTAATTTGATAAACATTTTCAAATGTATTGGCATAAAGCTCTTCATGGTATTCTCATATTTTATAGTCATTAGAATCTTCAAGTGATGTCTTTCTATTTTCTAATCCTAATATTGGTAAGTTTTTTCCTTAAATTTATTTTTTAAATCAATTTAATCATTTATTCCAATAACCAAATTATGGCTTACTGCATGTTCTCTATTGCACATTTGTTTTTGTTTCATTATTCTGTAATCCTATTATTTGTTTTCTTCCATTCTGTTTGGTTTAGTTTGCTACTCTTTTTATACTTCATGAATGAAGACCTAGATAATTCACTTTCAGCTTCTCATGTTTTTAAAAAATGCATTTCATCTTATAATTCTCTCTGAGCAGAGCTTTAGCTTTATCCCACAAGTTCTAATACATCATAATTTCAGAATCAATAGTTGATAAATATTTTGTAATTCACATTGAGATTTCTTCTTTGATCTACTGGATTATTTAGAAAGTTTGTTATTGAATTTATAATTTTTAAAATTGTTTTTAGCTCAATTTCACTGTAACTAGAGAATAAATTAGAATTCAAGGAGACCTTTATCATAGCTCTGCATATCGTCAGTTCTCATAAGTGTTCTTTCATAAGCGTTCACATGTATTCTGCTGTTGTTCTGTGCAGCCTTCTTTATGTGTCAGAAAAGCAAAAATCACTAACTGAATCTCTCTGATTTGCTGTATCATTATTGATTTTTGTCTTTTTCTATCAATTATTAAGAGAGATGAATTATGATTATTGATTCATGTGTTTACCTTTTGAGTTATTTTAATTATTGCTTTATATATTTGAAGCAATAATATTTGGTAAATAAAACTTGAAATTATATCTTTCTAATGGATTTATCCTTTTATTAGTATGATGTATCTCTATCTCTAGTAATTATTTTTGTCTTAAAGAAAAAACGTCTAATCTCATAGCTGAACTCACTTCTTTTGATTAATGTTTGCATGGTATATCATTTTTCATCCATTTTAATTTCAGTGATTCTGTCTTAATATTTAATGTATGTTTGTAAGCAATATATAATCTGTTCAAAAATAGTCTTGGAGCCTTGTCTTTTCATTGTAATAATCTATTCACATTTAATTACTAAGATATTTGAATTTATATCTACAAGTGTGCTATTTTTTGTTTGTTCATGTGTTTCATGTTAATTTTTCTTTTCCTTTCAGATTAATCTTTTATTATTTTATATTTTCAATTCTATTAGTATGTAAATTACATAAACTTCTACTGTTCTTATAGTATTACCCTAGAGATTGCAACAGATATCCTTTATTTATTAATTTAATGTAATTTATTTATTACTTCCCAAATCATCCTAGATTCATAGAATAAGTTAATTCTTCCTCTTCTCACCTTTTGTGTTATAATTGTCATGAACTTAAATTTTGCATATATTTTGCTTTATTTCTTAACTTTTTATTTTGGTGATTTTCAAGTATATTTTAAGAGTGAAGAAACCAGTTTAATGAACTAGATGTACACATGACCCTATTTTAAATTTATCAGTACACAACCATATTATTTTTTCTATACCTCAACCATTTCCTTCCTAGTCTCTAGATTGTTTTGAATCAAATCCCAGTCATCATTTAATCTGCAATTATATGTATATATGCGTATATATAATATATATAATGATTTTTAAAGAAAATAAAAACATGATCTCACCGAATAAAATTGCTACAATTCCTTAGTATCAATCTGGTAATAATTTCCTGTTTTTATAACTTCCTGTCTTATACAGTTTTATTAAATTATTTAATTGGAATCCAAATAAGATACAAAGATTAAGATTCATTGATATGTCCCCTTCAGTCTCTTAATTTATACATTCTCCTAATATATTTCTGTTGGAGGAGGTCATAGAGAAGATGTGACCACCACTTGCCATGTGAACTGGACCCAGGCAATTGGAGGCTCCTTACTCCCCACTGCCCACCCCCATTCTTGGAATGTGCATTCTGCTTGCCTTTTCCATTCCCAGAAACTGCCACAAGGATATAGCCTTGAGACAATATGTGGTGTTGAGACTATCTGGATAATATATGTGACTGAACCCAATTAAAGCCTGTATATAAACTTAGCGGGTGAGTGTAGAAAATTAGTTCTCTAAGGGCCACTCGAGACAAGCCTCATAATTTCCCTAGCTTATTAAACTTGCCACCTACCAACATGGAGTGGTCTGCTGCTTTCTTCAGTCTCCGTGGCCTCCTTGTACAGGAGTCAGTTTCAGATTACACCCTGGAAGCTCCCAAAGAGGTTGTGAACTAACAATTTCCCCAGCTCCCTTTGCACTTTATCTCAAAGAACTGGGACATCTGTCCTATAAAGTTTCACAAATTCTGCAATTTGGTGATTGCATCCCTGTGGTACCATTAAACATGCTTCTCTCTTGGTTGTATTTCCTAAAATTTTTTAACTATATCTAGAGGCTTGGTCAAATTCAGGTGGAAATTTTAAAAGATTTCTTCATAGGCGATTATGTGTACTTGTATCAAAAGGTACATGTGTCTTTTTTTTTTCTTTTCTGTTGTGATGCTAACAGCTACTGAATATAGTACTCTATTTCTATCATTTTTATTTGCTTATTAGCTGGAATTATTCTACAAAGAAAAATTCTTTCAGCATGTATATGGTTACCCTGAGTTACTGTTATTTAGGGGAAAAAAAGGATAACTTCTTTCCCTTTATACTATTATTCAGTATAGTAAAGTGATTCCTTAGCATCCTCTAAAGATTAAAGTGAATTTTAAGAAATTGTTAATAATTTTATAAGTTCAAGAATTAAACATACTGGGTATGTTTTAGTCCCTAAAGAATATTTGGTGTGTTTTGCAGTTGTGATTTCAATTAATGATTAAATTATCCTTTTTCTTGTGGCACAATATTCACATTGTTTCCTGGCTCATTTTGATATAACTTTAGTGGGGTTTTTTTGTGTTTTTTTTTTTTTTTTTTTTTTTTTTTTTTTTGTGGTACGCGGGCATCTCACTGTTGTGGCCTCTCCCGTTGCAGAGCACAGGCTCCGGATGCGCAGGCTCAGTGGCCATGGCTCATGGGCCCAGCTGCTCCACAGCATGTGGGGTCTTCCTGGACTGGGGCACGAACCCATGTCCCCTGTATCGGCAGGCGGACTCTCAACCACTGTGCCACCAGGGAAGCCCACTCTAGTGTTTTTGATAGTTTCCTTTATTTTTGATATGACAAAATGTTCCAAGACTATAATTTCCTGCTTCATACTGGGAATCAGTCAGTTCTCCAAAGAGCTTTGATACCATTTAATGGAAAATATTATTTAGATCCAACATTCTGGGTGCTAAGGAGGCTCATTGCTACTGACTTGTTTCTTGGTTCTCAGTTGCTTCAGCAGTCAGAGCTAGGCTACACACACACACACACACACACACACACACCCCGATACACCCCCAACACACACATTAAAGATAAATAAATCATTTCTGTTTATATATGTATACTTCCTATTAAAAATAAGGACTACAGGAATTTTAGTTTACCTCATCAATCTTACATCTATATCTCCTTTCAGCATTACCAGAAATCTCACTTCTCAACCTCACTTTATAATTACTCATTTGATTTTTCCATAGAATACATTTAAGTGTCTCACAAAATAAGTATCATCAGCACCAATATCATTATGATTTCTGAAACAGTTTAATATTTTCTTTTTTTGGTGTGTTTTTTCATAAAGAATATTCTACTAGGTAATAACAACAAAACTATAAACTTTTAAAGTCCCTTGAGGTGGTTCCTTTCTGTGAGATTATGTCATTAAGTAGATACCCAATTAAAATACTGGATTATTAGGGATTGTTTTACTTTTTTGTTTTAACTTTATTGAGGTATAATTGTTGTAAAAAAATTACACATATTTAATACATACATCTTGTTGAGTTTGGACATATGCATACATTCATGATAGCAACTCCACAATCAAGATGCTAAACATCCATCACCTCCACAAATTTTCTGTTCTTTTGTGTATTTTTTGTGTGTGGTAAGAAAACTTAACATGAGATCTATCCTTTTAACATATTTTGAGGTGCACAATACCATGTTGCTAGCTATTGGTGCTATTTTGTATAGCATATCTCTAGAACATTTTCCACACACCAGCTCCTGGAAACCACCATTCTATTATTTGCTTCTGTGAGTCTGAGATACCTCATAGAAGTGGAATCATGCAGTGTTTGACCTTCTGTGGCTGGCTTATTTCACTTAGAATAATGGCTTCAAGGTTCATCTACATCAAACTAAGAAGCTTCTATAGAAGAAGAGAAACAATCAACAGAGGTGAAAAGGCAATCTATGAAATTGGAGAAAATATTTGCAAACCATTTATCTAATAAGGGGTTAATATCCAAAACACATAAGGATCTCCTACAACTCATTAGCAAAAAATTTTAAAAATAAAAATAACCTAATTAAAATGGACTTGAATATACATTTCTCCGAAGAAAATAAACAAATGGCCCACAGGTATATGAAAAAGTATTCAACATCACTAATCATCAGGTAAATTCAGATAAAAACCACAATGAGATGTCACTTCACACATGTTAAGATCACTATTATCAAAAAAAAAAAAAGATAACAAATGTTGGAGAGCATGTGGAAACATTAGCCACCTTGTATATACTATTGTTGGAAATGTGAAAGGGTGCTGTAGATAAAAAGTATGGAGATTCCTCATAAAATTAAAA
This sequence comes from Phocoena sinus, assembly GCF_008692025.1. Lineage (NCBI taxonomy): Eukaryota > Metazoa > Chordata > Mammalia > Artiodactyla > Phocoenidae > Phocoena > Phocoena sinus. The sequence goes on from NC_045779.1 coordinate 27,780,423, forward strand.
ACAGTACTACCATTCAGTCCAGAATTTCCACTCCTAGATATTTATCTAAAATAATCTCAAAGATATATCTGCACTCCCATGTTCACTACAGTGTTATTTACAACAGTCAATATAACCCAGTGTTCATCAAGAGACAAATGGATAAAGAAAATGTGTTATATACGTACAATGGAATATTATTCAGTCTTAAAATAGAAGGAAATCTTTCCATTTGCTCTTCTTAAACTTATTTTGTTTTACAACTATGTGTATGTGCAACACTTACATGATTCCAAAATCAAAGTGAAAATAAGATATATTCAAAGAGAGGTTAGCTGTTATCCCTAGCTCCTCTAAAGTACGCTCTCACCCCTATTTATAATTTTTAAAATTAGCTGTTTTTGGTTCGTCTGTCTATCTCATTACTTGTCTATTATGTAAGATCTAATCTATTTATCTATACACCAACCATTTTAGATAAATAATGACATACTAAAAATACTTTATCCATATTTCCCTTTTTTTGTGTAGTCTCATTGGGTAACAATTCCATATCTCTGAGATATTTTCATTCTTCTTTACAGCTGCATAGTATTCTTTTGTGTAGATGTTCCATGTACCGTACCTTTTCCACCTCTGAGATGGGTTTTTGAGTTTTCCCAATCTTTTTCTATTACAAATAATGCTGCAATAAATAGGTTTTAATATGTTCTTTCATATTTTTCTCAAGGTTCTCTGGAATGGATTTCAAGAAATGAGAGTGCTGGGTCAAATAGTAATAACATCTTACATTTTGCCAGATATTTCCAAATATCTCATTTGCAGATGTTATTCGATTTTACATTCCATCTAGCAACGTATGGCTGGGCCTTTCCCCCACAAACTCCCTAAAAATGTATGTTGAAAGAATTCTGAATGTTTTTCCCACCTGATGTGTGATACATGGAATCTTATATAGCTTGAGTTTGCATTTTCCTAATTATGAGTGATGTGAGTTAATATTTTTCATGTATGTTAGTTTTCCTCTGCTTGTGGGAATTAAAAAAAATAATTATTTAATTAAACTCATTAACCTTTTCACTGTCACTTTTGAATCATACTTATATTTATTTATTTTCCTTTTATTTTTTGGCCGTGTCGGGTCTTAGTTGTGGCACATGGGATCTTTCTTGAGGCATGAGAGCACTCTTCACTGAAGCACTCGGGTTTCTCTCTAGCTGCGGCACTCAGGCTTCTCTCTAGTTGTGGCACATGGGTTTTCTATCTCTAGTTGTGGTGTGCAGGCTCCAGGGTGTATGGAGTCTGTAGTTTGCAGCATGTAGGCTCTCTTGTCGAGGCACACAAGCTCAATAGTTGTGCCAGACGGGCTTAGTTGACACTTGGCATGTGGGATCTTACTTCCCCAACCAGGGATCAAACCCGCATTTCCTGCATTGGAAGGCAGATTCTTTACCACTGGACCACCAAGGAAGTCCCTTGAATCATATTTATAAAAATGTTTTTCTATTCCTAGGTTCTATAAGAACTCACCCATTTTTAAAATTCTGTTCCTCATGATTTTTTTTTATATTCATTGCTCTGATTCATTTGGAATTTATCCTGATATGTGAATAAGGAATTTTCTAATTTTACTATATCCCATATGGCTATCTCATTATAACATCATCACTTATTTTAAAATCCATCTTTTCCTTTATGATTTTGAACGCTGCCTTTATGGTATACTAAATTTCCATAAGCAATTTGTTCTGTTTTTGAATTTTTTTTCCTGTTCCATTTGTATGTCTCACTTAAAACCCATCAATACTAAACTATTTTCATTAAAGAAGGGTGTGTCTTGACATTTGGTAGGGTATATCCCTCCACAATGATTTCCTTTTTTCAAAAATGTCCTGCATCTACTACCAGTTTACTCTTTCAAATCATTTTTTATTCAACTTCAAATTTTTATTCAAATTTTATTCAATTTTTTATTCAAATTTTCTAGATACAGAAAAAATATTTTTTATTGGGTTTGCTTTAAATTTATAAATTAACACAGAAGATTGACATCTTTGTGATAGAGACTGTAACCAAGAGCATGGTATGTGTTTCTGTTTGCCCAGATCTACTTTAGTATCTTTCAGCAATGTTTATGGTTTATTTCATATGTTACCCATATACATTTCTTTTTCAATTTCCACTTTAGTATATTACTTTAATTTTTTTAGTGTAAATGAAGTCTTTTCTTACATTGTATCTTATAACTCATTTTTTATATATAGATACTATTTTTGGTAGTACACTAATGATCTACTAAGATCATTAACTACTTAAACTGTCTATTAAGTGGTCATATTGATATTTTCTGGTTGTACTAGGATATATTCATATGTGCAAATAAACATATTTTATGGCTCCTTTTATAATTATCACTGCTTTTTCTTGTCAAATTATATTGAGCTCCAAGTGAAACAAATATTAGTGAAAGTAGTGGGTGTTTTTCTGTTGCTCCTGATTTTGTAGGAAAGTTTTCTGTGTTCCCACATTAGGGTTTTGGTTTTGGGATACCAAGTTTATGTATGTTTGTGTGTGTGTGTGTGTGTGTGTGTCTGTGTGTGTGTGTCTGTGTGTGAGAGACAGAGAGAGAGAGGAATTTTAATGTAAATGTGTACTAAATTTTATCAAACATCATTTTAGCATCTATTGAAATCATATGACTTTTATCATAGATCCATTAAGGTGATATATTCGTAGAAATTAATGAATGTCTTAAATAGTGAACCATCCTTGCATTACTAGAACAAACCTCACTTGATCACAATATGTTTGTTATTGTGTTGCTGGATTCTGTTGGATAAATTTTAGAATTTAGTATTTTATCTTGATTTTTATGAGTGAATTTGATTGGTTGTTTACTTTTTTTGAGAAATCTTAGTCAGAATTTGACAATAATATTATACTCTATTCATTATATGAGTTAGTTTGGAAGTAGTCCTTCTTTTACTATGCTTGGTGTAGGCTAAGTAGGTTTGAGATTATCTGATTGCTTAAAGATTTGGCAGGATTCTCCTGGATAATCTGTGCTTAGGTGCTTGGGGGTGTTTGGAACACTTAAATTACTTTGTTTATATCTTCAATAATAATTGTGATATCTTACCTCTCCCCAACCATTTAATTTTTATTATGATAGTGGTCCATTTTGTTGAACTTTTCAAAGGAAAGCTCTTGAATTTATTATTTTTAGTTATTCTATTTTTACCTTCAATATTTTTAATATTTTTATCTTTTCCCGATTTTTGAGTGTATACTACTTTTTATTTTTAATTTTAAAGTTTTATAGATTTTTATTGCTATTTGTAGCATTTGATCTTATGATCTTATTCTATTTTTAATTCTGTAATTTTATTTTTATCTACCCTTTGATCCAAGTTACTTAATTTTTTTTCTCTTTTATCCTTAGGAATACCTTTTATTGTTATTAGTTTTTTGTCTTACTGAAGTTTTCTTTGTAGCCTAATTTGTGGCCACATTTTAGTGAACATTGATGTATTCCATGTTAACTTCAAGAAATGAAGTCTCCAGTATTATTTTTTAAATTTAATAAAGTGCAATAATATCTATCTTACTGATCATGTTGTTTAGGTTTTCTATACTCTTACTATATTTTAAATGCTCACCATAAGTACTTATGTATGTCTCCAGTGGTTTTCCTTGTCTTAAGCTTGACTTAAGCAAATTCCTCAGAAAGGCTCATGGGAATAATATTTCCTGAGTTTTTACATTTTTCCTCAAAGCTGTGGCCTTATTGTTGAAAGTCAGTTTGAATTGATATGAAATCCACCTCTTATTTTGCTTTCCTGGATTCTTTCTCTTTTTTTAATTGAAGTATAGTTGATTTACAATAGTTTCAGGTGTACAGCAAAGCAATTTGTGTGTGTGTGTGTCCGTATGTGTGTATATATCTATATATATATGTAGATATATATTCCTTTTTGATTATAGGTTATTACAATATATTGAATATAGTTCCCTGTGTTATACAGTATATCCTTGTTTTTTTATCTATTTTATATATGGTTGTGTGTATCTCTTGCTTTCCTTGATTTATAATTACATTTCTGCATGGTCTTCTGCTGTAAAGATTTGCTGTAGGATTCTGATGACTAACTGACTTTCTTTCCATTATAAGTGACTCAGTGTTTTTGACAGAATGTCAAAAGGATTTTTAAACTATGTTTTAAAAGACACTATCTGTTGGTGTTGGCTGCTTGGGGTCAATTTTCTCAGGTATGCAATGTTTTCTTTTATTATATATTTTCAAGTCATCTTTTCTTTCAGGAAAGTATTCTTTAATTATAATTTATAATTGTTATTTTACATTGTTTGAAGTTCCTTTGCTATCTTCTATGTCTATCACTTTTCTCAAATTCTTTTTATCATTTTTCTTCACTTATTATTGATTTTAAAAATTTACCTCCTTTTCATCTCCTACTTCTCCTAAGACGTTATCTGCTGTGTTTACTTGTTCATGTGTTCCTCTTAGCTTAGATTTTCTTTAAGAAATTATTTTTTTCCTATTAATTCCAAAGTTTCCTGAGTTCTGTCAGATATTTACAGATATATTTTCCACTCACTTTATTTCAGAGAGTTTCTTATTTTGATCTGTGTAGTTATTTCATAAACTTCTATAATTTCCTTAAAATAGTTAACTAATTTAGAAATTGTATGGTATAATTTTGCTGTGTTTATAGCCATGTATTTTTGGTATGCTTTTATTGCCTATATGAATGCTTTCATCTTCCTTATTATATTTTATTTTCTCTTAAAACCTATTTTGGGACTTACGTGGCATCTATTTTTGTTTCTCATTCTAAAATTAAATTCATTATCTAATGTTTTTAGAAGAGAGACAGTAGGGCAAAAAAGGTTTTCTCATTCACAACTTTAAAATTCTTATATTGTTTTCACAAATGATTTTAAAACATGTCACCTTACAATCTGAGATCTCTTTCTTGTGCTCACTTTTCAATTTAAGCTGAACCTTTCTTTTCTTTCCTTTACTTTTCTTTCTTTTGCCCTTATTGTTCTGTTCTGTTAAATTTAGAATATTTTTGCCTGCAATTTTTTGTGGGATTTTGCTTGGAATAATATTGCTGGTTGTTAGTTAAGAGCTTAAAAGGTCAAAGCTTCTCTGGAACAAAAGGGTTTCCTGAAAATTCAGACCCCTCTTTCCAACAAATTGGATAATAACAGCCATCTTAAGGTTTCGGCTTCTATTTCCATATGGGTCTATTACATTTGCAGGGAGTCACTGCTTGTAATGCTGACCAGTTATTGTTATTACTCTTCATCCAACACAGATGCAGTAATTCTTTATAGGTATTTTAGCAGGTGATGATTTTGTTCCATGTACTTACCCTCAGAAGTCCAAGGGCATATCTTTGTCAGGAGCTCAGCTGAGCTGGAGAGAGCTGAGCTGCCAGATATCAGAATAGCTGATTAAAACAAGAAGCCAAAATGAAAGTAATGGTCAAGATTTTCATCACCTATCTTGATGGTATAAGCAAGAGTTTAAACTGAGAAAAGGGCCAGCTCCTCCGTGTTCCATTTTTCCCCAAGGGCTGGCATACTGGTTGAGGGTCAGGTGAATTAGCAGAGATGTGGGGGTCATCATCGTCTTCTCATTGCTTAAGGGGCCATGAAGAAAAGGTTCCTGCCTTTTTATGAACCTGAGACTAAGGGAACAGCAAAGGGGAAGGGTTCAGTGTGGAAAAGTACTGAGTATTGAGTCAGAGTGTAGAAGAGGATCTTCAAAGCTTCCTGCCCCCCCCCCACCCCCAGCTAGTAGGTTTTGGCAGAGACTCTGAGGAAGATATCTTGGAAAGGCACCACACAAAGAAAGTTTTGAAGAGAGATGCCTGGGATAGGAATGCAGATATTCAGAAGAGCATGGCTGGCCAGGGGACCCTGAGTTCCTGACTGCAAGTCTGCAACGCCATTCACAGACTGCAGTACATTTGCTGTGCACCACATCTGGTGTAGGGAGACAGCTTTCCCTCATGAGGCCCTTCAGGTAAAGGCTTTGTAATTGCATATGGTCAGACCTGAAAAATCCATAGGATTTCTGGCTGGGAGATGAACTCCTCAACATCCTTACTGATATTTGTTGCATATGTTGTATTTGGATTTGTACTTTCACCATCTGAGTTGCTCTCTCTGTTAGAATCCATGCAGCCACCACCACCTACCCATAATATTCACTACATGTATTTTAAGCAGTGTGAGATTATATGTTTATTGTTCTGTACAGCCAATAACCATTAATATTTACCCAAATATTTACTCTTCTTGTTACTCCTCACTGCTTCCCTTTTTTTCCTTGTTTCTCTCTGAAGAATCCTTTCAGCATTTCATTAATATCAGTCTGATTGTAAAGCTTTCTCTCAATTTTTTTTCTCAATTTTTATTTATATGGCAGTCACTCTCTCTCCCCCTACCTTCTTGTCTGATTTCACTCTTGAAGGTTCTTTTCACCAGTTATAAAATCTAGGTTGGCAGTTATTTTGTTTCAGCTCTTTAAAGATTCCAGAGAAGTACTAGGGGATATAATATAGATATTTTCTAATAATTGAACAGTCTTGCTAACATAGCAATTAAAGTTTAATCAAAATATGTGAACAAAATTATTTTCTTTATGTTTCCTCCATGATATTGAAAATATTATCAGGTTTTAGATTTCAAATAGTATTATAGCATTCCTTGCTTAACCACTTAATCACTAAAAGTGAACTGAAAAACCTGCCTATGTAGATTTAGTTAATATAATGTTTATCCAGTTCTAAAAAATATACTTTTATATTATACAGCTTTCTACCTTACTTTGCAAAAGTAAAAGGGGGTTTATATTATAACAGAAATATTGTAGCCCTTTAGAAACTTATAAGACAGTCTCACTATTTCAGAACATAAAACTTATAAACAGAACTTCTACAAATGCTATTATTCTGAAAGTTTTCTCCAACAATGAAAATAAAGATTTACAATAAAAAATAAAGACTCCAAATTTCTTAGTAAGTTTTAACCTTTTTTGTTTACTAACTATAAAATATCATAAGAAACCTATAAACAATTATTTTTCAAGGTAAGAGAATAATTACACCATTGCAGTTGAATCTTAGTTCTGTAGCTATCACTCATGGTAGAAATATAACCTAATATTTAAAAGAAAAACAAGGAAAATGAGGTGCAACAAGAATTTTCAAAGCTACAGACATTTAGATGCAAACCAAGGAGACATTAGCAAGAGAATATGTCAGTTTTTCCTAGTTTTAAAGTTAAATTTACTATATTTATTATAACTTCCTGTTTTATTTGTTTTCCTACTGAAATTTAGATTTCTAGATAAACTCTAGAGAAGAATGCAAATGGCACATGAAATTAACTTTTTGAAATAATTATAACAGAAACATCCAAAGTTATATTTTTGACAATATAACTTTTTATTGTTTCAGTTAACAAGCTTTTACAAAAAAAAAAAAAAAGATTTGTGGATGAGCATAGTTGTTGCTGTTTTGAAAAATGGGAGTAATATAAGACAATTTTGACCTCAGGATCATTTAAATCCAAATCTACCTATATTTCATAGGATTAATAGATTATTTTATATATACTTGCTAGGTGAACGTGGTATAAAAAAGAGAGGAAGTTAAGATAGGATTAATTAGGTAAAGTTTTTCTTCCCTAAAAAGTGACTTTTGAGTTAAAAAGTTGTCATTAATGAGGTGGTAGAGTTATAGGTAAGCACATTGCAGGTAAAAGGAATAGTTAAACAAGAAAGAACTGTAAGGAAAGAATATTCTTAGGTGGATGATACATACAGGTACCTAATGGCAGTGATTGATTATACTGGAGAGCAAGGAAAGGTAATTACAAAAAAATAGTGGGGATATGTTGGGGACAGATACCCACATCTAAGTTGTTCGGGGTTGTATGCCCTTGTCCTAGGCTAGTGAGTGGTGCTGAATAAATATTTGTTGGAATAAATCCATGTCATTTCTTCCATGGTTGGACCAAAATAGTAACTGTAAATGAAAAGGATTCATTAAATCATTCATTTTTCCTCAACTCTGCTTTGAATGCCTACCGCAAAGGGAATAAAATATTGCCCTGGTTCTACAGATCTTCACATTTTTCTGGAGGCTATAGAGTGACAGGAATATACATAATTTCAGTACATTTTGGTAAGTTCAAAAGGAGAGTGATGAATAAAGTAGGAGTAACTCTGTCAGAAACTTTTAGGAGAGGAAGTTTTATGACTTAGTTATTGGATATCTAAAGTGGAAAAAAAAAGTTGAGAGAAAATGAGTTTGAAAATCACTCCAAAGTTGAGCTGAACTGGGAGCAATGTGGTTTCAGAAAAGTTCTGGAAAAAAAACCAAGATGGCTATACTTCCAATTAAATTTAGAACATATATATTTTTTTGTTTTATCTGTCATGTGAACTACAGTGAGATGTGTATTCATTTGGGAAATGGAAATTCAGCAAGGTAGCTGTGCCAAAGTAGGGTCATTATTGGTGAATCTGTCTCCCAAAATGGCCTCATCCATACACACATCTTGTTCTTAAAAGGTAAAGCAAATCAGCCAAGTTTTACAGATGAGAAAAGTCCCACTTACAAGCTAAAGCAAACAATCCTGTTAAGATATCTGTGGCTCCTTTCTTGATGTTACTTGATTTTATAATCTTGCTATTATTCAAACCTGGTACTCTGATTTTAGATCTTTGTTTTGACTTTGGCTTCCTAATTAGACCCACTTTTTTCTTCATATTCCAACTGCTGACATTTTTTATAGCTTCATGTAGTGGTCATATTAATTCTATCCAATTTACCAGCCTCATGTTTAAAATATTTCCATCAACTCATTATATATAAGGAGTAACTTTTGAAATTTGAAATAAGAAAGTTATTATATTTAAAGAGTGTTCAATGTAAGACAGAGTGATAACAGAGATGTGGCTATTCAATTAAGTAGTTTAAGATGCTGGGGTGGGAGTCAAAAGGCATGAGAGAGAAAGTCCACACCCAGACACACACACACAGACACATACATAAATGAGCTCGTTGAGGAAGAAAGAAAACTTATGCTATTATTCAAAAAAATTAAATGTCAAGACATACAAATTTTAAACAATTTCAAATTCACATACAGTAAAATCAATCAAATCTTATGTAATATGTTAAGGAAAAGACACTACTCCTTGTTGCCAAGCATGGAGGAGAGGTCAATGACATATTCTGGGTCTGAGCAAGTTGTTTCTTACAGATCTTACCTATAAACCTTACATCACCCCTCAAGCGAGGCATGTTTTCAGGACTGAGCTATGTACATCAAACTGTTTCAAGGCAAAAATAGTAACACTGAACATTAGAAGTGTTCCTATAAGAGTGTCTAATAAACTATTTAGTAACCTCTAAAAAGAACTAGAGTAACCTTTTCTTGAGAACACCATGAAAATTAGTAGCTTCCTGGCCTCTGTGCCTGGAAAAAATATGAATGAATATGTAATGAAAATCAAGTCATAAACCCAAGTAAAATCAAGTTATAGGTGACAGTGGACCTTTAAGAAAATTAATGTTCTTGGCTTTTGCTGCCCATTTCCTTTTTAATATGTATATCTATGTTAGCAGATATTTATATACTATTAGCCTATTGATATGAAGTGGTGTATGCAGAAAAAGTAACTGTTGTACAAATATTTGCTGTGAGGTGAATCATCTTTCCATACATATAACTATTTAAAAATATTTAGAATACTAAATTAATCTCTAAAAAAGCCTTTAAGACAGAGTTAGTGTGACATAATCACATTCTTAATATAGTTTTATTCTCTCATATTCCTTTAATTATCTTACAGAATTGAAACCTAGTCGGTTTCTTTTAGAAACTTGATTATCATGATGTAATAGTAGTTTTATAATAACAAAATTCCTTGCAAAATTAAGCTATCATAGCTGAAAGACATTTATTCATGTTTGTGTAGGCAACAGTGTTTTATCATTAGCTGAAATCATCTCAGTATTTTTTACTTTAAGTTAATTAGACTATCACATATTTAAGAAACTGAAAATGTAACAGACATAATTTTTTGCAATTTCTGGGAATTCATTGTGTTTTTCTTTGCAGTCAGGATGAGTTCAGTTAAATGTGAGTGTGTATCTTTTGAAGAGAAAATATCAAAATGACTATTACTTGTCCAGTGTTTCTATTATACATAAATATAAATATTAAAAATCCAGTTACCAGGTTTCTCTGTCTTTGCAAGGGATATTTACAAATAAACACAGTTGAAAGAAGCAAAAATATAAAACTTACCAAATACACTGCTCTGACCTATCGTTTTCTCCAGCAACTGTTAGTTCTTGGGAGTCTTGCTCTCTGCCTCAGAAAAATCCTTTTACCCAGAACAAATTCCATTTCCTTATCACAAACCAAATCTCAATCATTTTCACCCTCATTTCACTACCTCCTTTGCAACATCCTCGTATACAACAGCATCTCATGCCCTAAGCTAAATAATCCTAGATAAATCCAAGTGAATAAAATGTAAATGTCTAAAGCATTTTTTAGGCCCAACATAAAATTTTTTAGAAATTATTTCTTCCAAAAAATAAAGAATATGGTGAAGTATCAACCTTTATAATGTGAGTCATATATTTTTGGTCTATTTAAGGGATTTTTCATACATGGTCATTCACTGGGCACTTGATGGGCCCTATTGAACCTCATTAGGCTGTTGCATGCCACAGACTCACTGGAGGAAATCACTCCCCTCTGTTTCCCTAAGTGGTATAGCTCCATACTAAGAACCATTTTCCTAACCAATGAACACTTGAATGAACAAAAGTAATGCTAAGGTTTTGGTTAGAAATTTTCATTTAATATGTTCCAAGATTTCCTTTACGATTTTTTTTTTTTTTTTTGGAAATAGATTTAGCTTCTGAGAAGTGGCCTCTTATCTTCTGGAAACTACCACATGCTCAACATGTAGATCATGTCTTAAGTATGTGAGGATCATTGTAGCCTATATAACATTTTCTTCATTTAGAAATACATAACAATCAAGCTACTGGCTAACAGTTTAGTGTGAAATAAATATAATAACATGTAGTCACTTGCACTAGAAAGAACAGGGGGAGTGTACAAAATTTTCACTGTTTTGGATAATTTGCTTTCGTGAAAAGTCATGAGCACTAGAATGTCAGAACGTAAAATGGCCTGCTCACTTGAGCTTACTTTTACACAATGTTTTATTATGAAATTTTTCTACTCCCTTCCCAGATTAATTGCTTTCATATCATATACCTTTGCAGGAACAATGTGACAAATGATAAAAAAAAAAATAAGGTCATTTTATTTGATTAAGGACAAGAGTGATTCATGCAAAATAGTATTAAAAATGACTATTTAAATTGCACATTGCTTGAACTTTTCAGAATTAAAGGGGTATGAGGTGTAGAGATGATGGATGAGGGAGAGATGGAAAGCATATTAATGTACAAAATTCTAAGAGGGTATTCAAGATTTTTACATTATGTACCTCATTTAATACTTAGAATAAAGCTCTGAGACTGATATATATATATATATATATATATTTTTTTTTTTTTTTTTTTTTCAGTTGAGAAAACTGAGACAGAGAGGGTTTGCTCCAGATCAAACAGCTAGTGAGTGTCAGAGTTTTAGTCTTATCATGGCTGCCTGACTCCAAAGACTGAGCTTCTGGCCACCAGGAGGGATTTGTAAAAGACAAGAAAATCGGCTATATTGTTTAATCACATCCCTAACACATTATTTACAGTGGTAATTTTTGTATCATTGGGCTCAGTTTTTGACTTCTTCCACACTCTTGCAACGAGTCCTTATCGGCCGAGTTTTTCTCTACCCAGTTGTCAGGGTTGCTCATGAAACTCGTTTTGACTAACAGAACATGAGAGGACATGAAATATGCTACTTCTAAGAAGCAGCTTTAAATGTGCTCATATTGTTTAATTTTGCCGCTTCTGTTTATGACCATTGTTAATGTAACAGCATGTCTCAGGTAGGGCTGCTCCTTCAGCCTGAGTCTCTGAGAAGACAATACTGCAGATCTGAACACTGACCACACTGACCACAGCCCAATAAATACAAAGGCATAACCACTATAATTTGAATGGGAAATAAGTATTAAAGCCACTGATATTTTGGACTTAGTTGATCCTCAGCCTAACTTAGAGAAATCTGAATAATTCATTTAGCAAGCATCTAGGAAATAGTCTTACATCTAAACTGACAATTAGTAGCAATTTACAATAGAAAACCTAACTTGTTACAGTTCTTTTTTAGTATGTATGGAAAGCAGAAAGTTGTTCTAGAAAAATATATTCATCCTATATAGATAGCATTGGTTAATTAAATTTAATTCTGTCAACATAGACAGAATACTATTTTTCAGCATAGTTTGGTTTACCTGATGCCAAGAAAGGGCTTCTATGAAAATATACATCCTTACTATGGTAGGTGATAGAAATTCATTCATTTTGTATAAGCAGTGCTTTCTCTACCTAGGTAGCTTTTATAAGTAATCCTGGGAGTGGTAACTCATTATGAAAGCAATGCTTTACTGTGCATGTGTTCATCAAAATAATTTTCTCCATGAATGGACAGGTCTGGGGTGGGCACAGAGAAATCAGTAGTTACTGGATGGAAAGGAAAGGATAGAAGTCTAAAAGCAGAGGGAAAAGAGGCACAGGCTGAGGAATGAAAGGACTATTGTGACTTCCTTTATATCACTGTGATCACTTTATAAAACAAGCTGGAATAAACATTCTCTTTAAACATTTTGATATATGTATTATGGTATGTGAATGAGAATGATACACTGTAATCTGAATTGTATGAATGACCATCTTTTAAATGTGTATATTGCACAATTTCAGCGCTAGAAATTTACAAAAGTTTGTATTTACAATAGAGTTGGCCCTGAATATCACAGCTATAATTTCCTGGGCTAATGGGAAAAGAACAAATGCTGATGTAATAGGCCGTTGATTCATTTGAGTGAAGATAAAAGTTACAAGACTTCAAGTCACACTGCCCGAAGGAAGATTTTTGCAATAATTTAACAAGAAAAGCCATAAAACATTGTCATTAGGGTCATAGCCCTGGGATTTAACACAATGTAGAAGTGTAAAGAACTGCACCACGCAGCTAAGTTATGTGTTCATTTTGTAAGCTGCTATTTAGTTTATGATACAACTTTATCCATCACATTAAATTTATGTTGATAATTTGAATTTATTGATATTATGGTTTTTTTCATTTATGTCAGTTCAATTTTATATGTATAGGTTATGCGTTAATTCTATACCTAATTTATATATAAATAGTTTATACCTAGTTTCATGTTTATATATATTTTAAGTAGTATAATAATATAATCTAACTCAGCACTGAGGTTTTCAAGAAATGTGCTTTTTCTTTATAGAGTTCTACTAATTAAAGAAATCCTATTCTCAAAGTATATGTATATATATTAATTTATATATGTAATATCCAGTTGAGATTCTTAAGTGATTTTACTTATAAAATTTCCCTACTCTAAGCAGGGCATGGGTTAGAAAATCTATGTTGGATAAATGAATATTTAGAGAGAATGAGACTGGAAATCCTGAGTGCATAGTCTACCCTACTTCAAGGAAGTTTGGGAAGCAGTTGTGACAAAGCCTACTCTTGACAGAGCCTTATTTTAATTTTATGAGATATGAAAGAGTATGACATTTTATGAGATAATTTTTAATGAGATATGAAAGGGTATTTTTTGTTTAAATCCAGTAATCTCTACTGATGAAATTTAGAATCCTTTGAAGGCAATCCTTGTTTGATGTAACAACAGCAATAAAAGGCTTTGTTCACAGACACTAGCATCTTTATGCCAGGTTTTGAGAATATTGACATACATTCAAGGTGCTTACATTAATGAAGAAATAATTATGTGTCCTAAGTTCCCATCCATCATTAACTGATGACTTCCTTGGCTTGTCATGCATCCAGCTGTTGCACCCTTCTACCCAGATTGGCTTTTCGGATGTTCTCTTACACAACTAGGTACCCATTAGATGCCCTGTAGTTCTTTGAACTATAACCCAACACCTTGGAGAACTCTGTGCATGAAAGTTCCTTGAAATATCCTCCTCTTCCTGGAATAGTGTAGGTTGTTCATTGGAATATCTGAGTATTTTGTGAGTAAAGCTGCCCAGTTTATTGTTGTGATCATTTTAAACTGTTCTTCAAAATAATATTAGACCCATAATAAATTTCATGCAGAGAAATTTCTTCCTTGAAACTGATCCAGCCAAAGCACCTGTGTTCCTGGCCAAATTCCCTGTGATTCCAAGTGATAAAAACTTTTTCCATTGAAAAAATTCATCAAACCCTTTTTCTCTTCTTTTCAACTGACCTTTATGATTCATTTGAGGCTGTAGTTTCCTTGTGAAAATATATGACTCTGCAAAACTGATCATTAAGAGGTGAGAAGTCACTATTTGTGAACTGTCATTTATAGACTTTTAGCTGTAGACGATTGGAGCATTTCTTGTATTATATTTAAGAATACTTTTTAAAAATTTGTTTTGAAATGATAGTTGCTATTTCTGTTAGTGGAACTCACTTCTGTACTATTTCTTTTAGCTGAAATCACTTCTCTGGGTTCATTTCCCAGTTTTGCAATTATCAGTTTTTTTTTTTCTTTCTGTGTTTATGTTGACCTATATATACTAAAATTTGAATTTAAAATTTCTGGTCGCTGGAGATGAAAGTTTTCCTACAGAGATAATTAGGCAGTATGGATGTAGTTTTTCAACATGTGCTATAAATTTCAGTGAGGATTGTCCTCTATAATTGCTTTTAGCACTTTCTAATTTTGTCCTTGGCACCATGCTTTGAGTTCCATGGCACCTGAAACACATCATTCTCTTTCCTCTGAAGAATGTCACTAGGCTTTGCCCTATGCAACTGCAACTGTCCTGAGACTGTGAGAGAGCACAATGACAACCAACAATAACATTAAGCTATAAATAATACTGTAATAGCACATTAAACATTAATCACATTTTCATGTAATTATATTTTTTTCTGAAAAATAATTGAATGTTTGTTAACTGAAGCTCAAAATAGTACTTTCCATTCATTCATATGGTTCTTTTTCTAATATTTTTGTTTCAGTTACTGAATGATATTTGCTATTTATTTGGGAAAAAAGTGATAAAATGTTTTTTATCCTTATATTAGTAGTTTGATTAATGAAGTGTTTTTGTAGCAAGTTTATAAGTATTTAATATAAGACTTATTCTGTAATCATAAAAATGCACAGTGTGAAGACATACAGAAATAATTGTACTTATGGATGTAAGAGTGGAATTTTCTTAGAAGCAAAGAAGAATTTTGTTTAACCTCCTCTGGAACCACAAAATACATCTAAGGACACTCTCAAAAAGCAGAATTGAGACTCATTTTGTTCTTTCTTTCTTTCTTTCTTTTTAAATTTTGAAGCTATTAACACAGCCTTTGCTATAACACATTCGGCAGTTTGAAAAATATTTATCTTTGATGGAATTAAATTTATATTTCATGCTGATTCATTTTTCATGTAAAAGATCATGATTTTAGCTTATTGTATTGGACTATTGTTTTGAATAATCATGGGAGCATTAGAAGTGGTATAGTAGAATGGGAAAAATTAGTATATGATTACTAAATAAATAGTAACAAGGCAAAGATCTGGCTGATAAAAATTACTGTTAATGACTGAGAACTTATTTCAGAATATAAGGGGCTCAGGTGGGGAAAAGGTGGACATCTCAGGATGTGACCAATCTGTGGTCAAGTTTTCAAAATAGATAAAATCAGGTCAGAGCAGAGAACTAACACAGGTCAGCTATGAAGGGGCTAGAGATGGGAGGAAAAGTAGGCTGCTCAGAGATAGTGAGGGTTAGGTAATAAGTTCCAAGGGAACTGTGGAGGCATATTGAGAGCGTGCAAAATCCCAATCACGTCAAATCAATGTATCCTAATTTTTTAAGTTCCCAGAAATAGATACTAGGCTAACCTAAGCAAAAACAGAATTGATTGAAAGGCTGTGTGAAAGCTTATAGCATCCAGGAGAAGATTAGAGAAACAGACATGGAAAACAATAAATCCCAAGTAACTCTAGGGTCTAAAAAGTATGACTGCTTCCTAGACTCATGGGGGCACGTTTTCAGTTTTCATTCTTATGCATGATTCAGATTATAAGGAGAGAGTCCAAATGCCAAGCTCAGGTTACCCGAGCTACCTCTTGGCTAGAGAAGGGCAACGCAACTTGATTAAAGCTCTCTCTGGGCTACAAACAATAGAAGAGGAGACAATTTCTCAGAAGAAGAAATTACCCAAAGAAGGTGAAATGGATACTAAACAACAACAACAGAAATTAATAATAATAGCAACAAAAGGTAGAAACTCTCTAATGCCATAAGTAATTCTATAGATACCTAACAACTTCTGAAGGACCAACACAACAACAGTGGAGACACCATAGCATAAGATATAATGATATTTTTATTAAATAATCCACCATGATCACTATTTCAGTCTCATAATTGTGATTACTAGTTGTAGCAATGCTTTTCCTCCCTGAAGAAACTATGAAAAACTCTCATCAAAGATATAAGGGCTTCCCTGGTGGCGCAGTGGTTGAGAGTCTGCCTGCCGATGCAGGGGACACGGGTTTGTGCCCCGGTCTGGGAGGATCCCACATGCCGCGGAGCGGCTGGGCCCGTGAGCCATGGCCGCTGGGCCTGTGCATCTGGAGCCTGTGCTCCGCAACGGGAGAGGCCGCGACAGTGAGAGGCCCGCGTACTGAAAAAAAAAAAAAAAAAAAAAAGATATTAAAGTTAAAGCATGTCAGTTAATCTAATTTTTAAATTGGAGCTAAGTATATATGAATACGTAAAGAATATCTAAAGAATAATATCTAGGTAATGGCTCTGGAAGAGGAAAGAAAACAAAATTGACGACATGGAAATTGTGCTTCATTCTGTGTTTCTCTTTGCAAAACTGCTGGTTAAAAGAATTACCTTGGTTTAGGTCATCCACGTACTTTGAAGTATGATTGAAGCCTGTATCTATGAACCATTTTCAATGCAGCCTTTCAGATTTTCCCCAACAGTCATTCTCTGATTTCAGAATGTAGGATGGTTTGGTCTACTGCCATTTCATCCACAGCCATGCCAAGCTTCAAGCTGTAGTTCAGTTTAACTTCCAAGTGTTTGCTCATCTGCTCTGCTGATATTAGTGATTAAATGTCCAAACTCAATAGCCAAACATTCTTGGATTTAAATCCTGACCACACCACTTGCTAGTTGTGTGACTTTGTAAAATATATGCCTCTGTTTCCATATATCTGCAAAATGGTGAATATAAAAAATACCTGCCATGCACATCTAAAACAGTTAACCAGGTACTGTTGCATAATAAGCATTCAAAAGATATTAGCTGTTCCTACATCATTGTTCAATTCACTTGGCTTCTCTTCTTAGAGAGTCATTCCAGAAGTGTTTCATTTGAGTGACCATAGTTCTGGTTTTGATCAATTGGGCAATTATAGAAAACTGATGTATTTCTTCATTTAATGTTCAACAGAAGCCCTCTAGAAGATTGGTTACAGTCATTTCCTTAGTTTCGTTTATATTTTGACCTAATAGTCCTACTTTTTAATTGTCTCCTATTGTTTGATTATCATGAATCATATTATACAGTATAAGAGAACAACACTCCCCATAATTCCTAAAGTATGTTGGCTTTGCATATAGTTTTCCTGGCACAGGTTTATATGTATTCTTGCTATCCTTTAGAGCTAGGAATGACTCAAGTGTTTACAATATAGACTGTAAGCTCAAAAATGGCATATGTTAAGTATTTTTTAACTTACATATTAGGGACCAACCACAAATGGGCTTGACCCTCAATGACAAAGACTAGGGAAAGCAATAAAAAATTGCATCTGGCACAATAGTCCATAATCACACCAACTCAGAAAATCTACCAAAGGAATAAGCTGCACCATCTTGTAGCAGCAGAGTTCGACAATGCAGCAGTGCAGAAAGTCAGAAGAAGGGAGGCCATTCTGATATACTTGGTTTATGCCTTCACAGCCTCACCTACAGAGGCATCCCAGGCACATGCCAGGATGCTCTGCAGCTCTGAAGTCCTCTGCAGCACCTTCTGTTTACCCTCCAAGCCCTTCCCCAAGGACTCTTGTCAGATCCTCCACATTTGCCCAATTCCTTCCACCAGAGGAGAGCTTACCAGCTAGAATGTAAGCCCATCCCTGATTGATATTTATTTTACTGGCATAGGGTTTTACTCTTTATAATATGATTTGCCTATGGAGAGTGAATTGTAAGCCGTCCATCATGGTTAAAGCCAGCACAGCCCTTTCCGCCTCCCTGTGGTTAACTTCTGCCATGACATTGATGCCCTCCATTTTTAAGGGTATCAAAAATCTAGAACAGGGCTTCCCTGTGGCACAGTGGTTGAGAGTCTGCCTGCCGATGCAGGGGACACGGGTTCGTGCCCTGGTCCGGGAAGATTGCACATGCTTCGGAGTGGCTAGGCCCGTGAGCCATGACTGCTGAGCCTGCGCATCTGGAGCCTGTGCTCCACAACGGGAGAGGCCATAACAGTGAGAGGCCCGCGTACAGCAAAAAAAAAAAAAAAAAAAAAAAAAAAAAATCTAGAACAAAACTTATCCATGTCTTCATATATGATTGGGACCAACACATATACTAAAAATTCACCACTTTAATACAGATACATTTATATCAATATAATCTACAAATCATTTCAAAGTAAGCAAAATTATGAGATTATTTCTTCTTTTTTGAATTTTATTTTGTTTTTTTATACAGCAGGTTCTTGCTAATTATCTATTTTATACATATTAGTGTATAAATGTCATTCTCAATCTCCCAATTCATCCCACAACCACCACCTCCTCCCACCCTGAGCTTCCCCCACTTGGTGTCCATACATTGTTCTCTACATTCGTGTCTCTATTTCTGCCTTGCAAACCAGTTCATCTGTACAACTTTTCTAGATTCCACATATATGTGTTAATATATGGTATTTGTTTTTCTCTTTCTGACTTATTCACTCTGTATGACAGTGTCTAGGTCCATCCATGTCTCTACAAATGACCCAATTTCATTCCTTTTTATGGCTGAGTAATATTCCATTTTATATATGTACCACATCTTCTTTATCCACTCATCTGTCAATGGACATTTAGGTTGCTTCCATGACCTGTCTATTGTAAATAGTGTTGCAATGAACATAGGGGTGCATGTGCCTTTTTGAATTATGGTTTTCTCTGGGTATATGCCCAGTAGTGGGATTGTTGGGTCATATGGTAATTCTGTTTTTAGTTTTTTAAGGAACCTCCATACTGTTCTCCATAGTGGTTGCATGAATTTACATTCCAACCAACAGTGCAAGAGGGTTCCCTTTTCTCCACACCCTCTCCAGCATTTGTTATTTGTAGATTTTCTGATGATGCCCATTCTAACTGGTGTGAGGTGATACCTCATTGTAGTTTTGATTGGCATTTCTCTAATAATTAGTGATGTTGAGCAGCTTTTCATGTGCCTCTTGGCCATCTGTATATCTTCATTGGAGAAATGTCTATTTAGGTCTTCTGCCTATTTTTTAATTGGGTTGTTTGTTTTTTAATATTGAGCTGCATGAATTGTTTATGTATATTGGAGATTAATCCTTTGTCTGTTGATTCAGTTGCAAACATTTTCTCCCATTCTGAGGGTTTTCTTTTCCTCTTGTTTATAGTTTCCTTTGCTGTGCAAAACTTTTTACTTTCATTAGATCCCATTTGTTTATTTTTATTTTTATTTCCATTACTCTAGGAGGTGACTCAAAAAGGGTCATGTTGTGATTTATGCTGAAGAGTGTTCTTCCTGTGTTTTCCTCTAAGAGTTTTATAGTGTCTAGTCTTACATTTAGGTCTTTAATCCATTTTGAGTTTATTTTTGTGTATGGTGTTAGGGAGTGCTCTAATTTCATTCTTTTACATGTAGCTGTATAGTTTTCTCAGCACCATTTATTGAAGAGACTGTGTTTTCTCCATTGTATATCCTTGCACCTTTGTCATAGATTACATGACCATAGGTACGTGGGTTTATCTCAGCTTTCTATCATGTTCCATTGATCTATATTTCTGTTTTTGTGCCAGTACCATACTGTCTTGATTATTGTAGCTTTGTAGTACAGTTTGCAGTCAGGGAGTCTGATTCCTCCAGCTCTGTTTTTTTTTCCTTCATGATTGCCTTGGCTGTTCAGGGTCTTTTGTGTCTCCATACAAATGTTAAGAATTTTTTGTTCTAGTTCTGTAAAAAATGCCATTGGTAATTTGATAGGGATTGCACTGAATCTCTAGACTGCTTTGGATAGTATAGTCTTTTTCACAATATTGATTCTTCCAACCCAAGAACATGATATATCTCTCCATCTGTTTGTGTCATTTTGATTTCTTTCATCATTGTATTATAATTTTCTGAGTACAGTTCTGTTACCTCCTTAGGTAGGTTTATTCCTAGGTATTTTATTATTCTTGTTGCAATGGTGAATGAGATTCTTTCCTTAATTTCCCTTTCTGCTTTTTCATTGTTAGTGTATAGGAATGCAAGAGATTCCTGTGCATTAATTTTGTATCCTACAACTTTAACAAATTCATTGGCTAGATCTAGAAGTTTTCTGGCAGCATTTTTAGGATTATCTATGTATAGTACCATATCATCTGCAAACAGAGACTGTTACTTCTTCTTTTCCAATTTGGATTCATTTTGTTTATTTTTCTTCTCTGATTGCCATAGTGAGGACTTCCAAAACTGTTAAATAATGGTGGCAAGAGTGTTCATCCTTGTCTTCTTCCTGATCTTAGAGGAAATGCTTTCAGTTCTTCACCATTAAGAATGATGGTTGCTGAGGGTTTGTCATATATGGCCTTTACTATGTTGAGGTAGGTTCCTTCTATGCCCATTTTCTGGAGAGTTTTTATCAGAAAAGGGTGTTGAATTTTGTCAAAAGATTTTTATGCATCTATTGAGATGATCATATGGATTTTCTTCTTCAATTTGTTAAAATGGTGTATCACATTGATTGATTTGTGTATACTGAAGAATCCTTGCATTCCTGGGACAAACCTCACTTGATCATGGTGTATGATCCTTTTAATGTGTTGTTGGATTCTGCTAGTATTTTGTTGAGGAGTTTTGCATCTATATTCATCAGTAATATTGGTCTGTAATTTTCTCTGTTTGTAGTATGTTTGTCTGGTTTTGGTATCAGGGTGATTGTGGTCTCATAGAATGAGTTTGGGAGTGTTCTTTCCTCTGAAAGTTTTTGGAAGAGTTTGAGAAGGGTGGGTGTTAGCTCTTCTCTAAATGTTGGATAGAATTCACCTGTGAAGCCATCTGGTCCTGGATTTTTGCTTGTTGGAAGATTATTAACCTTAGTTTCTATTTCATTACTTGTGATTGGTCTGTTCATATTTTCTATTTCTTCCTGGTTCAGTCTTGGAAGGTTATACCTTTCTAAGAATTTGTCCATTTTTTCCAGGTCATCCATTTTATTGGCATAGAGTTGCTTGTAGTAGTCTCTTATGATGCTTTGTATTTCTGCAGTGCCAGTTGTTACTTCTCCTTTTTCATTTCTAATTCTATTGATTTAGAGTCTTCTCCCTTGTTTTCTTGATGCGTCTGGCTAATGGTTTATGAATTTTGTTTATCTCTTCAAAGAACCAGCTTTTAGTTTTATTGATCTTTGCTATTGTTTTCTTTGTTTCTATTTCATTTATTCTTGCTCTGATCTTTATGATTTATTTCCTTCTACTAACTTTGGGTTGTGTTTGTTCTTCTTTCTCTAGGTCCTTTAGGGGTAAGGTTACATTTTTTATTTATTTATTTGAGATTTATTTATTTATTATTTGAGATTTTTCTTGTTTCTTGAGATAGGATTGTATTGCTATAAACTTCCCTCTTAGAACTGCTTTTGCTGCATCCCATAGATTTTGGATGATCGTGGTTTTATTGTCATTTGTCTCTAGGTGTTTTTTGATTTCCTCTTTGATTTCTTCAGTGATCTCTTGGATATTTAATAAAGTATTGTTTACCCTCCATGTGTTTGTGTTTTTTACCTTTTTTTTCCTGTACTTTATTTCTAATCTCATAGTGTTGTGGTCGGAAAAGATGCTTGATATGATTTCAATTTTCTTAAATTTACTGAGGCTGGATTTGTGACACAAGATGTGATCTATCCTGGAGAATGTTCTGTGTGCACTTGAGAAGAAACTGTAATCTGCTGTTTTTTGGATGGAATGTCCTATAAATATCAATTAAATCTACCTGGTCTATTTTGTCATTTAAAGCTTGTGTTTCCTTATTAATTTTCTGTATGGATCATCTGTCCATTAGTGTAATTGAGCTGTTAAAGTCCCCCACTATTATTGTATTACTGTCAATTTCCTCTTTTACAGCTTTAGCATTTGCGTTATGTATCGAGGTGCTCCTATGTTGGGTGCATATAGATTTATAATTGTTATATCTTCTTCTTGCATTGATCCCTTGATCATTATGTACTGTCCTTCCTTGTCTCTTATAACACTCTTTATTTTAAAGTCTATTTTATCTGATATGAATATTGCTACTCCACCTTTATTTTAATTTCCATTTGCATAGAATATCTTTTTCCATCCCCCCACTTTCAGTCTATGTGTGTCCCTGGGTCTGAAGTGAGTCTCTGTAGACAGCATATATATGGGTCTTGTGTTCGTATCCATTCAGTGAGCCTGTGTCTTTTGTTGGGAACATTTAATCCATTCACATTTAGGTAATTATTGATATGTATGTGCCTATTATAATTTTCTTAATAGTTTTGGGTTTTTTTTGTAGGTTATTTTCTCTTGTGTTTCCCACTTAGAGAAGTTCTTTTAGCATTTGTTGTAGAGCTGTTTTAGTGATGCTGAATTCTTTTAGCTTTTCTTTGTCTGTAAAGCTCCTTTGAATCTGATTGAGATCCTTGTTGGATAGAGTAATCTTGGTTGTAGTTTGCTCCCTTTCATCAGTTTACATATATCGTATCACTCTCTTCTGGCTTGTAGAGTTTCTACTGAGAAATCAGCTGTTTACCTTCTGGGAGTTCCCTGTATGTCATTTGTCATTTTTTCCCTTGTTGCTTTCAATAATTTTTTGTCTTTAATTTTTGTCAATTTGATTACTATGTGTGTTGGCATGTTTCTCCTTGGGTTTATCCTGCCTGGGACTCTCTGTGCTTCCTGGACTTGGTTGGTTATGTCCTTTCCCTTGTTAGGGAAGTTTTCTACTATAATCTATTCAAATATTTTCTCAAGTCCTTTCTCTCTCTCTCCTCCTTCTGGGACCCCTATAATGCAAATGTTGTTGTGTTTAATGCTGCCCCAGAGGTCTCTTAGTCTACCTTCATTTCTTTTCATTCTTCTTCCTTTATTCTTTTCTGTGGCAGTGAATTCCAGCATTCTGTCTTCCAGGTCACTTATCCATTCTTCTGCCTCAGTTATTCTGTTATTGATTCCTTGCAGTGTATTTTTCATTTCAGTTATTGTAGTTTTCATCTCTGTTTGTTTGTTCTTTAATCCTTCTCAGTTTTTGTTCTTTAATTCTTCTAGGTCTTTGTTAAACATTTATTTCATCTTCTCAATCTTTGCCTCCATTCTTTTTCCAAGTTCCTAGATCATCTTTACTACCATTATTTTGAATTAATTTTCTGGAAGATTGCCTATCTTCACTTAATTTAATTGTTTTTCTGGAGTTTTATGTTGTTCCTTCATCTGATACATAGTCCTCTGCATTTTCATTTTGTCTGTCTTTCTGTGAATGTGTTTTTTGTTCCACAGGCAGCAGGATTTTAGTTATTCTTGATTCCACTCTCTGCCCTCTGGTGAATTAAGCTATCTAAGAGGTTTGTGCAAGCTTCCTGATGGGGGGGACTGGTGGTGGGTAGAACTGGGTGTTGCTTGGTGGGCAGAGCTCAGAAAAACTTTAATCCACTTGTCTGCTGATGGATGTGTCTGAGTTCCCTCCCTGTTGCTTGTTTGGCCTGAGGCCGTCCAACACTGGAGCCTACAGGCTCTTTGATGAGGCTAATGGTGGACTCTGCGAGGGCTCACACCAAGGAGTACTTTCCAGGACTTCTGCTGCCAGTTTCCTTGTCCCCACGGTGAGCCACAGCCGCTCCCCACCTCTGCAGGAAACCCTCCAACACTAGCAGGTAGGTCTGGTTCAGTCTCCTATGGGGTCACTGCTCTTTCCTTCTGGGTTCTGTTTTGCACACCAGTTTGTGCCTGTGTTGGTTCTTCATTGCTGTGCATGGGCTTCTCATTGCAGTGGCTTCTCTTGTTGCAGAGCACAGTTCTAGGTGTGTGGACTTCAGTAGTTGTGGCACACAGGCTCAGTAATTGTGGCTCATGGGCTCTAGAGCACAGGCTCAGTAGTTGTGGCACATTGGCTTAGTTGCTCCACAGCATGTGGGGTCTTCCTTGACCAGGCTTCTAACCCTTATTCCCTGAACTAGCAGGCAAATTCTTAACCACTGTGCAACCAAGGAATCCTCTTTAGTGCTTCTTATTTAAACAAACAAGCAAATATGTAAATAAACATTTGAGGCATCTATGCAAATTGTCTTACTTGAAGTGTCCACAGCATCATTGCTCTACTATGTCTACTTATTGTTTTGTATTAGGCCATGCCCCAAACAATCAGAGAAGATTGTGCAAATTAGTTAAATGTCAGTACCTAGAACTGGAGTGGAGAATGGAGTCAAAGAAGCCAAGAATAATATATCATATTATATATATATATTATATATATATATTATATATTATTATTATATATTATTATAATATTATATTATAATATAATATATTATTATAATATAATAATATATATATTATATATATTATAATATATATTATTATATATTATATATTATTATATAATATTATATATTATTATTATATTATAATAATAATATTATATGTTATATATTATTATAATATAATAATATCAAAATATTATGAAAACAGTGAATTCCAGCCAGTTGTAATTAGCAGTTCCAGCAAGTGAGCACATGATTGTAACAAGAAATTCATGGGGAAATGTTCTCAAAAATGAAACAAATGGACATTTGGCTTTAGCATTGAGCATCATTCATCAACGAACCAGACTTGTGACCCTGGGGCTTCTCTACTCCACATGGAGGGCACAAGCAGGCAGGGCACTTAAAGAGTTGGAGAAGGAAGTTTAGGAATATGGAAATATGAATAGACTTTCTTGCTACTTTTCTCTTTACAAATCATTACTAACTACATTAACTACTCCCTTGTTATACAAAGTATGTTCTGCAGACGAGAAACATCTACCTCACCTGGGAGACACATGAGCCCAAATGGAGACCTACTGACTCAGAACTTGTATTTTATTAAAATCTCTAGATAATTTTTGTACACATTAAAGTTAAGGAAGCATCATGTTAATCTCCTGATGTTCTCAGAGACTCATCAGAGACCATACAGAGAGGTCTTGAGCACAGGACTTAATCACCATAAGTACAGTCTAGGAGCCTGTGGTTTTACAGCATAGAGTCCTTGGGATATGATGGTCAGAATACCTGGAACTAGCTTTGTCTACAGTAAAGTGTAGCTTTTGGAAATGAATTGCAGTAACTGGTACATGGGCAATCTTAGGAGTACTTACCTGATGATTCCTTTGTAACAGATGAGCAGCATTGGTGGTATAGTGGTGACTATAGCTGCCTTCCTTTGTAACAGATGAACTACACAATACTGGCCTTGACAGCAAGGAAACCTGGCAGCAGAGAAACTTTATGATGCCTTCAGTGGAGGACACGTGGCTTGCCAGCTGGTATATGACAGGCCCACAGAATAGAAATTGTAGGTTGTTTCTACATAAGATTCTATAGCATATTGCCCTGATTCTCATAAGAAAAGAAGCTCATGAGAAAACAAAACAAAACAAACAAACAAACAACAACAATATGTCCCTCAGTGCACTGAGGAATTAAACAGAAGATCAAAGAAAGTAATCACCACAGACATCAGCTAGGGAGAAAACACAAATTGAAGGAGGCAGACTGTTACTTTCACCAAACAGAAATAATAACAAAAGCAACCAAAGGAATCTATTGCATAAAAATTTACACTGGAATGACAGAAACATTTGAATTTAGAAATTCAATAAATGAATTAAAGAGGAGGTGGGTTGCTGCTGAGAATTTGATTATTAGCCTAGAACACCTAGAATAAGAAATATTTAAAACACAGAGCCAAAATGCAAAGAAATGAAACCATGAAGGAAAAGGTTGAAATGAGACAAGGCATTTCAAGGCAGTGCTTTATAGGAGATACAAAGAAAAAGTTAGAGATGGAGGAAAATCAATAAGTAAAACATACTAGAGAAACATTTCCCTGAGTATGCATGTTGAAAGGGCTACAGGAAAGCTTGAATACAAAAGAAATTACCTGGACATATCTTGCTAAAATTCTCAAAATCCATGCCTAAAAAGAAAAAAATAATTCAAGTTTTCATGCAAAAATAACTTAAAAAGAATAGTCTGTTATCAGACTTCTCATTTGCAACATGAAGTTAGAAGACAATAGAATAACATTTACAAACTACTACTGAAGGAAGACGTTTACCAGTGAAGAAATATATACTTAGTCAAAACACCATTCATTTGTCAGAAAAAAAAAAAAACTTTCAAGAAGACAAGAACTCAAAGACTATATCCATATTGTGTACCCTATTTGTCAAAAATACTTTTAAAGTTACTTTGTTAAAAATACTCTTAATGAATCAGAACAGAGACCTAAAGAAGGGAGTAGAAGATGTGATAAGGAAACAGTAATAAGCATTGAAACTTGCACACTCTGTTTGTGTACATAAGTGAATATGTGTGCATGAATCTATGTGAATAATACTGGAATGACAGGGAATTTGTAATAAAATGGCTAAATAAAGATTTTCGTAATAGAGGAAATGTACTTAAAGAAAAACCTAGTAGTTGCTTGGAATTAAGATTTTTATACAATCTCAGTAGAGCCAAGGTGGTAGAGGAGGACAGTCAGTAGAGGGAAAGCATTCTACTGTGGGAAAGGGGGTGAGAAGCAGTGCAGCGTGAAGGCAATTTAAAATCTCATCAACCTGGAAGAGAAAAGAAGGAGGAGGTGGCAGTTTTGCTTAGTAGGTGGGGGAAGATGGATATAGCTTATTTTTTTTTTCATAAAATAGAGAAATATGTGTTTGATTATGATCGTGGAAGTGGACAGCAAACCTCTCCTAGAACGGAAAAGGAAACAGGGTATGAGATAGTTATCAGTCATCAGACTAGCCCCTCTGATACAGCCAACAGGTAAAAATTCAGTTATCCTGAGTAGGAATGTAGTAGAATATAGAAAGATTTAATGAGCATTAATTAGAACATTATTAGAGCTACTTAAATTTCTTCTAAGTTAACAGTGGTGGCTAATGTTAAACATCAATATTACTGTCAATGCCATTTAATATTTAAAATCTAATAATCACTTTATATTTTTAGAATTGTAAAACTGTGAACTCATGATGGACACTGTTTTCATAGTATTTTTCCAGCGATGTCTGGTAATTTGAACTTTCTTATTGTTTGGATTCTGGAGTAGGAGCAAATATTTTCATCAGTCATCATTAATGTGAAAAATAATCAAAAATAACCTTTTTTATTTTTATTTTTATTTTTTTTAAATAACCTTTTTTAGAAGTGAAAGTTATCAGATGACTTATCTGCAAGAGATAAGTATTCATATTTATAGCTGGAATCTTTGAACACATATCTGAAAGTTCACTTTGAACATATCTGAAATGATCCCAAACTTTTCATGCACTTGTTCAAATTTTCAAATGGTTACCTGTTATTCTATGTAATTGTTTATCTTCTAAATGTAAATCTTTAGAAGTTTAACTTGGCTAGTCAAGACATTATATTTAACTCAAGTAAAATCTAATAAATATATTTCAGGAAATAAAGAGTGAGCATGCCAATATGATATAACTCTATATGATCACAATTTCTTTATCTAAGCCTTAATTTCATCATCTGTAAAATGGGAATAATGTTTTAACTGTGACCAGCCCTGGGCAATCTGAGTCAATCTGCATCCTCACTTCTGAGTCCTTTTGCCACCTCCAGCTGCCCCACTTCTCCACATCCCCAGAGGCCAGGATAGGCAATTTCTTCAGAAGAACTGTGTCAGGGTCACATCGTGTGTTAAATTCTGGCTCTAGCCCAGTCCAGGAGATGTATATCTTCAAAAGGAGGAACAAGAAGAGATGCCTCTGTTGGAGAAAATCTAAGAATGATGAATGCATCCATTTATCCACAAACTTACCTCAAATCACACAACCACAGTGCTGGGGCTGAGGACAAGGATGGGGTATGGTTGATTAAAAAAATGAAAATCTTACCCTTATTCCACAATTACCATAATTATCACAGTAATTTCATTTTGCAAACCCACATAATTACTAACAAACTCAAGTCCCTAAAATTATAAAATACAGTCCTACCTCATGGACACTGATATTAGATATGGAAAATGGTTATATATGATATAATTTTGCATTCTTTGATTTCATATCTTTTAAATAGTTGTTAAGCATATGGATAGGTGTTCTCTTTCTATATTTAGTGTGATTCTCTTGGAATAATTTTCTGCAGAGATGTAATTTCGGGTACCAAGGGAACCTCAGGGAAAACTTTGTGCTTTATCTTAGAAAGACCAGTAGTTTGGGACAGATTTAGAGCCTTTACTGTAAGCAAAAGCTGAGCAATTAAATTGGGGAACTTTTAAAATTTTTATTTATTTATTTTTTGCTAATTCCTAGCAGTCAATATGTTACAGTGAACTTAGATCTTTTCTTTGTTGTTTTTATGTGCAGGAAATTGCTTCACTAGAAATAAACCTTCTTTTCCTTAAATTGTGGTTGAAGATAATGCCTTAAAGGGATATCTCTTTGTTAACTTTTAAAGTTTATGATACTATGAATCTGTTGCTTATTTTAATAACAAGATTCTATATATATTTGGTAGATATACTTTATTATAGATTTTATCAAATGTTACGTTTAATTTTTTTTTTATCTTTACACTTGAGGACCATAATTTTAACAGTTTAAAAATTTCAGTATTAATTCAGAAATTCCTAGATTTTTATATTTATGTGAAAGCATATTTGATAATTTCCCTGGAAGAAAATAGGATATGTCTATACAAAAAAAAAATGTATTTACATAAACTACACTCAGGTGACTGGGTATTATCGTACAGTTTTCTTACCTCTCTCACATATAATTCTTCTAACCATGTTTGTTCTGTCGATTCCAGCCTTAAGATCAATATAACTGATGAAAAAGTTGGGTCAAAATTATACGTTAAATAGCCCTGCCTTCTCTATCATCTCTCCTTTTATTAGGTGCTTGTGTGTACTCGGAATAATGAATCTTAGGAAGCAAAAGGACACTAGATATCCCTAGCCCAATCTCACACTCAGTGTAGAAATGTCTCTGTATAATATCTGTTAAAAATGATAATTTGGCTTCTCTTGAATGCTTTCAAGAATTATTACTTTTATTACAAAATATATTCTTGGATTAAACCTAAATCTGTATTTTTCTAATGTCTACTGTTGTCCCAAGCTTTCCATCTGAATCTTTAGAGAAGCTTAACACTTTATCCATATAATATCCAGTCAGATATTTAAAACTGCCATCATTGTCCTATGAAAGTCTTATATTTTCTCTGTGCTAAACAGCTCAAATTCCTTCAATATTCTTCCCATGAATGGTTTCTAGAATTGTTGGTAGCTTTTGGGAACAGTGGGGATTTTAAATATATAAAGACTTTTTCAATTATTGCCTGAACACTGGAAAGGAAGGTTTTCCTGGGTCTGAATCTCTTAAGCTATACTTTACCATATTTACGTTAATGTTACCCAAATTTAATGGATGACTTAGCAATGCTTTATTTTACATTGTAATGATTTTTCAGTCAAAAAATATTAAAATCTTGTTCATATAAAATACTATTTAGGCAAGTCCCTTTCATGCTGTGTTCATGCAATTTATTTATCTGAATGTAAAACTAAGGCATTATATTTACCACTGCTAACATTCATTTTGTTAATTTTTTTCATAATTTCCCTTTAGAAAATTGTTTTAAATTTTTTAAATTGTTTTAAATTTTATTTTATAATATAATAGCAACCACTCCCAGACTTGTGTTACCTATATTCTTGTGACTAATGAATGGGACAGTAAAAAATTATACCCTAGAAAACCTCTCTTCAGAACTATATAAGTGACACATGTAGATGATGATAAATAATTATCTAATACTATTTGAGTGCAGAATTTCAAAGACATAAAGCTACAAAAGTATATGGGGTTTTTTTTGAATTTTACTTTATTTATGTTTTATACAGCAGGTTCTTATTAGTTACCCATTTTATACACATTAGTGTATACATGTCAATCCCAATCTCCCAATTCATCACATCACCATCCTCACCACTTTCCCCACTAGGTGTCCATAATGTTTGTTCTCTGCATCTGTGTCTCTATTTCTGCCCTGCAAATCGGTTCATTTGTACCATTTTTCTAGGTTCCACATATATGTGTTAATACACAATATTTGTTTTTCTATTTCTGGCTTACTTCACTCTGTATGACAGTCTCTAGATCCATCCACGTCTCTACAAATGACCCAATTTCATTATTTTTTATGGTTGAGTAATATTCCATTGTATATATGTACCACATCTTCTATATCCATTCATCTGTCAATGGACATTTAGGTTGCTTCCATGACCTGGCTATTGTAAATGGTACTGCAATGAACACTGAGGTGCATGTGTCTTTTTGAATTATGGTTTTCTCTGGGTATATATCCAGTAGCTGGATTGCTGGGTCATAGGGTAATTCTATTTTTAGTTTAAACTATATGTTTATATAACGATATTTCTGTAATATTGCCTATTTAGCTAGCACAGGAAAATTTATGAAATATCTACCCAAAATCAGGATTTTCAATTTCTATAGCTTTTAATTTATGTACTATTTCTAGTATTCAAAGAGAAAATATTTATTTGAGTATCATTTAGTTTTACTAAACTCAAGTTAGTTTCTAAAGTGTTTAAATAACTACCTGAGGATCAGAGAGCTTCCATAGTAGCCCTAAACAAAGCTCTTTTTTCTGGTAGCTGCAAGGTTGATATAGCTGAAAATGAAACGCAAAATGTAATTGTGTGTGTTGTTATATTACAATTCCAGTTTAATTCACAGTCTCAGTAAATGTCTCATATGAGTCAATTAGAGCATTAACTGATAGAGAATGAGACTCTAAATCTTGGAAAGGGTACTTCTGTCATTCAACATAGATGAAACTGACAATCTTGGGCCCCAGAGCATTTTGAGACTCCCATTCCAGTGGAAATAACTTTCCCTCCAGTATCGGAGAACACTAGCTTTCTTTCTCTTGAAAACCCTGTGATAACCTCATTTGGGATGAACATCTGAAAAAAGATGCCAATTCGTAAGACCTACTACCTCCCCTTGCTACTATACCTATAATTAGGATAAAATGTTATCATATTCCAAGAGCAGCAGTTATATATTATTACCTAGGAGAAAACAGCTTACACACCAAAAGAATTGCAAGTCTTTGCAAATATATGTCAAGAAATCTGAGGAATGAATGGGAATGGATTCTAAGGATGTTAGACCAAAGGAGAATGGAATAGAAACTGAAATCTGGCTGAGTTCATTGATATGGGTGGAGCTGCTGGAGATTCTGTATTTATGAATTAGGTGTGCAGCTGGAGATGGCTCTGAAAGATTACTTGGTTCATCGACTGAATGTTGTTGGACCTCATGGTAGTAGCCTACAGTTAATGAGGTTGGCACCATACTGCTCCTCTAGCATGATGTGGAACAGGGAATCCAAGGACTTAGGGAGTTAGAAATGTTGGACTGAATTTATCATGTATAACTATGTTCCATGAGAAGGCCCAGAAAACATTGCCCTCAGTAAGGCACTGAGAAAACACTTTAGTGAGGGAATACCTGCATTCTTGAAAAGCTTTGTGGTTACTCTCCTTTCATGGCCAGGTAGGGCAGAATTTTTTACTGTAGGCACTACTGACATTTTAGATGGAATTATTCTTTGTGTGAGGGACTGTCCTGTGCACTGCAGGATGTTTAAGAGTATTCCTGGTCTTAACCCTCTAGATGCCAGAATTACCCTCCCCTGAGTCATGACCATCAAAAATATCTCCAGATATTGCCAATGTGTCCTGAGGGAAACAAAATTAATCCTGGTTGAGAACCACTGTTCTATGGAGTGAAGCCCATATTAGTTGCCTATTGCTATTGTAACAAATTACCAGAAATTTTAGTGGTATAAAACAAAAAAGATTTATTCTCCTACATTTCTGGAAGTTGAAAGTCTGAAATAAATCTTACAGGGCTAAAACAATGTGTCCACAGTGCCTCTTCCTTCTGGAGACTCCAGCAGAAAATCTGTTATTTGTCTCTTTCAGCTTCTAGAAAGAGCTCATGGCCCCGTTTCAATATTCAAAGTCAGTGTAGGATATCTTTTCTCTGACCACCTGCCTGTCTCTCTCTCTTGCTCTTAAAAGGACCCTTGCAATTATATTGAACTCACTCAGATAATCATGAACAATGTCTCCATCTCAAGATCCTTAACTTAACCACATCTGCAAAGTCAATTCTACCATGTAATGTAATATATTCACAGGTTTCTGATATTAAGATGTGGACATCTTTACAAAGAGGAAGGAAGGGGATTGTTCAGCCTACCACACTATCATTAAATGGGTTCCCTGATTTCAATGGGGATTATAGGATCCCAGAGTAGCAAAAGCCAATGCCAATATTTAATTGCCAAAGACAGATAGGAACATGTGTTCTAAAGGTAGCAGGGACATATAGGTAATCAGAATGCCTTGGCCCTATAGGTATCTTTGGAGGTAAGCAATTACGCTTTCTCTAGGAACAAAATACGTGGGCAGACTACTAGAGTATCACTTGACCTATGTAACTGGAAATGTTCTAGGTCTGGTGGCCATAAACCTGATCTGAGTCTCCACAATGAGGAGCCATGGCTCTTCACTCCCTTTCCAGATCTATGTCAATTCACAGGTCCAGAGTCTCTTGATTTAGGGGGAGGCCAAGTCCTCTTGAAGAAGTACCCTGCACCACTGGTAAAACTACACACCTTAAATCTCCCTCTAATTCTTCCCCAAATGGATGTGGACCATTTACTGTGTTTGAATGTGCAAAGTCAACCCATTTAAAAAGTGACCCATCAGGCTGCTAGTTTTGAGTAGGGATGAGAAAATGAGAAGGCTCTGCACCAAGTTCAGGCTGCAGTGTAAGCTTTCTTACCACACAGGCCTCATGATCTAGCAGATCCAATAATGATACTTCAAGTGTCCTTGGCAAAGAGAATTTCTATATAGAGCCTCTGGCAAGCAGACCTCTAGGTTTTGGAACATATATACGTCTTCCTCTGCAGATAATTACCCTCCTTTAGAGAAACAACTTCTGGTTTGCTGTGGGGCCTTAGTAGAGACAGAATGTCTACCACAGGACACCAGATGGCCATGCGGCCTGAGCACCCCATTGTGAGTGTTGTCTGACCCACTTAGCCAGAGGGCTGAGATCAGCTATACAAATGATATAAAAAAGATCAAGTTTGAGCAAGGATCCAGAAAGTTGTGGGAGGTAAATTAATTTGCATGAATGAGTATCTTGGGCTCCTTTGACATGAATCATATAGTGATTATAACTAACCAGGTATTTTAAAGACTATCTGAAGCACAACTCTTTCTAAGGACAAATTAACTACTGAATTTTCCTAAAGCTCCTATTGGGTGTGCCTTTATTTCTGGTTTGATGCAGTGAGGGGGATTTAGAGTCAGATTTTTGGGGGTTCAAATTTTAAGTTTGCTATTTACTCACACTGCGAATCTTCGACAATGTACATAACTTTTCTGAGCTGCCTCAATTTCTTCATCTATACAATGGAATAAGCCCAGTTAACATGGGCTATTGTGGTGATCATTTTGCAATATATACAAATATTGAATCATTAAGTTGTACACCTGAAATGAATTTAATGATATTTCAGTTATATCGCAATAAAAAAGTAAACAAAAAAATTATACAGTAGATAGAACAGCACAAAATTGTCAGTTTCCCACATTTCTTCATCCCATGCCTCTCCCCAGTAACTAAAGATGAAAAGGCTTAATTGCCTTGTTCCTTAGTACATTGAACACAAAACCAATTCATTTGAATTAGGTCAGGCAGAAGTTCAGTCATTTCGCTAGTAGTACCCATCCATAATGGAAGTATTACAGTGTGTGTATTTTCATAGGGGCCATTAGACTGTAGGCCATTTGAATGTCTTTAGAAGAAAGAATGATGATCTTGAATTGCATAGAGCATTTTGTGCTTTCTCATGCTATAACATTTTCCCTTTGCCTTTTTAAGAGAAAGTCCTTCTGCAACAAGAGAATTTAAAAACTATATCCGGTGATATTGTGCTATATTGTAATAAAAATTACAAATACCCAAATAAATTCACAATATGAAAAAAATTGTGGGGCAGGGCTGGGGACTATGAAAAAAAAAAACAATCAAAACAGTGAGGATATGTTCTTGAATTAGAAACAATTATATACTGAATGACTAAAGGTTTTAGAAAGCTATGACAAGACAAGGATTTCTTTTTCCTTCTTTACATATGCTACAGCCACTTATTTTTCTGTTTGATTCATATTACACTTATTATATAACTGTGGGCACTTTTACTTTTGTTAGTTATTTTATTTTATTTTTATTTTATTCATGTACTACAAATATATATTGACCTTCTGAATGTTCAGAAATAATATAACTAAATAAGGCAGCACACCCATGATTTTTTCAGATGGTTGCAGACATTATGGTTCAATTATCTAAGTTAATGAAGGAATAGAGTCAGACAGCTAATCCTGAGAGTACATAATCCAAACTTTACTGGGTAATGTAGTATTTTTAAAAAGCTGAAATGAGGCAGGTGACATACAGTTTTTCTAAAACCAGTTATTATTTTGGGGTAAGTTATTTAAATTATTGAAGTGCATTAGGCCTCAGTTTCTCAGGTTACACTGTTTTGTAAAACCAGTATACTCTTGAGTCTGTGATTATATTAGGTTTTTCAGACTGACTATGATCACATATCTGAATATAATTTTCCTCATTAACGGTTTCTTTTTATACCTATCCTATATCATGGAACAACTTCTTCCTATTCATCACTTTCATTGAATGTGGACAGAATCTCATCTTAGAGTTATTGAAATTATGCCTAAGGAATGATTACATCATTACTTGCCCTCATTTCTCCTCATGACTTCCAGAGGACTAAGAGGGCTATTAATGGTTTAGATTCAAAGGTCTTCTGAGGTCTTTCTGGAGTAGAGTGTATAAGAAAAAAAAAAAAAAAAAAAAACATAGGCCATAAAGATCTCTCAAAAGACCTGCAGTAGTAAAGTGTGTTACTGTCTGCACAAAGAAGTGTAAATTGATGTTTGCTTTAAGTGTAATAATTGAAAGTGTATTGCAATCTAGAGGTTAGTGGTTCTCAAAATTTGGATTGTTTCAAATATGGTAAATTCTTAAAGGTCTGAATCCTGCCCCAGATTTATTGGGGTGGGGTAAAGGAAGTTGGGGAAGGGTAGACAGCTTTGTTTTTAATTGGATTTTAATGCATCAAAATTTACCCATTGCCATAACCAGTATTTACGGCCTGAATATTGGCACATACTCTTACTGAACTAGAGTGATCATATAATAAATTCTCTAAACAGGGATTCATTTGAAAGAGGGCTCTCTTTAATAATTATGTCAGTACAAAAGATAGGACTTCTGGGGCAAACTAGAACCAATACCTAAAACTTTTTAAAGAGAATTGAGAAACTTCTTTCCTCTTGTGTAAAAAGGAAGTAACATCTTTTCGAATCAGTTTACATGCTGTTTCACATTGTAATATTTTCCTTAAACCTCCCCCTTTCAAAACTCATATTATTTTTCTACATGATACAAAGATAAATTGTTTTGAGGATAATAAAGATTTCTGAAAACAGAATATGAATAACAAGTCACAACCTGGCTTGTCTTTCCTTCCTTCCATTAAATCAACTATTTAACATATTATGGGAACAGACATGGAGATTTCTTTTTTTAGTAAATTAGGCTTTACAGGGAGATTTAAAAAGATTGATTATATGGACTTTCCCCTGCTCAGTTTACAATCAAATGAATGAAACTCAGTTCATACACATGAGCAAAAATAGGTCGTAAGCAGAAGGAAACTAACATTAAACGCATACTGTATAAAGAAGGCATCTAAGGAAAAATCAGTATTGAATGGATTTACTTGTGAGAAGGGAGGTTTTAGCAAACAAAGAGAATGAGATGGGTTTTGGATTACATAAGACGGGAAGGATGGTTCAAAAAGACAGACAGTAAAAATGATTGTAATCAGACTCATAGGTGGGATCTAAGGTTTGCTAATTGTGATGGTTAAATTTTGTGTCTAGTCATATGATCAAACACTAGTTTAGATGTTGCTGTGAAGATGTGTGTAGATGTGATTAACATTTACACTTACCTGCCTTTTATGTAAAGGATATTAACCTTGATAATACAGATGGGCCTCATCCAGTCATTTGAAGGCTTTAAGAGCATAAATTGAGCTTTCCCAGAGAAAAAGGAATTCCGCTTGAAGACTATAACATACAGATCCTTCCTGAATCTTCAGCTTGACCTACAAATTGTGGACTCAAGACTCCAACGTCAACTTTTACCTGAGTTTGCAGCCTGATGTACTATCCTGTTGATTTCGGATATGCCAGCTCCCACAATTGTGTGAGCTAGCTCCTTAAAATTACACACACACACACACACACACACACACACACACACACACATACACACACACATATATATCTACATAACATAAGTAGAAAATTTTGCAATGACATATAAGGAAGCGATTTAGTCTTAAAACATCTGCATTCTAATTGGAGTGTTTAACCAATTTATATTTAATGTAATTATTAACATGGTTACAGTAAAAGCTACCATCTTGTTAATCTGTTTCATTCATCCCACCTCCTCTTTTTTCTTTTCCTCTTTTCCTATCTTTTTTTAGATTAATTGATTTATTTTTAGAATCCCATCTTATCTCTTACTATTGGATTATTAGCTATATCTCTTTGCATTTTACTTTTCAGAGGTTGGTCTAGAGTTTACACTTTGCCCGTTTATATTATCACAGTCTACCTTCAAATCCTGTTATAATATAACTTCATGTATAAAATAACATTACAACAGTATACTTCCATAAACTTCTATGGTCCTTTTCTGGCCATTTTTTCACATTATATTTTATATATATTACTAACACCTAATACATTGTTATTATTTTTGCTTTGAACTCTCAATTATCTTTTAGAGAAACTAAAAAATGGGAAAATATTTTATGTTTATCCATACTTACCATTTCTAGTGTTCTTTTTCCTTTAATGTAGACTCAGTTTTCCTTCTGGGGTCCTTTTCCTTCTATCTGAAAAACGTCACGCAGATCTACCGGAAACAAACTCTGTTAGCTTCTGATGGGCTGAATTCTTGGCCTTCAGTCTTGAAGAAAAATTTCTCTGGATATAGAATTTTAACTTGACAGTTTTTTCTGTCTATTCTTTCAAAATGTCATTCCATTGATTTCTGATTTAGATAATTTCTGATAAGAAGACTGGTAATCTTTGCTGCTAAGTACAAAATATGTCTTTTTTTCCTCTGTTTTTACAATTTTTTTTTCACTGGTTTTCAACAATTTGATTAAGATGTACTTGGGTATGGTTGTCTTATGGTTTACCCAGCTTAGAGTTTTGACAGGTCTTGTAACTGAATGTTTATTGGTTTTATTAAATTTGGAATATTTTTCAAATATAGTTTCTGCTTTCCCTTCCTTCTTGAACTCCAATTCATGTATTTTAAGCATCTTAATATTTTTAAATATGTGACTAAATTACTACTTTTTTCTCATTTATTTTTCTCTGTGCTTCAGTTTGGATATTTGGTACTGATATGTCTTCACTGATCTTTTTAGAATAAGTGTCAAATCAGCTATTAATCCCATCTATTTAGTTCTTCACTTCGGATACTGTGTTTTTAATTCATAGAAGTTCAATTTGGCTCTTTTCTTATATACCTTTCATTTTCTCTTCATTGTTTTCATGTTTTCCTTTAATCTTGAGCCTATTTATAATATTTCTTTCAAAGTCCATGCTGAAAAACAACAAGCCGAAGACCTTAATAGATACTTCAGCAAAGAAGATACACAGATGGCAAATAAGGATATGAAAACATGCTCCACATCATAAACCATCATCAGGAAAATTCAAATTAAAATAGCTGTTAGATACTGCTACACACCTATTAGAATGTCAGAAAGTCTCAGGCAAACCCTTATGCAGATTTCTGAATCTTTTCTCCATTTCCTCATAGCTCCATTTTCTTTAGGCTTTTGCTCTAGATATTCGAGCTGCTTCAGTTTTACCAAATGAATATCTCTGCCTCTTCAACTCAGAAAACCTACTGTTTCTACTTATCTTCACCCTCTTTCCACCTTTCCAGCACAGTGATCTGGAAGCAGCCTCCTGGCAGAAAGCTCGGATGGTTATCATAGGACTCACCTCGTACATTTCCTGTTTTCACAGTCCAGTGCTGTCTGCTGTTCAGTATCTGAGCATGTTTCATATATATTTTTCATGTTTTTAGTTGTTTATGGCAATAGGACAAGATGATTTTAGTAATTCTGTCAGTTGAAAGTGGGAGTAAATAATGCTTTACTTTGCATTTTTAATCCATCAATAAAGCTAAATATTTGGGTATGTCTCCATTCTTCTGTCATCAGACTAAAACATGATTAAGAATTCTTATCATATTTTTTCTTTCATGTCCATTATTGGGATGTGACATACAAGGTAAAAGTCCCTGGAATGCAGAAAATTCTGGCTAGTTTTCACTCAATGTTGCAACAATCACAATTAGGTTTTGTTTTCATTTTACTTCCATAATGATGCAGAAATCTTCAACCTCAGATTTGTAAAATAAAATGGAAAAACATTGACTATGATTTACAATAATATT